>NW_004524589.1:27493253-27501374 GCF_000260255.1 Octodon degus | reverse complement strand
TTGATCAATCTCTAAGTATATTTCTATGTGAATGTTGAACAATTCAGGAACATGTAATAAAACTGAGGAAGTACTGAACATTAAGAAAAACCCAATAACGGTGAGATAGCTTTGCAGACAAAGCACCTGTTTTGGAAAATTCAAGGACCAGGGTTTGTCCCCCAGTCACACATGCTGCACTGGCCCCACCCCAGCGCTGTGGAGACTGAAAACAGGAGGATTGCTATGAGTCCGACCTGCATAGTGAGATTGTGTACCATATTTATGGCAAACCTACTTCTAATATAAATGTACTTTTTTTTTTTGAGAAAGGGTTTTCCTATGGAGGCAAAATCACAGCAATCCTCCTGCTCAGCCTACTAAATGCTGTGATTACATCTGGCTCAATGCTAATATAATTTTAAATAGAAAATGTGAAAGCATTGGGAAAAAGACAAAAATAATTATTATCTCCAATTTTGCTCAACATAGTAGTTGAAATATTAGCAAGAGTAATTAGAATAAAAGAAATCAAAGTGATATGTATAACAAGGAAGATATCAAATTACCATTATTTGCAAATGACATGCATGGACATTTACATAGAAAAAAATCCAACAAAAAACACTTAAAATCAATACTGAAGTTTAATAATGTAGCAGGGAACAAGACCAACACAAAAATCAATAACATTCTTGTACAGCAATAGTGAACCCATCAGGAGAAACTAGGAAAAAAAATATCATTCACTATAGCACCAAGAGAAATTAAATACCTAAGAATTAACTAAAGGAAGGAAGTGAAAGACTTCTACACAGAAAACTTCAGTAGTTTTTTATAAAGGAAACAGAAGAGGACATTAGAAAATGGAAAGATATTTCCTGTTCTTGGATAGGCAGAAACAATAGTCAAAATAACCATATCTCCTAGATCAGTATACTAATCTAATAAAATCCCCAATCAAACTACCCAAAACATTCTTCAAATAAGTAGATAAAATAACCCTAACATTCATAGGAAACAAGAAAAACAAATTAAAAATAAACAAAAAACAGAAAAAAATGTAAGCCTGGTATAATTGTTGAAGTATTGTGTTAACTTGAGTAGATTAGCTTCACTAAAGAATTCAGCAGATCTACATCCTAGTGTGTGCAAGACATACCCTAGGGCAACTGTTTACACTGTAGGATATTCTTTAAAAAAAAAAAAAAAAAAAAGGGCCCGGGAGATGGCTCAGTGGAATAAGCACTTCCCTGGCAAGCACAAGCACAAGCGCAAGGGCCTGAGATCAATCCCTGGTAAAAAAAAAAAAAAAAAAAAAGGAGAGAGAGAGAATACATTTAGTGGGGGAAGAAAGCTCCTGTCCTAGAGAGGGATAGAAGGGGGACCTTGAGCAAGTTGTCCCCATGGATATTCTCGTGGTTGATTCATTGTGTCAATATGAGAAGTTTAGAAACTTAACTAAGTGGCTCATCAGTTCTACATCCTAAGGTCAATGAATGACTAAGTGAATGAATGGGTAAGTGAAATAGGAAAGTGAGTGTATATGTCAAACTTAACAGCAGAAGTAGAAATGTCCAATACATACATGAAAATTAACAGAACCTTAAGATTTCTCTTCTCAAAGAAGGGCTTCAAGGACAGCCAACATTATGACCCTAGCTTTTCAAGATCAGTGAGGACTGAGGACATAGGAGAACCTGTACTGCAACATCCTGTAACTCAGTTGTGTCCCAAATTTACTGATCAAGGAAATTATTGGGCCATAGAGGAAAGTGATTGATGATGTAGAGTGTGCCTAAGGAGAGTCACATGGAGAGAAAACATTCTTTTAGGCTTTCACAGAGAGAAAATTGGTCAAGTAATGGCTGTGACTCATCCACATGGCTGACACTGACAAAGAATCTACAAACTGTGGTACAGGATTTCAGGGTAAATCCTGAGAGGATTTGACTGACCTTGTCAGATACAAAAGTTACATTTCTTGTTATATAGATCTGATTTTATCTTGGTCTTAACCATCCAGCAGAAAAGTATAAAAATGAGGTATAAAAAGTAAAGCCATATTAATATGCTGAGCTATAGAAGGTTCAAGCCAACAACTTCTGACATTGCCAGTCATGTGGATAACCCACTACCATTATGGACTACTGAACTATATTGGATTATTTTACTGAATTCACACACCTGGGGCTGGGGAGATGGCTCAGTAGAATAAGCACTTCCCTTGCAAGCTCAAGAGTCTGAGTTCAATCCCCAGTTCTGAAAAAAAAAAAAAAAAAAAAAGTAAAAGAAAAAAATAAACATGAATTCACACACCTACAATGTTTAAATGGCAGGGGAATATCCATCTCTGACAAAACTAAACAAAGAAAGGGGATACAAATGAAGGACCCTTTTTGTATCTGTATATACATAATAGTTTAAAAAAACAGATCTCTTTTCTCCCAGGAAGAATGGTGATCCAATAATGATGGCAAGGCTGAGAACATATCTTCATTGTTGATGAGAATGTAAACTAGTAAAACCAGCAAGGAAATCAATATACAGATTCTTCAAAAACCTAAGTCTAGAAGTTCCATTTGACCCAGATATTATCCTTCTAGATGTCTTCCTATGTATGTAGCAGTACAGTGCCTCATACATATCCATGTTTATACCAACACAATACATAATAGGTACAACTCTGAAGAAGCCTATACATCCATCAACAGTGAGTGGGTAAAGAAAATGTGGCATTTACATACAATGAAATACTATTCTGCCAAAAAGAAATGTAAACTTTAATCACTAGCAAAGTGGATGCATCTTGAGATCATAATGCTAAGTGAAATAAGTCAGACACACACTTAAAAGCATTTGCTTTATCCTACAGGAAAAAACCCAAAGTAGAAATAAATCAGGTGACGAGATTAAAAATACAAAAGGAAATAGGGACATAGATATTTGGCAAATCATATCAAGACTGAATTGTTGGTAGAGAGAAAAAGAGGAGGGGAAGTGAATGTCAAAAGTATTAAATATATCATGTACATTTATCAGCTACCTTCATAAATGTGTTGATTATGTACCAGAAATGTTCTAATACAAAAAAAAGAAAGAAAGAAAGAAAGAAAAAGATAAAAGAAAGAAAGAAAAGAAAGGTTCAGCCGAGTAGCTCAGTGAATTAAAGCGCCTGCAAGCAGGCACAGGGGCCCAGGCTTCCATCCCTAGGCCTGTCATGCCACTCTCCTCTCCCAGGCATGCTGAGACAGCAATTGATAATCCAGCTCTTGGGAGGCTGTAAACAGAAAGATCAATAAAAGTCCAATCTAGTAGTGAGACTCTGAGCACCCTGTAGACCCCTCCCTAAAATACAAAAAACAAACAAACAAACAAACAAAAAAACCCAACTATATAAGGCATGGACCTATCTAACTGACCATATAAATGGATTACAGTTGTTTTACACAACATTGTAATAAATTATTAGTAGGTCTTAGAATAGCATCATATCATGAAACATACTTAACTTCAAAAAATAAAAAAATCACACATACGAGTTTATTGTATATGTTTTTGCATACTTGAAAAGAATACTATGCAATTGAGAAGAGAAAGGATTGATTATGTAAAATATGAAACAATATAATGTACATATGAAGAGGGCAATTATGATTTCTGTGTCTAATATTAATGATATTTTGTTTAAAAATTATTCAATAGAACTATGTTTATATTTGAAAACTATTTTTGTAACACTAAAGAAATCAGTAGTAGTGTGAGAATGGATTTACTCATGGAGCGGGAGCTGAAGAGGTCAATGGCGTCAGACTGCTGTTCTTGTTGCACATTCTGAGTTTATTTTTCTCTTTTGTATTTGGTACAGTGTCTACAGGGTCTCACTATATAGATCAGAATCAGTGATTCTCCTGTTTTCAGCCTCCCAGGCTCAGGGATTACAGGTATGCGTCACCACGCCCGACCTACTTCTGAGTGATACATATACAAACCATTTTTATAAAAATAAAAGCTACCAGTTCCACAAAACAATAAAATATAATAAATAAAAATAAAAACTAAATGTGCAGACAATATAGGTATACACAGACAATAAAAGACAGCAATGACTGTATTCACTCGAGTTTTAATATTCACGTTCTACTCAGAGAGAGGTCATAGAGAGGTCAAAGTCATAGCTACGTACTTGGTAGGTAAGAGTTACAGTGAGGTTCTTCTTGATGTAGGTCCATGTACTTGCTACCATATTACAAAATCTTTCAAAGTTGTGGCTGTCCTTTCTCTGTTTCCATGTACAACATTAGGTACTAAGCTCAGTGCTCACTTGCTTTTTGTTTTCTCAGGAATGTCTCCATAATTCACTTGTGCCTCAAGAGACAAAAGTGAAAATGGGTGCATGCATATCACAGTGGTATGATGATTTCAGTTCCTTTGGAAAAATTCCTTGGAGAGGAATAATGGGCTTGGATGAAAGAGCTCCAATCCTAGCTTTTTGAGGAATCGCCGTACTGATTTCAATAATGGTTGTGTCGCTCTGCTCTCCCAACAGTAGAGAAGGGTTCCTTTTTCTCCGCACCTCTTCAGCATTTGTTATTGGTTGGCTTCTTGATGACAGCTATTCTTCTGGCATAAGACGTTATCTCAGCATTGCTTTAATTTGTGTCTCTTGAATGACAAATGATGTTAAACATTTTTTCATATATTTATTTGCCAGCCAAATCTTGGAAACAACTCAAATGCTCATCAACTGAGGAGTGGATAAAAAAGGATGTGGTAGTTTTACACAATGGAGTATCCCTCAGCTATAAAAACAATAAATTTGAGGCTTTTATAGATAAATGGATGCAACTAGAGACTGTATTGGAGAGTAAAATAAATCAGACCTGCATGTGCAAACATCATACTGTCTGACTAGTGTGCGAACCTCAAAAAGTAATTAAATTCTGAAAGGTACAATAGATACTGTGAAAGTGAAAGAATTTGTTTAATGGAAGGGAAAAACTGGGATGAGGAAAAGGACAAAAGAAAAAAAAAGAAAAAGGATATATTTCTCTACAGTTTGGATAATTATACAGCTGATTTTTACTAATCTTTTGAAAGGAACTGTTAAGGCTACTTTTTTCTTTTTTATACTTTTTAAAAATTTCTCACAACTTTTTGTTCTTATTTTATTTTGCTTTTAAAGCAATTTTTCAGATTTATATCTGGTAACCCAAACAACTAATTTCAAGATAAGTCCACAGGATAAAGCAACTATTGTTGAATTCCTATCACTTTGCTTAATGAAGTTTTGACATGTTTCTCATTGCTTTTTTGTTTACTCTTTTGTACTCTTTAAAAAAAAAGAAATGATCAATTCAAATTATTTACTTCAAATTACTTACAAAACTGATGCCACCCGATAGAGAGATGTTTTGTGGAATAGGCAGCAGGAAAGGGATAGTGATGGTGAGTGAGAGGCTAATTTATTTATATTTTTAATTATTAATGATTCCCAACTACTCAAAGAGTATCTGGCAAGCAAGATAATCATGACCTAAACATTGACACATATCTATACTGATGCTATGACTGAATCAGTATTACCAAGTGTTTCTTATTTTATTCTGGAGAAAGGACAATGTGTTACTTTCTCCTCTACCACTTAGGAAGGTTGTCCCTAAAGAATCTGCTGGAGACAAAATTCTTTAATGTCACATGTAACAAATTTAAATTTGAATGTATAAACAGAATGATTTAATAGTGTAGTATTAAATGCATTTTGTCTCAAAAACAAGGGGCTTTTATAACTTAGTTATCAGTTTTCTAAAGCTTGTTTGAAAAACAAAAAGTCTATGCAGTTTTTCATGTATAATTGTGACAGAAATTATGTACAAAATGTGTATGCATATTTGTGCCCATGTTCAATAAAAAATGTGAAGGCACTATAGACCACAGAAACACATAGAGTAGCTCAAAGCTATTGTTAACTGGAATAGATATGAAAACGTCTATTTTAGAAGTTTTTTTTTTTCTTGCCACAGTTTTCATTTGTTCTAGATTTTTTTTCTTTTAATCAAAGAAAGTAAAACTTCCACTGTTCGCAAAGTTGTATAATTTTCTCTGGCTTCTACTTGAATCTGCAAATGCAAAGAATCCATCCTTTATTCACTTGTGTGAGTCTTCTCTGTAGCTTCTGACATCCTTTTCATGCAGTTTCTCAGGGGCCACAAGAATGACATTCCTCTTCCAGTCTTCCTCATTGTTCTTTAAAGTCACAGCTTTTACCACAGCCTTTTGTAGGAAGAAGACTGCCCATGCCACAGCTACATTCCTTCAGTCCTGCTCATTATCACTTGGAGCCAGCCTCAGGTCCTCAGCATATTCATCTCTCCTTGGTCCAAATCAATAGATCATTTTAAATTAGCACACTGAAGACTGAAAGACCGCCTTTTATTGCAGGCTGGTAGTTTAGATGTAAGAGAGTGAATGATTTCTTGGGGTTTGTGGTCCATAATTATATTAACCTTGGTCCCACACCAAGCTATTGGAAACTTCTCACACCTCATTACCAGTCAGTGTTCCCTTCTTTGGGTAGCAATTGCATTGTTTCACTTTGAAAGACATGTTGTTAAAATCCCTTTACAAGTTGCTGATGTTTCTTAAGAAGAGTGGAACAAATTTCATGGTCAAAGGCAAAATTTTAGCACCCACTTTATCACAAAGATATCTAACCCTGTAAATCCCAGAACACCCTACATTGTCAAAAGTAAGCAAAGCAAACAACAAAATTGTTTTTACCATTATTGTTCAAATAATGAGCTTTATACAGTAGCAAGCAATTCTTCATTTTCTTCCATATTTTCTTAATTAAGTGCACCAACTCAAATTATACAAAACTGGCTAGCAATGATAAAAATATTATATATTTGAATGGTTTTGACACTATTGGTCTTCACCCTGCCTTAAATATAAAATAAGAAATATTTTTGGAATAAAAAAATCTTTTACAAATGTGGGTAAATTCTTTTTCTGGAATATTTCCTAGAGATTTCACTAGCACATCTTTAAAATGAGGTGAGAATGTAAGAATATAGGCTAATAAAAGTCTCGTAAACCAACCCAAAACACTATATATATATATATATATATATATATATATATATATATATATCACTATATCTTGAGGAAATCAGTTTTTCTGTAGTTTAAAAAACAATCTAGATGACAGATGATGTAGTTGATTTCTATTGAATAATCAAACCATTTAATGCCCTTTTCTCCAAAAAGAATAGCAGGAGACAAAGGGAACCATAAAACACCCCCGCTGTGCCTTTTCACTAGCAAGTGCCAAACATAGATTGGATGAGCAAAAGGGCAATTGTTTGTAGTGGTTATCACTTAAGAGAATTAGTTTAATACAGTTCATTCAATCAGCAGACGAAAGAACAAACTTTTGCTCTTCCACTTAGAGAGGGTTAATGATTTATTCTTGGAAGAACAGTGGCAAACCGCATCTATGATGTAGCCTAAATTGGGATTCACATTGCTTGAAAATTTTCATTTATAAACTTGAAACTCATATAGTGTGAAAAATTTGATTCAAAATTCTGGAAAGATAAAATGTCATTGATGGACATGCAAAAAATTGGAGGAACTGGTGGATAACAATTATAATTAGCCTAACCATTACTTTTCCTAAATAGTTAGAACGTTAGGAAAAACAAAACAAACCAAAACAATTGAGACTGAAAATTCATACAAGAAGATAAGATTTATCTGAAATGCACTAAAATTCTAACGTACATAATTTTTCTGCTTAGTCCAAACATTATTTATACTATGTCTTTACTGTTCAAAATGTCACTATATAGTAGTACATTGGTTCACTTTTATTCCCAAGTAAGCACAGTATATTGTTAATTTCTAATCTTGTGGGCAGTGTGGTCATCATATTAAACACAATTTTATAAACTACAATCTCACAAATTTAATATATATTTAAGTCTTTCAATGCATATTTAAGGATGCAGAGATGTTTGCTTCTAACATCATGAACTACTATTTGGAACCAAATTCAATATTTCAATTTTCACTGTTCAATTCTGAATTGAATTTTGGGACTCTTTTCTTTCACATATGTTATCAAGGTTAGTAACTATA
>NW_004524589.1:27476889-27493153 GCF_000260255.1 Octodon degus | reverse complement strand
TAATTTTATATGATTCTATATTTAATTTTTCCCTGTTGATATATCATGATTTGATCAATAAACTACACTGCCCATATTAGCACAAAACTTTATTCACTGACCACTCATATTGCCCTAAAGTTTATACTGTCATCTGTGAGACAAATGTTTTTCTGTTGTTATTGTTTAAAAGCTTTGCTAGTTTTCTTCTTTCTTTCTTTCTTTCTTTCTTTCTTTCTTTCTTTCTTTCTTTCTTTCTTTCTTCCTTCCTTCCTTCCTTCCTTCCTTCCTTTCTTTCTTTCTTTCTTTCTTTCTTTCTTTCTTTCTTTCTTTCTTTCTCTTTCTTTCTTTCTTTCTTTTTCTTTTGCTACCTTTAAATTTTTTGACCTCAACAATATATCCTCTAACCTCCAATGGTGTCAAATGATGTTTGTACTTTGTTGAGAATTCAGAAATAAAATTGCTTCATGGAAACCATTAATGTCAGTGTCTTATACAGTGCCATGAAATATTAGCGATTTCCCATGGCAAAATCCACTAGGATCCATTAGAAAGTGCCCAGCAGAGACTGGATGAGCACAGAACACAGCACATGCATTTTCAAATGAACATAGAGCACAGTTTCTTAAAATATTTATTTTTTATAATTTAATATATATGGAATATTCATCATATGATCTACATTTTAGTAAGGAAGGAACAGCAGCAGTTACAATTTACTCACATCTATTCAATTTTGCAGTATAATATTTTAAAAGTAATATTTACTACTTAGTAGTTCTCACCACTCAATTTGTTAGATTAAGCATGTAATTAATTTGAAAACCATTCTCAGGGTGCCCGATCTTTAGTTTTCCACTGCAAATTGGTACTGTTTTAATGAGAGTATTTCTGTACCCCTCCAACCCCCCTTGATCAAACCTACCTCCAGGGCAGACTGAGAGCTAACCGTGAAGGCAAGACCCTGCCTTTAGTCTCCTACTCAAGCCTCCCAGTGTGCCTGAGCAAAACTTACCTCCATCCTGATACTCAGCACCTTCCTCAATGAAAAAAGAAAGTTAAACCACATATCCTTAATGTTTTCCGTTTTTTGGTTTTTGGGGGAGCATTGTATTAAATACATTTGCATATAAATTCAAACATTTAATTCTAAAAAGTCACTATTCTGCATGTAACAGTACTTTTTTTTCTTTTTATGTACTTAGTACAGTGTCTACAGGGTCTCACCACACAGATTAAACTCGAAGTGATCCTTCTGTTTTCAGCCTCCCAAACGGGATTACAGGCACAAGCCAGCAAGCCCAGTCTCAGTTGTCTCTCAGTGCACCCCAAGCATGGGGCCAGCACGGCACGCCGGATATTGCACCGCGGTCCCTGTTTCTACCTAAACAGGTGCTTAAGTCCATATATCTGGCTGGCCCTGAGCTATCTGGCAGATCCTGAGCTATCTGGCTGACCCAATACTTTCTTAATTAAACATAATAGGCTCTACATCAATTAAAATGTGTAAGGATTGCAGGGATTTTTCTTGAAATGCTCTTTTACAGTTTAATTTCTGACAGTAAATTGCCATTTCTCCTTTAGAGGAGGCTTAGCTTTTAATTTTGCATTATTTTGTCTCCCTGGTTTGAGGTTTTGTTCAATGCAAATCTGTAGAGAAAGGGATCAATTGTAGATCAAACTAAATCAACAGATTTCGTCTTCTTTCTCATGGTCGTGAGATTTGGTGAGTCCCTACTGATTCCATGTTTTGTGTATGAGAGAAAATCATTTGTAAGTCTGGCTATGGTCCCATGGACTAGGAGATCCACAATCCATTGCAGCACTGTACTGTGCATGGATCCTTGGAGCTAAGAAGAGCAGAAGCATCTGTCTTCCCCCTCCATCAAGCCTGGACATGTCTTCTCTAGTCTCAAGGAGTGCCCTCTCACTCATTACCTGCTAAGAAACTATCTTTGCTCACAGATGTGACTTCCATTTCATCCCTTAGTAAATCCTTCAAGTTGTAGACAGAAAAGTAGGCAGTTTTATTAGCTTTAGAATTTAAGTGTGAGTGTTGCAAATTAAGGGCTAGCACTAAAAGAAAAGAAATGTAACTTCTAAATCATTGAAAGAGGAAAATGAATTTAAAAACCTAAAGATGCTGAATAAAGGAAGGAAAAGCAAAAAAGAGAATGTTTAAAAAGTCAAATGAAGAAAAATTAAAAGCATTAGTTACAAAAATATTGATATTCATACTAAGTATAAAACAAAAAGAAATAAAATTCAGTATTATCCAATTGTGTCCCCTGAAATACATTCAGTACAACGTATTTATTAGAGGCATGGTCAGACACTAAGAATAGCAAAAAGTTAACTATAGTATTGCAAATTCAATTTCAAAAAACAACAACAGGCCGCTACTCTTGCTAAATAATTAATTAATCAATTTATTTATCTATTTATTTTTGCAGTACCAGGAATTGAACTCAGGACCTTGTGCTTGCCAGGCAAGCACTTATTCCACTGAGCTATCTCCCTGGCCCCAAGAAGTTTGAATTCTCTTCAAGCACATGTGGGTTATTTAAATCAAAAAGTTTGATTAGATAACTTTACAACAACAAAAGCCAAAGGGCAAGTCTATGTATAACTAAATGTTAAATTACAAATAAGTAAAAATAAGAATTTCTAAATTCCATGCAATGGAATTTTAAGCCTTCTAGCTGAATGATGATATAACAAGTGAAAGCTATAATTATAAAATATTTAAAAGAATATGACATTGACAACTTCAAGTGAAATAAGCTGTGGAGTTTAACCAAAGTAGTAGTTAAAAATTTATGGGCTCAAGTTAATGTTTTAAACAAAAGATAAAATCAAATGATTTAGTTCAAGAAGCTAGAAAATGTGTAAAATAATATATCTAAAACATGTGAGTGAAAAAGTTACCAATTTAGTTGTAAGAATAAAATAATGGAGAAGATGATTGAATTAAAAAAATGCTTCTTGGAAAGTAAAACGCGTTTTCATACTTGATCACAGAGCAAATCTTAAAACAACATGAGGAATTTTTTTTTTTTTAAAGAGCCGAGCAAGGTGTGGTGTGCAGCTCAGTCCTAGAGCACCTGCCTGTCTGCAGGAGGCAGCGCAGGGGAGCAGATAATCAGTCTTTTGCTGAGAGACTCTCCATTCACGGGATACAACAGAAAGAAGCCAGCAAAAGTGGTCAGAGTAGTGCTTTCAGCAAGAAAGAGGTGGGTGCTATCGCTGTCTGTTCTCTTCACTGTCCAGTTCAGGGGCAAGCTAGTGTTAGCAAGAGGTCATTTAAAACCCAGAAGGCTTGCATTTTCACAAAGCTATTTAAAGACATATACTCCTGGATTCAAGATTTAGGAAAGAGAGAAAAATCTCAAATAAGTATACAAATAAATATGTATATAGTATAATATATATTAGTATAATATATAAAATATACATGCCATAATAAATATATTATATAACAATATGTTATAACATAATGTATCATATGTTATAACACACACACACACACACACACACACACACACACACACGTCCATGATTTCATGCTGTCTTCTTGGACTTTCTTCTGTGTTCTTCTCTGTACTTTTTCTTTTTTAAAAATTTCATTTTATGGCTGGTGAAATAGCTCAGTAGAATAAGTACTTGCCTGGCAAGTGCACGATCCTGAGTTCAATCCCCGGTACTGAAAAATAAAATCATTTTAATGAGGAAAAAAAAGATAAAATAGCAATGAAACAATTTCAAAACAGGTTGGTAGGATGGTTAAAATAATTAATACATTGCATAACATTGATTTCATAATAGTTATTCAGAAGTCAAGATGTAGGCGTGATACCTTGTATAAACAATATTAGTACAAACTTTCAATCTGTGAACTGAGAGAAAGTAGCTGTATATCTATCCTAACTGTGTTGTGTATACATATACATTTTTTTCACGATAAAACAGTCCTTTATACTTTTGTGAAGTTAGAGAGGCATGATACTAGGTTGCCTAGCAACTAATAGCTAACCTTAACCAGACAGGATGTTCATCTCAAGAGTGAAGTAGCTTGTTTGCTTTAGGCACTGATTTGAGTCCCACCTATACATATTTGATCAATTTCCTAGCTCCAGGACTCCCAACATATCCCCCATTTTCACTTTGTTTTGTCAGAGATGGGTGTTCCACTGCAATTAGAGAAGCAGTATTTGAAGAAATCTTTAAAGGACCTTTTTGTACTTGAAGCCAGTCTAAAGACAGTACGTACTTGAATTCAGCAAAATATCTCAATGTTGTCCAATAATCCACAATAGTAGTGGGTTATCAGCAGAACTGGCAATTGTCAGAAGTTGTTGACTTGAGCCTTTTACAGCTCAGCATATTAAAATGGCTTTACTTTTTATAGCTCATTTTTATACTTTTCTGCTGGATGGTTAAGACCAAGATAAAGCAAGACCTGTATAACTAAAAATGTAACTTTTGTATCTGACAAGGTCAGTCAAATCCCCTCATGATTTACCCTGAAACCATATACAGCAACTTGGAGATCCTTTGTCAGTGTCAGCCACCTAGATAAGTCATGGCCATTGCTTAACTAATTTGCTTTCTGTGAAAGCTTGAGAGAAATTCTCTCTCTAGGTGGCTCTCCTTAGGTACACTATACATTGTTGATCCCTTTTCTCTGTAGTCCAATAATCTCCTCGATCAGAAAATTTGGGACACCCCTGAGTTACAGGATGTCACAGCACAGGTTCTCTCATGTCCTGAGTCTTCATTGACTTTGAAGGGCTAGGGCAAAAATATTGGCTAACCTTGTGCCCCACCCCCATTTCTCTAATTTTTGGTCAACAAACTTTGGTTGTTAAACATCCAGAAGAGAAGTTCAATGATATTATTACCCTGTAACAGAGGCAGTTGAGCTTAATCTGATTATCTGTCTGAACATCAGACACCTTCAACATAACCTGGATTAACCATGTATGGATAAATCCAGTAATGATGGATTTTCTAAAATTTATTTTTAACTCATCATTCACTTTATTGAAAATTAATAATAATTATATAGAAATTAAAATTGTAGACAAATACTAAAATGTGAAAGATGTAAGATGTAGACAGTGAATTTTAGAAAAATATTTCTGAAATGAATACATAACATAAGATTAATAATAGATTGCACATTGTAAAAAATTATTTACAAACTTAAAAGAATATAACAATAAATATTGTCTAAAATAACATGAAGAAGAAAGAGTTTACAGATCAGTCATATAATAGTTCACTCTGTGCCAAAATTAAGAAACTTATACTCATATAACTAGAATTTTCAAAGTAGAAAGTAGGCAATAAGTATTTAAATATTTAAAATTTCTGAATTTAGTTAAAAAATATAGCACCACATTTCCAAGAAAAATGAAACTTTTGCACAAAAAATTTGAATAAAATCATACCAAGATACACGAAATGAAATTATCCAAAAATAATTGTAAAGAAAAAATCATTAAAGCATATGCAATAAAAAAGTATTAGCTATGGAAGAACAAAATTATATAGCATCTTATTCCACTTTAGAAAAAAAGAGCAAGCGGGAAAGAAACTAGACTTATCTATTTGAAGGACTGAAAAACAATTTTGTCTTCATTGAATTTTATACTTAGCAAACATATCTTTGCAAACTAAAAGTAAAACATTTTCCAGTTATACAAACTCAAAATATTCTAATACTTCCAGATATAGCATATAGAAAATAACAAAGACTATAATCCAGAAGGCAAGAGAAGTTGCTGTGTGGTCCTGGATAAAGAATAAAGAGCTCCCAAAATGGTAGTTGTGCAGGGCTATGTAAAATTGAATATATTAGACAAACCCATTTAAAAGGTCATTGAAGATTTCCACAAAACAGTATCAATCTTATATATATATATATGTGTGTGTGTATTTTTCACATATATGTGTGTGTGTGTGTGTGTGTGTGTAAAAGACAAAGAAAAATAAATATACAGTAAATAGAAAATGCAAATACACTATTTAAAGTTTCTAATACTAGGAGAAAATATCATACCATGTCTTATAAGTAGATTGTAAGTCAAAAAAACCCCAGTATAAATCATAAAACAAAAATTAAAATTAAAAAAATCAGAAAAATTAAATATAATTAATTTAAAATTAAATCAAATATTTCAACATAATATTCAAAAATTAAAATTAAATTGTGAGTCTGACTAAGAAGCCAAAATGTAGTGTATCATATGTATGAATCTCTGATCAATTCAGAGTACACACATAGTATTTGATTAGGTTAATGTATACAACAATATCAACTGAGAGAAAAGTTCTCATAATAGTAAAGAATTACTAAGAATAAAACATAACAAAAATACTGGAATCGCAAATCTATGACAAGCATTTATAACAGTCTGGGAATAGGATATTGTACAAAGTTCTAGTACGTGGTGGACATGGACAGTGTCCATGATGCTTACTGGTGCACAGGTGTCACTTGTGGGACTGAGCTACTTCTATTTCCTTGATATTCACCCTGTAGACCCAGACAGAATCACGACCCATAGGGTTCAGGAGAAATCTATTTGCAGAGTATGCTGATGAAAATATTTTGCTGCTGTATACAAAAAACAATTGAAAGACTGCTGTTGTATATCTCTTTTTCTCCTGTTTGTAATTGTTTGCTCTATTTGATGGGTTCCTTCCATTCTTATTCATGGAGCTGTGGTCATTTTGATCCCTCTCTAGAATATGTTAGTTGTCTGTGTAGGATTGGCTTTGTTGTCATGAAATTCTTTTGTTGTTCTTTGTCATGGAAGTATTTCACTTCTCCATCAAACTTGAAAGAGAGTTTTACAGGGCATATCAGTCTGGGTGGAATTTGTTTTCTTCCAAGACTTGTAGTACTTTGCTCCATGTTCTTCTTAAGTTGATATTTTGTGAAGAGAAATCTACCATTATTCTAGTGGGTTTTCCACTAAATGTGATCTGTTTCTTTTCTCTATTGGCTTTTAGTATACTGTTCCTGTGCTGAATTTCTGGGATCTTGATTATTATAGGTCTGGGTGTGGTTTTAACTGGGTTGATGTTATTTGGAGTTCTATATGCTTTGGTTACTGAATGTCAGATTGTTTTCTCATACTTGGGAAGTTTTCTGCTATTACTTCCATCCATATTCTTCTTATATCATTTGTATTGACTCCTTTCTCATTGATGCCTATTATTCTTATGCTGTTCAGCTTTGCATCATCTTGCAGGTGTTGAATTATTTTTTCTGCATCATAGTTGTTTTTAAGAGATCCTTTCTTACCTTTTCATTAGCTTCAATGGTGTCTTCAAGGTCTTAAAGTCTATTTTCACTTTCACTCAAACACTTTTGCCAGCTTGTAATTGAGGTTTTAATTTCCTATGTTTCACTTTGAATGTGCTTTATGCATTCTATTTCTTTCCTATATTGTTCATTCAAGGATTCCATCATTCTGCTATTCTCCTCTACATTTTTTTATCAATGTCTTCTTTAGAAGCACTTAGTACTTCTTTCATTATAGTTATCATTTCTTTTTACTTCAGAAGTTATTTCTGGTCTGATTTCCTGTATACCTTTCTGTAATTGTTTCTTTACTTCAGACGCTATTATTTCAGAGATTTCAGGTGTGTGCTTTCCAATTTTTCTGTGCTATTGTGTCCCACATTTGTTCTGGGTGGGCTTGGGGCCTGAGAATGCATTTTGTCCATTCTGTTTGTCATTCTGTATAGCACTGTCTTTTGACTTTTAATGTAGAACTTTGGTAGAGTTATTACCTTAGCACCAGGTCTGGATCTACCAAGTTCAAACTCGCCCAGGTGGGTGTGGCTTGGGCCGGGCTGCTGTGCTCCACTTCTTTCTGCTGCAGCCCCTTGGAAGTGAATCTGCTGTGCCACTCTGGCAAGATGTTCTGCTCCTGGATCAGCTGGGTGGGTCTTGACTCTAGCCTCTCTGCAAGGAGTTCTACAGCAGGGTTCAACACAAGACCTATCTGATGGAAGACATTACACAAAACACACACACACACACACACACACACACACACACACACACACACACACGCCTGGCTTGGGCACTGGCTGGAGTGAAGTTCCAGTGGGCCCCAGGTAATTTCACTCCTGTATTTGTTTTACTTGCTTAAAGTCAAAGACAATGGTCACAATAGTACAGACAATTAATAATTATCTTATACATAAAAGTATAAAATTGTTTATCTGAGAAGCCATGTGATAGTGTGCATTTGTAAAGTTCACAGAAAACAGTAAGAAACATCTTAGGATGTTTCAGAGCAAAACAACTGATTTTCAGAGCAGTATTTTAACATTTTCATAGCGTATTTATGAAATATTTACTTGTCTGTTTTCCTTTCAAATGTGGTGTGGGGGGGATCAAATGCAGGGCCTTCTGCCTGCAAGTCAAGAGCTGTATCAGGCAATCACATCCCCAGCCCTTAAAAGTACATAAAAATGAAATGCTAATAATGTGCATTGATGAAATAAAGTTAGTAGTTCAATTATGAATTATACATTCTAGAGTAAACTCACATATTTACAAGATCTATGCAAGAGTCAATTGTAGCATTTTTAACAACAAAAATTAAACAATTTAAGAATCGAAGAGAAATATAATGAATAAGTTGTTTATAATCACTGTAATAGTAAGCAACAGATGTAATACGCTGGTCTTTTAAAAATCAATGTGATGCATGTTCAACGTATTTTGTTATGTAAGGAAAAATACAAGTGATTTAATTAGATATGCTTTATACAAATTAAAATATAGTTTTAAGTTTCTATTTACACAATTTTTATTTTTTAGGATAAGTAGTTTTACAATATACTTAAGGGATCTTAAAGAGAACAACATATAATTAATTGAGGTTTATTTTCTCTTAGCAGTAATATAGAATAAGCTTTTAAAAAGAACATAAAGTAAATCTGCAGTAATTATTTTTATGAACCAAAATTTCAAAAAAGGGACACATTGTTAATGCATAGGATTGGTACATGGGTCTCTCTGTACACACACACACACACACACACACACACACACACAATTACATAATTAAACTATTAAAAAGATTTATGTTTCCAAGTATATCAAGAAGAATGTTAAACCAGCTTTTCAAAGAGTTTTCACGAATTATTAGACCATGAAAGTTACATTTGGTTCCTCAAATGCTCATTGACCCAAATTAAATTACAAATGCCATTGCTTCCTCCTTCTATTCAACCATACTCTTTTAGTGTTCGAGTAATCAGTAGGCTAAAAGAAGACAGTCTCTTTCTTGCAACAAGTATTCACCCAGTTCCCATAAAATGTAACTTTTTACAAAACCCAGGCTGACAAGAAATGTGAAGAAAGTACACTGGATTTATTTCAGGCATAGAACATATGGGTCAGCGCTTCCGTGCATGACTGCCGGCAAGAGTTCTGTATGGCTACTTGTAAATTTCATATATTCACTGCTGCAAAACAAACTGGATCTACTCTTAGTCACCACTTTTGTTTATAATTACCAGTTAGTGTTTATGACTTTGTTGACTTATTTCACTTTGTATTGAATTTTCCCATAGTATATTGAGTCCTCAGTATCCATTCTGAAATTGTGATATGGGGATTGGGGTGTAGCTCAACAGTTTTTGAGGCCCTGAGTTCAGTCCCCTAACACACACACACACACACACACACACACACACACACACACACACCAAAGTTTTCAAAAGTTTAAAGCATAATATAAATGTTGTACTTTTCTTCTATTTGACTTGAATGTCTTCCCACTCTACCTGGATTCTTTAAGATTAATTCAAAGCTTCTCCAAGCTTAACTAGCTGAACAGCTCATTGAAGGGCATATCTATTCCTGATAATTTAATGTCTGTCCTTAGGTTTATTTCATCAGCTTTAAGGAGATTTGTTACCACGTTAAGGGGAAAAAAATTGACAATGTAAGAGAATCTGGAGGTTGATCATTTGAACAGCTGGGGAAAACTACATGGACAATGAAGTTTATGGATAATTTTATGTATTATTTTTGTACTGTCTCAAATGACTAAAGAAAATGTTCTTCTGTATGTCCTTCCCTGAATCTTTGCAAAGACAACCACCTTCCTCTCTGAAGTATATTTTGCCTTTATGTATGTCCTTCCTATTTTTGGCTGAAGACAGTATTTTCAGAGCTCCATTGTTTTTTTTTTTAACTAATGTAATTTTATTAACTATACACATAAAACTGCTGTCACATCTAAAAATAATCCACAAGTTATCGTAATTTCAAATTATACATACGAATTAGATTTATGAAATATACAAGACATTTTATCTTCATTCATCAGAAGCCTTAATGAGCACAGCATTCTTCTTATATTTTTCTGCAATCTCTCTAATGTTTTCCAAAAGATCTTCAGACATGCATTCTTCATACTCTCTATCAACTTTAGGAATCTGCTCCTCAAGATGTTTCTCCACGGCCCCTACGTGCATGGCAACCATCTCTAGCAGACGCTGCAGGCTGCTTCCCACTTTCCTCCTTTCTTCAGTTGTGGTCTGTACAACTAATTGGTACTCCCGCTGCACGGCGTCCAGCGCGGCCATCGCCTCGCTGAGGCCCTCGTTCACGGCGCTCTCCAGCAGGTGCTTGTGCTTCTCCAAGGACTCCAGCTCGCTGGCGCACTTCTCATCCTCCTGCTCAGCTTCCTTAACTTTCTGTTGGTGAAGATCATCCAGCTTTTCCTCCTCAGAGTTCTCACGCTTCTCTTGCTTTCTGTTATCATTGTATTCAACTGTTCTAAAGTATCCTCCAAACCCATCTTCTTATTTAGAGCTTTATTAATTTCTTCTTCGTTTTCATTCAGGAGTTCCTTGAGAGGTACGTAAACCTGTGCCCTGTACTTGACAAGGCAGTTGGCACCAGCTTCAGGATTAAACTTAATTTCGAAGTTGTAGCCTTTGGAATTCTCAGCCCCTTTTGGGATAAGTTTCAATTTTCTAGCCATTTTGTGATACTCTGCTAACTGTGTTTCAATCGCCTCCTTGGCTCTGGCGTACTTCAGCTCCTCATTCCACAGCTGCTGCTGTTCAGCCTCCAGATCCTTGGTTAATTTATTGATGGTTTGTTGCAAGTCATTTTTTTCATGATTTATTCTCTCAATGTCAGCAACTGAGTATTTCTGGTTATCAACGATATTCTGTAGCCGAGTATTCTCCTGCTTTATGGTTTCACATTCTATTTCTACTCTAGAAATTTCTTCATCGAGACCACTCAGTTTCTGGTCAAGAATAGCTGAATGAGAGCTCCATTGTTGAACACAAACTATCACTGTTCTTTGGGAGTCTGTGTTTACAGAGTGTCACAGTATATAATATGTTCCATGAATAAAAATAATCATGTAAAATATAGCTATATTTGATTTTCAAATTAATATTAAAAGTGCCTGGAATGTAATAAGGAGGTAGAGAAGATCAGCAGTTGTTCCTATACAATGATTAGTTAATCCTAATTCACTAGAAGACAATAATGTTTGTCTATTAATAGTAACTTTCATTTTTATTATAAAACGAATTCATGTGTTAATGGCTGATTATATGCTGCACTTGAAAATGTTCAATATCATATTTATTTGTAATAATGGATTCAATAAAGTAAAAAAAACATATCTGTAAATGTGTTTTAATTGTTTTCTGGTAAGCCAAGCAATAAAGTCTATATATTTTTCCATACAGATGAACTCTACTCTGTGGCAAAAGGAATTATTCTTTGTACCCTTATTTAAGAAGCTCTTATGTCTTAAGAAAGACAATGAGAACAAAGAATTTTTTAAAAATTATCTAAAGGTGTTAGAGGGCCAGCAAAGCTCGTTGTGAGGAGCTTACATTTTAGTATCTCCACAGTGCTCTATTAAACAGGAATAAATAATGTGTAAGATCTTCTGAGCCGTGGATTACAACCACTTAAAATGTATGTCAGTTATTTTACTATTGGACAAGTGAAAGTTTTAAAATACAAAATGTGTATTCGTGTTTTTAAAATAGTAAAATTAATTTATTGAGAAAAACTACATCCTGCAAGAGTTTGTGTTTAGCCTTTCAGGAAGCAAACATCAGCTAGACAAAGTGCCTCCCGAGGAAATGGAAGAGGATGCTTTGGCTGGTACAAGCAAGTAGAAAAAGGAAGTCAGTCTGCGCGTCACGGAGCACACCTTTGGTGTTGTCATTAGGCGGGTCCACATGCTCCCACCAGGTCTTCAGCGTATACTGTTTTGCTTCCGTGAATAGCACAATATTTCCAAAACCTTTTAGGTGTCTTCCAAAATTTATTTATACATTTTCAAGGTAAATGAAATGCTTGTTACCTTTTGTAGGCTATTTTAACACTTTACTTTCACCTTAATTGTTAAAGCAGGATTTTAAGGTTTGTAATGGTGCTGAATAAGCTTCATTTGCTACATCTATTATTAAGTTGTTAAATAGCATTTAAGGTTGACAGAACACATGTCAGATGTAAATTTTAGATGAATAGGGTTTTTTTTTTGTTTTGTTTTACTACCTGTATGTACCAGTATCACACTAAATATCCTCATGAGATTATAAAAATAAAGGGTTAGTGTCCTAATAAATCTGTCTTAAATCTTTAAAAAATCTTCTATGAAAAAGGCATTATCATTGTTTTATTTACAATGTCTTTGATTATTAGAAAATGTAAGTGAAATAAAACTAGAGATGTGTTTTGTTCACTTCCGTGTAACCTGACTATTGCAAGAAACATGGCCATGGATATTTGTGGTGTGAATGAAATAAACGCCCAAATGTTTTCTAAATGCTTAATGGTCATGTTTATTGTTTTCTGCGAATTGTTTTAAATTGCTTTGTCTTAAGGCAAAGTCTTGCAGTGTTGCCCAGGCTGGCCTTAAACTCATTTTTCCTACCTTAGTATCAAGAATGTTTGATGTTAGAGGTGTGTGCCATTGCCTTTTCCTTTAAATACCATAAACACATTCTTCCTTCAAAGAAAATAATTTAAACAATTCAAAATTTATTCAGAAGCAGCACATTTTAAAATTACCAAAGCAAGTTCTGAACAGTAAAGAGTTTTACCATATGTTTTAGAGAAGCAGTCATTAAGAAATAATTACCTAAAAGGCAACATGAATTTATGTTTAGTAAATACCTCATAGAAACATAAACAATGTAAATATACAAGTAGAAGAAAAAATTTCTAATTCTGGTAGGAGGGTGATATTGATTTCACAATAGGATTACATTTGCAAATATAAAGCAATGACAAATTGACAACCTCTTTGAGAACTTTCTAGTAGATTAAAGAAAGGCATGAAGTTTGAATCGGGAAGGCATATTCTTGGACTAGAATATAGTCCAGTTAAGCTGAGATGTAAGGCATAAGGACAGAGAGCATGAGAGACGGAGCTAAAAGCAAGGATACAATCTAGGGAAACTTTGTTTTACTTAATCAATTATGATCATGAAGATAATTATAGGTCAGAAGATAACATCAGCAGATGGAATAAAATTCTGTCTATGTTCATAAGACATTGCTGACTTGATAGCACCACAGCCATTGGATTAAGGAAAATAATCTCAGCTGCAAATTTTTCAGGTCAATCCTCCAGATGGGGAAAACAATAGCAAAAAGTGAGAAATTTCAATGACAAAGAAATAATAATCTCCCTTATTAGTGTTCCACTTTTTAATCATGCTTTACGCTAGTGAAATCCTTATGTTGTTCATCCTTGGTGCATTTTAGTGGGAACCACTTGGAAAACATTTCTCTCAGCAGCATAAGCTTAGCGAAAGTATGTGGATTGATGTACTTACTTTGCATTCCTCTTGTAACAAAATGGCATTGTGTTTTTCCAGAAGCAGTAGCAGTATGAAACCTAATATTACTTTGTGTTATAAAGGCCAGTGACAGAGTATGGCAGTTTTAATTTAGAACAGCACAGCTTTTGCAACGCCATTCTTTATATTTCACCTCATTTTGTTGTACAGAATGGAAATAAAATTGTCAGTATTAGAGTTTTGCATTAAGTTGAAGTTTTATTTTGGTTTGCTCTTCCCCCAACATATCTTTCTGGAAAAAGGATAGATTTGTAAAGAGCAGCATTTTTCTCATCTGTAGCCTATCTGCACAGATATAATATATAATTTTCAGCAAGAATAGTGTTCTGTGAGAGGAAAAAAAATAATGCCCGGGGTTATTATTTCAACTTGCAAATCTGGATGCTGTACTTTGATATTATTTATTTGAAGTTTATGCAGCATATATTACTTGAAATTTGAAATCTACTGTATTAATTCTAACAGCCAAAGCATTCCAAGCTAAGAAAAGCTGTCCTTACACTTAGTTGAATGCTCAAGCACAAAATTATTTAAAAACATCATGTATAGAAAATGCAACAATAAGCTGATTTGTGTGCACAAGAGGGCTGTTTGTCCTGAAAAGTACATTCTTAAATAAGAAGAGAGTTGGAAAGAAAAGGCATACAGCACCTTGAAGTAAGAACAGGAGCAGATGTCCTTTAGCTGTGTGTTTTATTGATTTATAAACACTCAGTCAGGCTCCTCATCTCTGCAGAGTAATTTAGATATGGGAAAATATCTGTGAAATATATTGATTGTGTTATTGATTGAAAAGCCAATTGCTGTTGCACTCCTGTTTTACCATTTAAGTCCTGACACATCTTGACGTATGAGCCAGCTGTGACTGCTGCCTCGATTCCACAATGAGATAATGTGAAAGCTGTCATAACCACTTCTCCATCAGCCTTGAGTATTTACAGCAGAGTGGTGCTGCTGTTCAGTTTGCTCTTTAACTACTTGAATAATGAGGATTTGTTAGAGCTCTTGCTCTCTGGCTCGTGTACACTGGAATTGGGTGTGTCCCCATATGCTCATGAGCCTGTACTCATTTTTGCCTTATTTATTGAAATAAGCCATTTGGTGAATTAAAGGAAATGTAGAAGGAATGAATTCCTTAGTATCTTCTAATTTAATCTGTGCACAGGAGAATGAGTATGCTTGACCCAACCTTTTTGTCTTTATCAATAGGAAATATTTACTTCAAAGCATTTCTCTGAGTATTTTTTATGAGATTATTTTGTACTTACCAGCATAAATGGAAGAATGCAGGAAAATAAATTCCTTTCAATGGTTAATTTATTATTTATTTGGGTTATTTATTATATAAAAAAGATAATTTACCCCAAATTTATTTAATATTTTTTGACTCACATAGAAATTCAAACTAGACCTGGAAACTATCCATGAAAGCTTATAAAAATCATATAAATATATCTCAAAAAGTATACTGTAAAGGATCTACAGTTTAGGGCAGATCTCATTAGATGATTGAAACTACATATACTGTTTCCTGCTTCTAGTCACATAATCATAATGCACATGGAAAAAACTCTTCTAAATCACCCTTTTGACGCATATAGTCAGTATGGATCTTTTCCAAATAAGGCAATTTAAATGTATGCTATACATTATTAAATTTGGTGTCCATAATATTCCTTTTATATTCTGATGCATCTTCTCATTGTCACACAATTTTTGATTAATCACAAGCAGCATGTTGATATGTTCTTTTCCAGCTTATTTAAAAGCATCTCTCAATTTATGTAACCCCGTGAAACAAGTCCATTGCGAGGAAACAGTGCTGATGTAAATAGCCTGGGAACAATGCTCCGCATTATAAGGATGGACAGCGGATCACTCCTCTGGGAAATGAAAATGTTCATTTAGCAGTAGGAATGGCACACCAGTCTGGCAAATGACTGACAGATCAGCAGTGTTAAACCCGAGAATTGTGATTGATGTGGATCCAACTTCGAAAAACCTAGCATATCTTTACAATGTGCAGGCTTTCAGTAATGTAGGATCTTTTAGATGCAGTTTTGAGCCTTGATATCACACTCTAAAGCAGATTCTAGCTTTTTGCAAAATTACAAATGAAATTTTAGCTTTTAATTTTAAACAACACATCAAATAATTCTTACAAAGTATAATCTTTACTTCAAAGAATGCCCGAGGCAGAGTTAGAATTTGGCATTGGATAAAGTTGTGAGAAGGCTAAACAACCTGTCGCGACAGGATTATATATGACCTGCAATGTGGAGAACCTAGTATGTAACAGACACCACCATTCCTACTGCAGTCTTCTCTCTATAATCTCCCTCTTACCATCTCTAACTTGTAGAGAGCTTTAGAGCAAGACAGCTTGTGAATTTTTTTT
>NW_004524589.1:27474114-27476529 GCF_000260255.1 Octodon degus | reverse complement strand
AATTTTCCCATTTATGCCTTTTTTGAGCTAGAATCTAACTTCATTTGGTAATTTCTCATTCAGAATTTTTCTCTTAACCAAGGACCTTAGGTTTATTTCATATAAGCTGTTTTTGATTAAAGTTTGAGGAGAAGTCTACCATGGGCAAAGGTTTCCAGGGGAAAGTACCTAGAGTCCCCATATTGTAATTAATTGTGAAACCACTGATACTACTACTGTTATGTATTGGTTACTGTTAACCTCCTATATTTGTAAGATCCCTTTTATTCTCTCTTTTTTTGATAAAATTTCCATCTGTGCCTTGTGCTGAGCAGGTTGCTATTTTGCTGGTCTATATTTTACCAAGGTTGCACTTTGAATCCAATCCATGTGAACTACCCTATTCTTTATGAAAGAGATTTTGCTAAATACATTCTGTGTACTCTCAGTGCTATAGATTGGTGAGCTTCTAATAACTATATCACTGATTTTCTGGATAAACTGAGCAAATAACTATTTTTTTCTTATTTCTTATTATAAAAACTATAGAATGTTAGCTCTCAAAAGGACCTTCAATAGAATCAAGAGCATAACATGAGTTTATGTTGAAAATTGAGATCGTGATATATGTCACATGTCTAAGGTCAACAATCTATTATTAGAAAGAAAAAGAGCCAAACTCTAGATTTTTATATACCCTGAGCTTTTCCCATAAGCCTCTTTCTCTAATGCTCTGCACTATCATTACCTTTACAACATATTTTATTGGAAAAAAATTTCCTCTTTTCTATTGTTTGCCTCTGCCTATGTGAGGAATTCTCCTTCTTCCAACTTGGCTCTCTTCATGCCTTTCTCCTCCATTTATAAGATTTAATAATAACAACTATAACAACAGGACCAAAATACTTTCCATTAATAACCATTCATGTTTGTACTTTCATTATCCCCAAATCTCTGGAATATCTTCTTTTCCTCTAAATTCCATTATTCCTCATTCCACCCAATTCTAGCTTCTTCTGTAAACCATTTTACTGAAGCACTATTTATCCACACCACTGATGACCTTCACTAAAACTTCAGAAATTCAAAAGTCTTTGCAAACTACATCATTCCTCACTTCTCTGAAGTAATGAAATCATTCACTATTGTTACTTAAAAAATATTCAAATAATCAAGATCCAAATGACTGAAGATCCATTAAATGATGAATGAGTAAAGAAAATATATAGATATACCATGAGTCATAAAAAATAAAACCATGTAAGTTGTAACAACATGCGTAGAACTGAAAACTATTATGTAAAATCAGTGAAATAAATCAGACACAGACTAAAAAGTACTAAGTATTGCTTAATTTAATTCATATACAGAATCTGAAAAAAAAATCTTGACCTTACAAAAGTTGAAAGGGTGGTAACATGATATTGGAGAGGGGACAGGAGGGGGAAGGGTAAGTGTAAAAGGGAAGGTTGGGAAGGGGTTGATTGGAGAATACCAAGCTGCAGCTAGACGGGTGTAAGAAGTTCTGGTATGTCACTGTAGCCCAGTAGAGTGGCTAAGATAAAAATTACATGCTGTATGCTTTGAAAAGTGAGAAGAAAGGACTTTGAATACATCTACCAGAAGTAATTATAAATGCTAGAGGAGACAGGTTTACTTTGATAGAAACATTGTACAGTGTGTGGCAGCACCACACAGAATCTCATAAATGTGAGATTTTGAAACATTTTAATGTATTGGTTTAAAACTTAAATTTTTGAAATCCCTATAATCACCCTGGTTTTTTGTGTCCCCTCTCTCCCTAACTTTCTGATAAAATGTCATGATCCACCTGGCTATACTTTTTACATTATTTATATTCCTATAATACTCTTCTGAGGTGTTCAATGTACTTTATGTGCCAGTGATTTACAGTGATGTTCAACTCTTTCACTTTTTTCATCAGCTTGGTGGAAATGGATTGGAGGCCTTTAAATATTTGTCCTTTGTTCCCACCAAGATATTACACTTACTAGTAGGGGGTCACTGGAGTGATATTTCAGAAAGAAAGAGTTTCACTTCCTGGCTCTGATGATCAACTGGAAGGCAGAAGGTGGCTGTGCAAGGAAACTTTTCCAGTGTCTGGCATCAGCAGTACTCTCACCTTTCCAGAAGTTAATGACCTACCTTGTAGTCTTTCTTTTTGTTTTGGGGTTCCCTTCGCCGCAACAGGCTTCTGCAGTTCATGCAGATTCTTCACCCTAAACCTCAATGGAATTGATGACCTTCATGTCTAGTTCCTGTGTAACAGCATCTCATGGGGTGCTCAGCTCAGCCCTGTAGGTGGTGACTTCTCAGTGCATCTGCTATTCCTATCATTCTTAGAGTTCATTTTACATCTTCTTCATCACACTCCTCTAAGACCCTATTGCAAGTAACGATTATTTATATAAAACT
>NW_004524589.1:27463763-27473874 GCF_000260255.1 Octodon degus | reverse complement strand
TTTCTTCCAACTGAATGCAGAATTCCGTTTTCCCACTGTGATATGATCTGTTCTTCCTGGACAGCACTGTCTTGAAATCTTAAGTACTTCTGATCTCTTAGGAAGTAGAATAAGGAAAACAAGAATAAGGGGAAGAGATGAAATAAAGAAAGAAGAATACATAGGTCGAGGCATTTGTACTGTGCCAGAGGCATCAATTATTATAAAATAAAGGTGCTAAATACATTGTATTCAACTGTGCTCTAAAAATGTGTCTGACCTAATAGAGTTATTTTGATGAAGAAAGAAGATAATTTGTCTGCTGGCTCATGGCTTTCACTGATCACATTTTCACATCAAAGTCCATTAATACTAAAAGTCTGTGAACACAACAATGTCTAGCAGAGATCTCGCTTGTGTCACATGCCACTGTCAAAGGAGATGCCTTGAATCTGATGCATGCCTAGGCATGAGATACACAGTGATGACTGCAATGGTGGTAGGGGGATACAAGAACCAAAGATCCAGAGACAGGTGAGAATGAAATTATTACATAAACAGATCACTGAGGAGAGCTGGACTCAGGATCCTACCCTTGCCTATGACAAAAGTGATGTTTTATATGCATATAAATCTCACATCTTTTACCCAATGCCTCTTTATCTCACAAGAGCAAGGCAATACTTAAAATATCTAATCAAAAAGCCTGTTTGACTAGCTAACATGTGCCTTAAATTGAGCATGTACAAAACTGAATGAAATTTAACCATCTTTGGAAACATTCTCTGCCTAATGTTTTCATTCTTAGTCAAAAGTGTCAATAGCCACTTTTGTATCTACAACTTTTGGTTCTCCTTAAGATCTCTCTTACTGACATAAATTTCATTCCCAAAATTTTTGTATTGTTATTTAGAAATGCCTTCCAATCTGGGTTTTTTGACATTCCCAACTTTTTCTTGTTTCAAGACTTTCTTGTTTTCCTTGCTGCTCAGAATAGGAAAACTTGGGGCTGGGTGATGGCACAGTAGAATAAGTGCTTACCCACGAAGCACAAGGGCCTGAGTTCAATCCCCAGTTTTGAAAAAAAAAAAAGAAAAGAAAAGAAAACAACTTACTTCCTACTTTGCATAAAATTCTCTTCAGTAACATTCTGAGAAGATGGTAACTGTTCTCTTATCTTAGTGTCCATGCCATTTTTCCCTCATGATTTTAATAGTGTGCACCTATTTTATTGTAATTTATTTGTTTTTTCACCTGTGTTAGCCAGCATGTTGTGGTTTTCTCAAATGAAGGCACCATGTATTATTCATTCATATATTCCCAGCACTCAGCATACTGTTTGTGCATAAACCTTCCAATAAATATGTGTTGAATTGAACTTAAAAGAAATCATAGATATAAAAGTATGTATGGATAATACTATTGGCAAAACAGCATTTCACGATAGCATGATATGCATCTAATTTTGTACTTATAAGATTCTGTGTTGATCGCGCAGATGCTTTGTCAACCATCCAAAAAGCTTCAGGAGCTTTTTGCCAATGAGTAACAGCAGTGTATGTTGACAGTTTATTTCAGCACATTATATGGCACTCAACCAAAATTGAACAGCAAGAAAAGATGGAAAGAAAATGACTATTTTCTAGGCCTCCATCACTGCAGGTAGGACTAAATGGATTTCAAGATGTTCACGTGCTCTGGTTTGCATCAACCCTTATGTGTAAATCAAATTGATCGTCCTAAGTCGTTTGGCCCAGGACTGTCATTCTAAGGCCCACAGTCATACAATGCTATATTACACTCTGTTATTGTGTACTACATCACAGCACACTGTATCTATTACAGTCATCTCATGCGGAATTACCTCTTTCAAAAGGATGGAACACACCCTAAATTATAATGGCCTCATCACTTGTACTAGCTTTAGTAGAAGAAGCCCTTTTAGCACAGTGTTATTACCTCTGGTATGATTAGAGGAACAGTAGTATTTCATTCTAAGACTAAAATGTTTTCCTAGGAAAAAAAATAAATCTAGAAATCTTAAGATATGTAAGATTAACTTTGCAATTTAGAAAATCTTGTTCAGAAGTTTCCCTTCCCTCTGGACCCTATGTACAATGCTAAATTTGGTGTTAACTTTCAGTCTGATTTGTAGGTAAAGAACATTTGATTCATCAAATTGTCACACTAGATATAAGAATGCAGAACTGCTTGTTTTTGTTTATTTTTTTGTTTTAGAATTTTTGTATTTTTCTGCCTCTAATACACCAGTCAAAATCTGGCTAAATGTTGGAGTTAGCATCATTGGTATGTAAACTGCCAGTTTATCTCTGGTTGATCAGGAATAATTGGGTTTATCCATCTATTGCCTTTTTTTTTTGAGCCTTCAAGTTATGTATTACAAATGCTCATTATTCTTTCCTTGCTTTGACTGCACAAAGCTTAGAGCAAAAAAATATGGCCTATATTTAACACATATTTAAATATGTGTATATTGAACATTTTATATTAACCCTAATTCCAAATTCGTTTTAGTATCTAACCTTTTTATTCATTTTAAGCTATTTTTAGAAAGCCAAAGTGCCTATTCGCTAAAAATTGGATTGATTCTTTTTTTGATTGATTCCTTTTTAACCAAAAAGGGAGATGTTAACAAGTATGTGCAAAATAAAACTAATTCCTCTAATGAATTACACGATTTAATTTTTGATCCCTGAGTAGCTGTTTACCAGGCTTCATGTATTAATAGTACCACATTAAAAATAAATAAATCTTCCATCGTATTGGCTTTTGATGTATCAACCGAATCTGGGAAATTATCTCTTTCTGTAATTATTCCTATGCCCCACTCCCATGAATTCTGACTCAGATTAGTATAAGACCCAACAGTCTATACTTTTTGGAAATTTTCAATGAATGTAGTATACAGTCTGCATTTGGTACAGGCTCTACAGCGTCTCACAATGTGCATCGGGCTCCTAGTGAGCCTCCTGTTTTCAAACTCCCAAACGCTGGGATTACAGATGAACACCACCACCCCCAGTCTCAATCGCCCTCTCAGTGTGCCCCGGGGACGGGTCGGCACAGCAGGGGGTGAATGAACCCTGGCCACCGCTCTCTGCTGAAGCAGATGCTTTAGTCTGCTGAGCTATCGGGCCAGCCCCCAGTCTAACTCATAAAGCTCAGCATTTGGGAGAAAATAGGATATATTACCACTTTAAAATTAAAAATTACATGGAAGATGATGTATGTGTAAGATCCATGGTATTGATAATGATAAGAATGATGATGGTGACACATAGATAGCTGATAGATGGTAGATGATAGATAGATAGATAGATAGATAGATAGATAGATAGATAGATAGATAGATAGATAGATAGATAGATGATAGAGAAACTTGTATAATGAAGCAAGATAAACAGTAAAGGAAAAACATTAAGATTAGATAAGAAACATTATTTTAAATCAGATATAGGGCTGATAGAAATTGTACATTAGAAACAAGTCAGACATAAAGTACCTTGAAGAATTACTATGAAAACAGTCATTTTCCACTTTCTATTTCCAGATAATCACAAGAGGTCAGTAAATATCACAGGTGAGTGATTACTAAATATTAAGTACCGTAAGAAGTATTTTATAACAGGTACCACCTTTTATGACAAGATAACCTTTCCAGGAAAACATGATCATCATTTTTTGATTAGCAAACTGAGATCTGTTTGGGATGAATATTTGACCACAGCCATACAAAGGCAGGAGTGACAAGCTCTACATGCACACTCACATGTCTCTCCCCCAAATCAGTGTTTTGCTGCCACATTTCCCCGAGCTCATTCACTGTACTTGTTCTTTCTCTACTATAATTTTTTGTTGATTTAATGAATCTATTTATCTCTTCTTATCTTCAAACACAAAAGGAAACATCATTTAGAAGCAAAGAACTTACAACGCCTCCCTCTTGGTACAGGGTAAATCTAGACAAACATGAAACAGCTACAAAGATCAAGGCCAATAAGGTTTTTCAGTTTTAAATATGTTATTTAAATAAACAACATAGGTAGGGATTTTTTTTAGATTAATGGAGCATATGTCTGGATTCATTTGATTCATATTTATTAACCCATGGCATGGCCCACTGATTTTCTTTTTTCTTTTTTCTTTTATTTTATTTAGAAACAAATATCAATGAGACAGTTTCAAAGCTGATTAATAGGACATTTTCTATTGATTTTATTTTTTCTAACAAGAATTATACCAGCGAAAGCAAAGAGGCTCATAAATTTATATTTGATATCACAGAAAATATTCACTTGAATTTTTATTGTTGTTTAGAAATTTCCTTTCTATACAGATCATATTGTAAATTTCTCCTCATATAGGTGTGTACTAAGTAGAATTATTTATTTTAAAAACAAAAAATTGTTATCCAGTACAAACTGTGAATCTAAAAGTGTACTTTGTTTTAATACAACTGTCTTTCATATTTTATATATTCTTTGGCTTATTAGTATGTTATTTTATTTGCATGTATGTTAATTAACTTTATGCAATCTTATAGGGTAAATCAATGAATCTGATTCTAGAAAAATAAGAAAGGTAGAAGGAAAGGGCAAAAAAAAAAATGGAAACTAAAGTATGTCAGCACTTATGCCATTCCTACACAGTAAATGTCGTCATGTATTGCAAAAAAGTAATAATAAAAGTGGGAAAAAAGAGCTATAAAAGAAATGACAATATATTTAAAATATTCAATGTCTTATTTTGTAGCATCCTTCTGCAATCTTTTTGATTCTGTTGTCATTAGATGTGATGTTTAAAACTGTTCGATTTTACTAATGGTGGCAATTCAAATCTTAAAATTCTTAAATTTTCATTTATTTATTTTGAAATAAATTGTATGTCCAGTCATAAATGAACATTTGACAATGTATATCTTTTAGTGCTGTATTTAAACTGAAAAACTCAAGCTTGTAAAATATTTAACATTAGAACCAAAACTGTAGAGTCACAGTGTTCCTGAGTTGAATAGGTTTCAGATTTTTAATTCTATTTAGCTAGCTTTCTTCGAACAGGTGGGGTAATTTCATTGTCAACTTTGAGCTGCCTGGATATATTAACTTTAAACAGCAATTCAACTGAGATTTGAATTTCATAATTCATACTGGGTCTCTGAATGTTCTATTCATAGTAGAGATATCATAGTTTTCAAAAGACTAAGATAACTGCATGGGCAGCAACTACCAGTTAGAAGTGTCATCATAGATAATCAGAAAAAATGGGTAACACAAGATGCGCCCTTCTATTACCAAATACTATAAATTCACATATGAAAGGGTTTAGAGAGAAAGTTGTTTTATGTACTCATTAAGAGTTTAGAACTATTTTAATCAAACTTACTAGTTGTAGAAAGCATGTGTCCTTTAACCAAAACATTGTGGTGACTTCAGTGCTGACGTTCAGTTAACAAAAATAGGTTTTGAAGAAGTGTTAGTGTTCACCTTGGGCCAAAAGTGTTTTGAACAATTAATGTACATTATATTACAGACTTGGCACAACTCTCCCGTGAAATAAGGAGACTAAGTCTTAAAAAGGTAAATCTATTTTCCCTACATAAAACAGCTGCTGCGTGGGAGAATCACGACTTGAATCAAGGACTCAAATTCCAAGCCTTCTGTTCCCCATCACTGCTCCAGTGTTTCTTCCCTTCTCAGCTTCCCAGACAGGATCCTTTCATCACCAACAGAATTTCTTCAGGCAACACACTTCATTTCCGCATCCTTCTTTCTGTTTGTTTTGTTGCTGAAATTTTATTTTTAAGAATTCCAGCTATCACCACTAAATCTCTTCTGGACTTTAGAACTAGTTCGTCCGTTACTAGCCAAAAAGTAGGCTTGTTGCACAGCCCTATGTTAAGATTACCTTGAAATATGAAAGACCTCTATTTCTCACACTGGGCTAGGCATCCGTGGAAAAGCCCGTAACGTCGTTTTAGCAGTGTATCATCCTGAATCAGAAAGTAAAGCATGCAAACTGAAATTGATTTGTAACAGGTACCTTATTAGAAGCAAACATCAAGAAAACTAGAATCAATGTTGAAACAAAAATGTGTCTTGTAAGCAATCCTGAGTGAAATGTGTTGACACAGCAGCACATTCTGTAGCCCCGTTTTTGCATGCTTCTCAAAGCGCAGCTATCTCAGGCTGAGGGAGATGAATAATTGACCGATCACTGCATAATTCAACATAGTGTTGTAAAAATTCAAGGTCTGGCAAATTTGAAGCTTTTCTTTTTTATTGAGACTGAGGTTAAAGTTTCAATCAACCTTGAAGAAACATTTAAATAGCACAAGGATATATGATTTATTAAAGTGCATATTATTCTTTCTTATATTCCCTCCTTCTTCATTAAGCTGCTTCACATAATGCACATATAAAGTTAAAAGACTATCTATAAGGTTTAGTGGAGCCCCGCCTGTAGTCATTTCAAAAGCTTTAATATTTTCATGTCTGAGAACACTTATCACACAAAGAAACTCAATAAATGGCTTTCTATATTTCCCATTATATTTCCTTGTGTGTGTGTGTGTGTGTGTGTGTGTGTGTGTGTGAAATATCAAAAAATATTATACAGTATATTTAAAATTTCTGCAAAAATAACCCACAGCAATGCAGGGAATAACTTTTCTATTCTATTTTCTTATGACATTTTTATTACGTATGTCTTAAGCACTCTCTTAACCAATGTACAAGTTGGAAAAGATAGAAAAGACAGCCTTGTCAAGAAAGAGAAAGCAGTAAGTTTTAACAGAGTAGTACCAAATAAGGAAAGAGATGTTTTGTTACATAAGTGTGAGAAATGTTAAAAATCACTGACTTTTATTTTCAAAACTAGATTTTTTTTCCAAAATTATAATAAAAATTCAAAGATATTTCACCATATTACATTCAGTATTAAAACTTACAAATGATTTCATTGCCTGACTTGACAACTATATTCTCATTATAGCTACAATGCTTAGACATGAGTAAACTTTGTATATTTCTGAGAGAAAAATAAGTTATTTGCTTTTGCATAAAATATGGTTTTAGTACAATTTTCTGTTATGTGAAGGATATGCCTTACTAATATATTTCTATTTTAAAAGTTTTGGTATCTTTCAAAACACACTCTTCAAAGTTAATTTGAAGAAAATAGGATGACTGTTTTTCTGAAAACAAAAGCAATTTTTCCATTACAGAAGTCATTCATAAAGTTAGAAACTCCATTTTAATTTTTTTCCATACTAAATTATTTTAGAAAATTTGTGTCTAAATAGGTTAAGAAGTTCACCATAATTTTACTAACATAATGAAAATGATAATTCTGTGTAAGTGTAAGAATGCCTACCAGAAGTTAGAAACAGAAAGCTTCAATATTCTCTTGGAAAATGTACAGTTTCAGTGTGGGGCAAGAAGTTAATATGCAAAGAAATTAAGGAATAACTATGATTTTATTTCTGCCCTTTCCAAATATTTTTCTAAAATTCTAAGTGAACAAAAGCATTGCATAAAGTCAAAGAACAACTTTAAAATAAAGTGAACAAAACAGTTCCACAAACTGTCATGTCAGTCATGTTGTCATGTCATGATTTGGAAGACAAAAGCCTGTTGTTGAGAAGTATAAATCACTTTTCAATATCATCATGCAGTTAGGTCCCAAACAAACACTCTTCTTTTCCTAAAGTAACTTAACTGCTGGAATCCTTTGAACCCATAAAGTCCTAAGGCAGAAAGCCATATATTTAGAGCAGTTTTCAACTTCTTAACCACACAGATTACCCAAAACCACATAAAACACTTTTGTCCGGCAACTTACATAGCAAATCCTTGGGCAATCTAATGAATTAAAAGCATGATCATTATTGCTAGGTGCACAGGAGTGTAGGCTGCACGGCACACACTGTTGATTTGATACCCTCTATGATGACAGTATATGGTTCACCGGCTTGGTTAAACAGCACATCAGCAGCAGTGATGGGTGATCAATCTCATTCCCCACAGCACTGCTCCCCAAAGAGTCATTATTGACAATAAAATGAGGAAAGGCTATCAGAGGGAATCATTGAGTCTATGGTTTACAAAAAAATCCTAAGAAAATAAATGAGTAGGAGTCTTGGAAAAAAATACATATTTAAAATCTTGTTACAAGGGAGGCAAAGGGACTGATTAATATCTTGAAAAATGGAAAATGTATTGTTATACTTACAACTCATACATATCATTGTCATATAAGAAAAACCAGTATACTAAGTTGGCATACTGACTTGCAATTTCCATTTTATCTCAATATCTTCTTAAATTATCAACAATTAAAAGTGTAAGCATTGAATTTTAATTTCCAAGAACCTATATCTATACACTTTTAACATTAATATAATATAAATATTTTTTGCTATTCTCTATCACAGAATGAAAAATTGTCAGTACAAATTAAACAAAAAGCTAATTCTTACATTTATAGTTAATTTTAAAGTGATTTAGCTGAAGCAAATCTAATTCTAATTAGTTTTTTCAGAAGTATGTACTTGAGAATATTGTTAAGCATTCCCACCAGGATATAGTAATTGGAAGGAAGTTTATCCTGAGGTGAATGTGCCTTGTGTGAACTTTAGCATCTTTTAAGGCAGAGAAATACTACTAGGGGGTGTTCTAAGTCAGAAAATGAAAATGTCAGTTGCAGCGACACCTCAGATTTATTTAGTTTTTATGATGTCCTAGATACTGTGCTTGCTTAAACCTTTACTGGATTCTCTCACTCCTCACAATAACTCTGAGTTAATTTCTAGCAGATATGCTTTGCTCACAAGGAAACTAAGGCTTATAAAAGTTAACTAACATATCTAAAGTCATAACATGCATAAGAGTTGCAATACAAAATTTACACAAAAGAATTTGACTTCAATTCTTATTTTACTTTTTAAATATTTATTTATTTATTTATTTATTTTGTACAGGGTCTCGCTATGCAGCTTGGACCCATAGTGTCCCTCTTCTCTCAGCTCCCCAACACTGGGATTACATGTGCACACCACTATGTCTGATTTTGGTGGCCAGCACTACACATGGCCACCATAGCATGTGGTACTGGGGATTAAACCCAGGTCCTTGAGCTTGCAAAGCAGGCACTTAGACCACTGAGCTATCTCCCTGGCCCCATTTTTTATCTTACTAAACATGTATTGTTATTTTCTCTAACATATTGTTTCAAATATCTTGAAGATTTTTATTTCTAGGGGTCAAATTTTCTGGATCTACGAGTAGAAAATAGTACTAAAAGGGGGAGAGAGCAACTTTCAAAACTAGTCAAACTTTATCCATTGTTTTTTCTTTTTTTTTTTTAATCAAGTTGGACAATGTCAGAAACAAGTTATAGCCAATTTACATCAGTTCGTCTTTACTAATTAGGAAATGTTAGTATATCACATAAAAATAGCTCACAAGACTAGTTCCAGGATTGGGGGAATCAGGAGTGCAGAATATCAAATTGACTTTCTTAGGCTCATAAGATGACCACATACATGAATTTCTTAAGTCATATCCAGATAGGAGAACAGGCAGCACAGAAGCAGGAAGCATTCCAGAGAGCTCCTGAAATTTCTATCATTTGTCTTTGACCAGGAGTTTGTTATGTATCTCTTAATGAACAAGTCCCAATTAAAGAGTAACATAATGGTTTAGATGAGTACAATTTTGCTCCTGCTAAGGCTATCTGAGCTGACCTCTTCCACAGATTTGACCATTTAAGACAGGCAAATTCCTGAATTAAATCTTTACGAAGGAGAAAAGGGAGAAACAACATAAACAGCTGCATAGGAAAAGAACATATAGGTTAAAGCACAGAGTAGATTGAAGCAACTTGAATTGTTATTTTCATGTCATCACACACGAACCATGTGACACTAGCATATTTCTTAGCCTTTTTGTGCCTAATTATGTTTTCACATATACAATATAATCAATAACAGAAACATATGCCTGGATTAGTTCTCAGGTGCAAATGTGTTAAAATGTGTAAGCCACTAATAATACAACCTCTCATATATAAAAATAATCATATCTAAAAATTTTTTGGTATTTTTTAAACCCTA
>NW_004524589.1:27461770-27463031 GCF_000260255.1 Octodon degus | reverse complement strand
GCACAACTAATTATCTATAACTAGAAAGATCTATTAGAGCTATAGAATATTTTCCCCCTTGCACAACTAATTATCTATAACTAGAAAGATCTATTTATAAAGCTCACAGGCCTAGTACATCATGTCTAGTTATCAAAAATTACAAGGCATACTAAAAGGCAAAAAACAGTTTGAAAACACAATGCAAACACTAAAACCAGAACCAGGTATGTAGAATTATCGGACTGTGAATTTACTTTTCCTATCCTTTTATTTTTGTTTTTAAAGAGAATTTAAAAAAAAAAAAACAACCTTTTGAAAACCGTAAAGAATTTCACTAAACAAGATGGTAGGAATGCAGCAATGGTTATTATATTGCCATGCATTCAAAACATCCTTGATTTTTATGCTAAGGAGCTCTAGCAGATAAACTAGACAGCTTGCAAGAACAGATGGGCACAGTAAGCAGAGAGATGGACACTGTCAAAAAGAAATAAAGGGAAACATCAATGATCAAAAATACTGCTGTTCTTTATTAGATTAATGGATAATCTGTAGAACTCAAAAAGCACTATCAAGCCATGAAAAGATATAGAACCTTAATAATATATTACTAAGTGAGGGAAGCCATTGTGTAACACTTGCACACTACATAATTCAAGCTATAACATCCTTTATTTCAAATGGTAAAACTATATAAGACTAAAAGGATCAGTGCTTTTCAGACATTAAATGGGGAGGAATGAATACGCACAGCTTAGAGCATTTTTAGAACAGGGAAAATATTGTATGTGCTCCTTGTAATGGTAGATATATGTCATTATGTATTTCTTATAGTCTGTACAGCGTATAACACCAGGAGTGAACTCTAACATAAAATGTGAAATTTTAAAGCACTGATGTTTCAATTTAGATTCCTCAGTTGCACACCTGTGCCATTTTGATAGTGGGGTGGGTTGTTTATGTGTGGGGGTGGAGGAATATAGTATTGTAAATATTTGCATTTTCCATTCCATTTTTTTTACACATATAAAACTCCCCTAGAAAATAAAATCTAAAGGGCCAGTGAGGTAGCTCTGTGGACTAGGTGCCTGATTAGGCAAGTGCAGGGACTGGGGTTCGCTTCCCAGTACTCCTACCTCATGCCCACCCCCCACCAGGCACACTGAGTGGGCAACTGAGTCTGGGCATGGTGGTGCATGCCTGTTATCCCAGTGCTGGAAAACTGAAGACAGGAGGATCACTATGAGTCCAAGGAACCCTGTCCCAAATACAATAATAA
>NW_004524589.1:27450792-27460914 GCF_000260255.1 Octodon degus | reverse complement strand
TCTTTCTTTCTTTCTTTCTTTCTTTCTTTCTTTCTTTCTTTCTTTCTTTCTTTCTTTCTTTCTTTCTTTCTTTCCTTTTTTTCAGTACCAGGGATTGAACTCAGGACCTTGCACTTGCCAGGCAGGCGCTTATGCCACAGAGCTATATCTCCGGCCTCCTTGATTGAAGCTTCTAACAAAAATGCAGGAACATATCTTAAGTAAAATCAACAGGTGACATTACTAATGGATTATGGAAGTGAAGTATGAGAAATTTCTCCTTGTAACTTTTCTGATTAAAAAAAAAAAGATATTTATTGATGCTTGAACAAACTACGGACTTCTACTCCGTGGCTTTTACAGTTTCTGTGCAAAAGCAGTGAGCCTTCCATTTGTAGCTAGAGCTGTGCAGCCGCTCACAGAAGTGTTGTACAGAATCTGTTCAGCCAGCATCGTATACAGGTCACTGAAGTCAGGAAAGGAGAACCTTCCGATTTTGGCTAGCCATTTTTTGTTTGTTCATTTGTTTTTGTTTTTTCAATGTATTTGGTACATTGTCTCACTACGCAGCTAAGACTTATGGTGATCTTCCTGTTTTCAGCCTGCCCAGCACTGGGATTACAGGCGTGCGCCATCACGGCAGGCTTTGGTGTGCGGCTCAGTGGGCCTGGAGGGGAAGCCAGTGTGGCACGTGGCAATAAGGATCAAACCCTGGTCCCTGCGCTTGCCTAGCAGGCACTTAGTCCGCTGAGCTATCTCACCAGCACGGCCGACCCTTTTTAAAAGCCTTCAAATTTCCAAAGCATGGGCAAAATGACAATATGCTAGCAACATATGCAGTTAAATATCACATTGCATTGCACCTTGCCAGTTATATTAGTATTAAAATTTTGAGAAGAGAATTAATTCAAAATCTTAAGAAAAGATAGTGAAGACAATAGAAGAAAACAGTAAAATATACAGAAAGAATATGAAATATCAAATGAACGCAGGTGTGCCTATTAGACATAAACAGTAAAAGTAGGAAATAAAGTAACATTTAAAAACAAGTGTGCCCCGGCTGGCCAAATAGCTTAGCGGATTAAAGCACCTGAAAGCAGGCTCAGGGGCCGGAGTTTCAATCCCTGGGCCTGCTGTGCCAGCCCAGCCCCACAGGCACAGTGAGACGGCAATTGAGACTGGGCGTAGTGGTGCATGCCTATAATCCCAGCTCTTACAAGGCTGTAAACAGGAGAATCACTGCGAATCCGAGCTAGTAGTGAGACCCTGAACATGCCATATGCCTTTCCCAAAAAAAAATACAAAAAAAAAAGTGTGCCTGTGTATACGTAACATATAGGATGTCCTTGCATTACAGTAGTTTGACAATATTTTTCAAAATTATATGAGCTAGGTATGTAGGTTATTGGTGGGACACACAGCTAACTTATTAAAAAGCCCTGGATCCAATCACCAGTGCTACGATGAGATTCACTACCATTTGAGAGGCGCTGACAGTGACACACAGTTTCAGATTGTGAGCCTTTCAGTGAGGTGTGTGGCACAATATTTTCTTATGATGCGGGGCAGTGGGAGAGAACCACTGCTTGGTTTCATTCATGTGACCCCCAAAAGTATTCAGCTGCTAAGCTTTGATGTGCCTAGGGTTAAATGCATTCATTTTTTTTTTAATAATAATAATAATAATACCCCCAAAAGTATTCAGCTGCTAAGCTTTGATGTGCCTAGGGTTAAATGCATTCATTTTTTTTTTAACTATACAGGAAACAAAGTATTTGGCATAATTGTCTTATACAAAAAGAAGTTTATTTTTACTCATGGGTTTGGACTTTCCAGTTAATGATCTGTTTTTTAGCCCTGCTGCCTTGAAGCCTGTGGAAAGGTGGCACACCAAGGCAGAGGAAGGGGGTGAAAGTCCCCTTCTCACTTCAGTCATACAACCCCAATGGATGACTTAGAGCCCTGCAGCTGGGCCCCAACTCTTAACGGTTGCATTAGGCTAGACTGGGTCACAGGCCCTTAACACACAGGACCTTGATGAAAACTGATATCCAAGTAGTGGCATGGAATTTTCACATTAAGATGTGTTCACTGAGGTGTAACCCCGTGGAAAATCAAAAAAACACCAGTAAAACTTTTCTTAAATAGAGAAACCTTTGCTTTTGTTTTTTTTTGAAAAATTTCCAGGAGCTGATTCACATGATATTCTATGGCACGTAATCCAAATAGAGACCTCATCCAGCTGTAGCAGTAGGGCTACTGATGCTTCTCACAGAGACAATAGGCTTCATCCTCCTCACGTATCTATGTATGCTTTGTGTTTCAGATCCTTGTTGCACTGATTGGTGGGTGTAGCAGGAAAATCAAGAGTACCATCCAAATAACAACACACTGTAATACTAGACTCAAAAATGTCTTCCCTTACATTTGTGGTTCTCAGGGTACATTTGTCATCAAGGTGTACTTAGCAATATCTGGAAACATTTTGGGTTATCACAACTGGAAGATAGCAAGAGTGGTACTGATACAGAGTGGACAGAGCCTGAGATACTGCCAAACAGCAGACAATGAAGGACACAGCTCACAGCCATTAGTCAGATCCCTGCCCCTGCCACCTTGCCTCATCCCCTCCTTCTTTCCCTCATACTCTGCCTATGGTCCTCGAGCACAAACATACATTTCCATCATGTCTGAACTGAGAAAGACATCACTTCTCCTTCAGTATGCTTGGAAGTAAGGGTCTTATTTCACAGGCCTGTGTTGCATCCTCAATTCCCAACTCTACACAATACCTTGCAGGCAGACAAAGTGCAATAGATTCTACTGGGTGTGGTACTAATGATGATTTTGCACAGAGTATGCATTTTTTCATATGATTAAGATAATATTTCACATCAATATAGGAAAAGAACAATCACGTAAGTTGTGCATTATTACTGTAGAAAAGTGTAAAGGTAGTTTCCATGGCTGAGATTAATAAATACTTGTTCATACTTTCATCGTTCTCCTAATTTGACTATATCAATTTTTACAGTGTCCACTGAGAAAGTGAGCAACTGAAATGTATTGAGAACCTGGATTATATCATTTTAAATTCCAAGTTCATAATTTGCATGTGGTGATATTTCTAACTAATTTTTAAATTTCCAAAATATGTATCTTGTCTTTATTTGGCAGCAATTTCAATTTTTAAAGAATATATAAATTAAACATTTTCATTGCCTTAACTGGCCTAATTGCAGGAAGAGGCAGAAAAAATGAGGTAGTAAAATGGTCCATTTGTTAATTAATAAACTAAGCTAATAAAAATACCATGAGGAGAATAGATTCAGATTTCTTAGGCCAATTTGTTCCATCTAAGCAGCAGTATTTAACAGACACAACAGGTGAGATAACACAAATCTATAAACATTTAGTTTGTTGCATTAACTTGTTTAGAATCTATTTTAGCAAATTAGACAACTATATAATGCCCAATAAGTTTTAAACTGTAGTTTCACTGTTATACTTTTTATGTTGTAACCAAATGTATTGCTTCTTTAAAAGTTAAGCTTTTTCAAAAACCTCAGCTAAACTACTTCATGGAATTTTACCTAAGGTAAAACAAGAAGTTAACTAATTCATCACTCTGTCCTTTGTTACATTTACCGACTTTTTTTTTTCTTTTTACTTTTTTTGTATTTTAGTACAGGGTCTACAGGGTCTCATTATGTAGAATGGACTCATAGTGATCCGCCTGTGTTCAGCCTCCCAGGAGATGGGATTACAGGTGTGGGCCACCGTGCCCTGTCTCAATCGCCTTCTCAGCATACCCCAGGGGTGGGGCCAACACAGTAGGCCTGGGATTGAACCCCCAGCCCCTGCATCTACCTACTTTCTTTGCATGTAACAGTTTCATATTATCAGCACAACAAGAAGACAGATGCACTGGGAGCTGCACTTAAGTACTCAACCCCAGTGAAGTCCCAGAATGCACCTGGATGCATTCCAGCACTGTTTTCCACTGTCTTACTTATTTGATTACCATTTCCCTCGCTACTTTTTTTCTCCTCAAATGTATGAATTCACAGACTGTGAACATACTACTTAGTTTAACTGGACAAATTCCTGCTTCAATGTAGCATATTTTGATGCTATATAACTTCTTTTGTACAGATCTTTATAACTTTCTTTTTTCCTTATAGAAAGATAGCCAGCATATACTTTGACCATATTCTTGCCAGCTGACCATATTTTGGTTTGTGAAAAAATCTACTTTTCAATATAAATCATTCTGTTTAATCCAATCCACAAAAATCATTTTTCAATATCAGTTAAATCAAAGTAGGTCATGAACTGTCTCTTCTACATGATGAAAACAAGACCATTAGTTTCGGGCAAAATATGACAGAAAAAATCTATTTTGTACAGGGAAACACAACCTCACTTTCAAGTTGCTTATAAAATTTCAATGTGTATGTTTTTATTTTTAAGGAATAAATTTTATGTTTTGATTGTTTATACTGATTTTCTCAAAATCATACATTTCTCAAAAGTCAAATTCTGTGGGTGCTTTTTCTATTAAAAAATGTATCTATGAATGAAGAACAAAATTTGCTTAAAGCTAATCTTTGGCAACATGGTATGAACAAGTGACAAAAACAGTCCAGCCTGTAGTCTGATCCAATTTCAAGGCTAATACAAGAAGACTGTGTGAGCCCAGGAGTTCCAAACCAGCATGGGCAAAACAGTGATAGCCTATTTCTGAAAATACACACACACACACACACACACACACATACACACACTCACACACACACACACACACACACACACACACACACACACACACCTTTTATAATCCAAAGTAAGAAACTAAAAGAAAAATATACAAGGAATTTTCCATGCACATAAGCTATTGTAAAATACCTCTGTGTCAATATTACAGATATAAGAAAATGCAGCAAAAATTATCTCTGGTCTTCAGTGGACACTGACATCAGCTGATACTCAGGAGTCCACAGCTCCTGGAGTAGCAGCTGCTAAAATGTCCATGTCCTAAGCATGAGACGAATGAACTCACCAGAGGACACTTTAGCTTCCAAAGACTGATGAAAATTCCACAGCTTTCATGTAGGAAAGATTTTTTTTTGAAACAAAAGGTAAGAAGTCCCTCAATATCTTTTTAGACTCCATTATAATTACATTGTGAACTTCATTACAAAATCAAATTGCTTACCTCCCAAGAATTTTTTTTTTTTAAGTCTAGGAGGATTTTACTTTTTTAACAACCAAAAATAATCAAAATGATTATATTAACTTGACAATGTCTGATGACTCTTGAATAATAAAGTCAGAAAGATTTTCATTTTTTAAGAAAATCTTTCATATAAACCAAGATACACTGTAATTGAAATATATTAAATGTTATTGATTTATACAAATGTACACAATTGTATTTCAAAGAGAATAGCTTCAGTTTATCTGAATTTAGGAATCTTAATTATATAACAAATCAGTCTAAAGTGACTACTCTTCTCGTTATACTTTTGTCTTTGTAATATTTTACTTCTATTTATGTTTGTTTAAAATCCATCACAAAGCAACTAATATATATTCTGTTATAATATAGCATATATAGAAGTCATTGTAGGCAACAAAATAAATAATACTTTAGATTTTTTTTTTTTTTTTTGAAATAAAGTATATCATCACATTCCAGGAGAACTTGAAACACTTTTTCGTGATGAAGAAGAAAGGGTGCCTATAAGCCACAGGTGCCCATGAGTTTCAAATGCACTCATCTAACTACTTTTCTGTGTTGTCTCTCATTGCTCTTTTTAGTCTTCACAGATGCCATGCCTTTGTCACCATTGCCCTGACTTTGTCATTGTAGATTAAATTTATTATTTGCATGTGAATCATCAGGCTATAAAATAAATCACATTCATGTAGTCCTACATCAAAAAGAAATGTGTGCTGGATGGCTAGGAATTGCTACATTCTTGTTTAGTTAAATTTCTCTTTTTGTATAAGTATGGGTTTTGCTCTTCTTGGTTAAAACAGTAGCCCAAGGGACTAGATATAAATATTCAAAAGGCTATGAAATTGCATATTATTTAAATTTCAGTATAAATTACACATATAAATAACAAAGCAAAGTCAGTAATTCCCCTAGTCACTTTAACAATGGAATATGAGGACTATATGTTTACCAAAAAAGTTGTGTTAAATTAGGACTGCCAATCTCTGAGATCGTGGAAATCCAACAAATATTTCATACAAATATACAAATATGGAACTAGTAAATGAAGAAGTCAAATTGGATATTTTATTTATTTATTTATTTACTTACTTACTTATTTGGATACAGGTCTCACTATGAAGTTTAGAGTCATAGTGATCCTACTGTTTCAAGCCTCCCCAGCGCTGGGATTACAGGCTTACACCATCACACCTGGTTTCAGGGTCAACAGCGTACCCGGAGTTACAGGGCCCACACTGCATGTGGTAACGGGGAAAAAACTGGGACCTTCGTGCTTGCCAGGCAGGCACTCAGAGTACTGAGCCATCTCCTCTGCACATGGATGTTATCTTGAACTTAAAAAAAATCTATTTTCCCAGGTAGCGAAAAAAAAAAAATTCTAAGTAGTATGAGATCCAGCAAAATAAAGGACTTACATATCATAAATATGTGTCTAATTTCATGAATGTAAAATAAAATTCTAACATTCCAAAATAAATTGAAGTGATTTATGATATTAAAAACACTAAAAAGAAACAAATATTGGCTTCTTAATGATACAGAAACAAATAATTTTATAAAATCCAATGAGTAACATTGAAGGAAACTAGCTAAAATAAGAAAATAAATTCTACAAGCCAATGAGATACATCTGTTGTTTTGTTTTTTGGTAGCCGAAATAAAACTCAGGTTCTTGAATTTGTCAGGCAGGCATTTGTGCTGCTGAGTTATGTTTCCGATCATACAGTGTGAAATCCCTACATCAGCATCATATTTAGTATTAAAAGACTAAAAATTTTCTCCTTATGAATAGATTGTTTACCCTCACAGTTTATATTAAACATTTGAAAACATACTTTAGATAGTAATATAATGAAAAATTAAGAAGTATCAAATGAAATACCAGTCCTGTCTATGCAGAAGCTTACAAAGTATCCACATGCAAGAAAAGAAAAGTAAAAACCTATCAGTACTAATGAGGAAATGTAGCAAGGCTCAACATTGTAATTTCATTATCTTTCAAAAATTCATATTTTATATGCTAATAGCAAGCATTCAGAAATTCTGTACCCTAATGAAAAAACAGAAACAAAATAATTGGAAAATATTCTGTGAGCGTGCATCTGGACACTCTGACTGACATGGAAGACACGTGCTTGTGAATGGCAGATTTCTGGCCATGATGCAGACACACATACAGGAGAAAATTTAGTCTTTTAAACATGTTGTTATAAAATTTGAATAGCCATTTAAAAAAATGTGTTTGGTTGTTACAAGGTCTCACTACACAGCTCACACTTATGTTGCTCCTCCTACTTTCAGCCTCCCCAGAGCTGGAATTGCAGGTGTGGGTCAATACTTCCGGAGTCTGGCTGTCTCAGCCCTCCCTGGGGTGGTGCTGGTGTGGCATGTGGTGCTGGGGATTGAATGTGAGCTTGCCTAAGCAGGCACTTTAGTCCACTGAGCTCTCTCACTGGGCCCCCTGAAAAACCATGTTTAAGATATTTGTAATCTACATGCAAAAATGTAATATGCATCACAATCCTAATTTTTTTAAAAAACTATGTATCTCCATAAAAAAGACAATGTCATGAATTTGATAAAGCAAATAAATTGTATTTGTAGCTACAGAAACATCTTATTTAATAAATTGATATACGAGATATGTCCACGTTTAATAACTTTTATTCTTCAAAAGACATTGTTAAACATGGAAACACAATTCCCAAATGAGAAGATAATTAATAAAGAACATATCAGACAAATAACATATATCTAGAATATACAAAAAACTCTTAAGATGCAAGAAAGTAAAAACCACTTTCAGAATATTAAAGATGCTGACCCAAAGAGGCAGTCTCAAATGCAGTGAGAGTACTTATAAAAACCAACTTTTTCAAAAATAAGTAAATTCATGAAAAGTTTGTATCAATTTGAAGAATAACTCCATGAAAAGCATTTGTCTCTATTATCCAAACAAGGCTTGCCAAATTTAAAATGTTCCATTTCCATAGCCAACTCTAATACACTTAAAAAACAGCAGCCTTGAAGCAACTATAGCAATTAAAATAGCAATCTAGCAGTCATTGGAGATTGTAAAGAGAAAGTAAAGGAGATCTGTATCCACACTCTCTCTCTCTCTCTCTCTCTCTCTCTCTCTCTCTCTCTCTCTCTCACACACACACACACACACACACAAATCCTCACAGATTTACTATTTGACGTGAAATCTGAAAGGACCATTTACAAAGCTTACCATTATTTGACCTGACTCACAGCTCTTTCACTGAGGAAAAAAAAATCTATCTTTGTAGTGTGTCCAAAAGAATTTAGTAATGATCATTTAAATTGCTAATAATATCAACTAGGGCAAACAATGGTACATACAGAAAGATTTTTCAAACAAACAAAAAATCTCTGTGTAACATGTTCATAGGAGATTTTTTTGAATTTCCAACAGTTCACAAGGATATAGAGGGCCATTTGCTTTGCTATTCACTTTTAGGATGAACAGTAAAGACTTAACTCCTAATTTTTCACTTCTGGTTGACCACGTAGCTATACAAGAACTGGGAATAAAGACTGAGGGAAAGTGAAAAACTGTTGGAGTGGGAAGCGTGCTAATGTAACACTCCCCCAGACAGAAAGGAATAAAGGGGCATCTACTATGAGAATTATAAGCGCCATGAATTTAACAAACTCTCTATCTAAGCATTGGTTACCACTGAACTAACAATCAGTTAGCTACAGCTGACAAAGAAAACAAATTTAATTATTTTTAGATCTTATTTATTTATTTGTTTGTTTGTTTTTCATACAGGGTCTATCTAGGTAGCTCAGACTCACAGTGATCTTCCTGTCACAGCCTCTCCACAGCTGGCATTACAGGCATGCCCCACCATGCCCGGTTTCTGTGCCAGGTTGGCATGCTGTACTGAACATGGAAATTGGGCCCTTGTGCTTGCCATGCAGATGCTTAGGCCATTGAGCTACATCCCCAGCTCCAAGAATACAAAGTTTAGAAATTATATAAAACAAAATCACTAGGTAAATAAACAGTAATAATAAAAACAACAACAAAATAATCAACAGAGCAAAACAAACAAACAAAATATATTCTATGGATTGGGAGATTCGTTTTCATTGCTACCCAGTTACACTACTTTAAATGCCCAGTTTTTATTAAATAATGATGACACACATAAAGAAACACCAAAATATGGCTCATAGAATAGAAATAATTCATGTTCTGGATTTAGTAGACTTTATTGAAAATATGCTCAAGGAACAAAAGGAAAATATGTCTAACCATAAAAGGGAAGGATAAGAATAATGTCTCCAGAAATTGAGAATACTAATAGGGAGAAATGATAAGACAAACCAATAGAAATTTTGAAATTGAGAAGTATAATAACTAAAATGAGAAATTCACCAAAGAGACTATAAAATATATTCATGTCAGATATAACATAATAGAATTAGTGAACTGGAAAACAATTCAAGAGACATTTCTTGTTGGCAAACAGAGAAAAAAAGAATGAAAAATAAACAAAGGTTTCTTGGACATTGTCAAAATTCTAACTGCACATAGTGATAATTCCAGGAAATAAGAAGTGATGAAAGCATACTCATAGAAATGATAACTCTCAAATTTTCCACGTACAGGGAAAAGCACAAAGAGCTCAGTAAATTGTAAGTAGGCTATAAGCCAAGACATTAGCACCTGTTCTGTGTTTAGGTATATGAACCAAGTAAAAATAAACCTCATGCCTCAGAAAAATATTGATTCATATTTAATATAAACTTTAAAAATGGTTACATATTTTTGGCAGGATATTGTAGTTCATCCTATATCAAATGAAAGCAAGAAAATGAAATGAAAGGGAAAGGAACAAAATAAAGAGAAGATGAGAAGAAGA
>NW_004524589.1:27438275-27450672 GCF_000260255.1 Octodon degus | reverse complement strand
AAGGAAGGGAAGAGGAGAGGAGAGGAGAGGAGAGGAGAGGAGAGGAGAGGAGAGGAGAGGTAGAGCTGTCATTTATAGGTATTGTTCCTGGTTCTAGTAATATATGAGTTAAACAAACAGTATTACTGAAGAGACTAAAGGATATATTAATTTGATAAAAAAAGAAATGAGAGATTTCATGAAAGTTGAAGACTCTAAAAAAGGTAGTAATGTTCAAAAGTGTACTAAAATCTGTTTGAATTATCCACTCTGTTTGATTTATTAGTTTAATTTTATTTTTAAGAAGATACAAAAATAACAAAAAAGATTGAAATTACACAGAACTTCACTAAACAATATTGTTATATTACATATTGCTGACTTCAAAATATGTGTTCATATTACCAGATATAATTCTATAAAGTTGGTTAAAAATTATAAAAAATTAAAAAGGACAGGGGAAAAATTAAGCATTAGCTGCTCCCTTAAATAGACCAGTAGAAATCAGCAGGACAAATATCCAAGCTATTCTATATATGTGTAGATAGATAGATAGATAGATAGATAGATAGATAGATAGATAGATAGATAGATATAGATAGATATAGATAGATCTCTATATATCTTTTCCCTCCATTCTTTTTTTCCCTCCATTTCCTCCTTTTCCTCATCTTCCTCATCCCAGTTGTTCTTCCCTTGGAGTAGTTCCTTTCTCTTTCACATTATGCATTTTAACTTTTAGATCCTATTTATTCTTTCATGTTCTTACACTAGGCAGATAATATGATGTTTATACATGTGGGTGTAATTTATTTCACTTATCAATATGGTTTCTAGTCTCATCCATTTACCTACACACTTGGCCTTATCTAAAAGGCCAAGAAGCAATTCTTTTGTCTATAAAAGTCTCAAGTTCATCTTTTTTATGGCTAAGAAATACTCCATTGTGTAATAATACCACATCTTTTTATCCATCCCTCAGTTGACAGGCATTTGTGTTGATTCTAAGATTTAGCTATGACAAATCACACTGTGATAATGGGTGGGCATATATCACTGTGATGTGATATTTTCAGTTCTTCTGGGAAAAAATCCAGAAAGGGAATACCTGGTTCAATTGGACCTTTTATTCTTGTTTTTTTGAGGAATATCCACACTGATTTCCATAGTGGTTGTACCAGCCTACTCTTTTATTAAAGGAAAATATTGGCTTATTAATAAATGTCTTTGCAATACAGTCTTATGATAGTTCATATAGACCAGAAATAATGAAATGTGTCTTCATGTCACTATGATGAGGGTTTTACCTATATACAATCATGATGGGAGTTTTACCTATATATAATCTCATGACAGCTTCCTTTTTCTTGAAATAAATGGCCTAAAAATTTTTAGTTAAAAATTCTAGGAAAAAAAAATTTTCTTAATAGTAATGTAGTCATCAAAAGCTACCACAAAGACTTAGAAATAAAAGACACAAAACTGAACAATAAGAATCATCTATATACAAGATTTTAAACATATTCATAATCTGTGCATCTTTAAAAGTCATATTATATATAAAGAGATTTACTTTGAGTCCTTTATCTATACCTAAAATATACTGACTTTATCACAACACAGGTTGTTAAACTCAGTAAAATTTATTGTCCGTGGAAAGTACTAAAACTGTTTCAGTCCATGACATTTATGTAGACACTCTCCTCCTTATATATGTGTTTTAAACCTAAACTAAAGTGTATCACCAAATATACAATTTCTATTTCTCTATAGCTCTCCTGGGAGTCATGATATCTCTTCATTTCACTGACTCTTACTCTGAGTGTCAAGAATGTGCATTGTGGATAGCTGAGTGAAGTTGGATAGTTACAGTTCAGTCTAGTAAAATGGAAAAAAAAGACCACTAGTTTTGTCTTACCCATTTGTGTTAGAAAAATGCTATCTTTATATTTAGATAAATAATATTCAAAATTTAAAAGTAGAAAAGATGTTGCAAATTTTAGAGAGGGAAGCAAACATATCGAAAGCCCAGTGTGGTATGTTTGTGTTATGTCTCAACAGACTGAATCCACATACCTGGTAGTTAGCCATAGGAACACCCTGTATTTATCCACTTTTGGCCCTAGGACTTAACAAAATTTTCTTTATTTTTTAAAAATAATTTTATTGAAAAAAGTAGCAATGAGAAAGTTTCACAACCAATTACTAGCACATTTTCAATAATTAATACATTGCATATTGTTGTCTTACTGGTTATTCATTGTACAAGATGCAGACATGATATCCTGTCTCAAACACTATTAAAACAAACCTCTCTATTCATTGAATTAAGAGAATGGAGCTGTATTTTTATCGTATTTTGAGTGCAATGATACAAAATGGTCGTTCATTTCTCTCCCACTTTTTTGGTTTAAAGTTGCATATATTTTACATAAAATCTTCTTTAAAATATATGCAACTTTAAAAATCATAAATAGGGCTGGCCAGCTAGCTCAGGGGACTAAAACAACTGTGTAGGCAGAATGCAGCAGCCAGAGTTTGATCCTCAGCATTCCGTGCTGGCCCTGTGCCCAGGGCACACTGAAACTGAGGTTGAGACTGGACATGGTGGTACAGGCCTGTTATCCCAGTTCTTGGGAGGCTAAAACCAGGAAGATCACTACTATTCTGATCTATAGCCCTGTAGACCCTGTACTAAAAACATCAAAAAATCTGATAAATAAATTTCTCTTTGCGGGGGCTGGGGAGATGGCTCAGTAGAGTAAGTGCTTCCCTAGCATGTGCAAGGGCCTGAGTTCAATCCCCGGTTCTGCAAAATAAATAAATAAATAAATAAATAAATAAATAAATAAATAAAATTTCTCTCTGCTCTTTTATTCATTTTGATTATTGTTTTCTTTTCTGGTCGAAAAACTAAAGTATACTTTCAGAAGTTTAGGATGCACAGTTAGCAGAAAGAAAACAATGTTGTCTTTTCATAATTAAATAGATGCTGATGTACTTTAAACAAATTTTCAGAAAGAAGACAGTCACCACTGAAATTAGAATTTTATTTTCATAAACTTTCTATTGCTTTAGTCTATGTTCATTCATTTGGAAAAATTTTAGGTTAAAATAATTAATCCCAGCCATAAAATCAAACATGCAATATCTATTATTTACCAAGTTAGCAAATGTAATAACTATTTGCTTGCTGAATTTGAGGTATCTTTTTTAACAAGTTTAATGTATAACAGAGATGTCTTAGCTTATTTAGCCAATCCAAGCACTTCTAAAGGAAAAAAAATTGAATCAAGGCTGAGCACTTACGTATACTATGAATGATGTAAATCAGTTTTTACATAGCTTATTTCACATCTGTCCCTACTACTAATAAAAAAGTCTTCATATCTCTGTAGTAGCACAGATCTTCTACTTATCTCTATCCTATAATATTGTATTGTAAAGATTCTTTCACCACAGCTGGCTTTCTTGCTTCCTACCAGCCGCATGTCTCCTACCAACATTCCCTATGAGGTACAGTGCAATCAGTGTTGCCTGAAGTTGAGCAGGCTTTTACATTATCAGTGTTACCACACTGCTTTCTTTTATCAAATATCCTTTCCTGCTCCCTATTCATTTTTTCCCCAAACAACTCATTATTTAGTTTTAAATATTAGCTTATGAAATCCTCTTTAAATCTAAATAAGAGTTATTTGTATTCTTGTGAGTGTTCAAGGGCCCCAGAATGCATTGAAAGAAATGAAGACATTAAAGGTACCACTGAATGTGAAGATGAGGGTCATGAGTCTAAGACAGATGTAAGAGTTCCCCTCACCACCTCCTAGGTCCATACCTAAGCAGATGTGTCACTGGTGTGACTGTCTTCAACACTTTGTCCTCTTCACTCTTCCTCACAAGAGTCTTGCACACCATCCCTAGGTTGCTCTGAATCTCCTAAAGCAGAGCCCCAACCCAAACCCCTTTAGCTTTGTAGTCTTTCACACACCAGATGTAGCAAGTTTTCTGAAAACAACATTTACTTAAAGATTCTAAGTTCCTCAGCATATTAACTTTTTGCTAGAAGACTGCAAGCTAAACAGATTATTTCTGCAAATATGTTAATGTGTATCAAATTATATATTGGATCTCAAGTCTCTGTCTTATACAACATGACTGAAAACAACATAAAAATACAACAAATTTTGTTTTTAAAATGAAGTCAAATGTCACATGAAATATAGAATGATGGGGGCCTGCCCCGTAGCTCAGTTCTTTAAGTGGCTGCTTCAACAAAGCAGTCAGGCTCAGGTTGCTGTGGTTTGATCCCAACAAATCAAGCCAGCCAAACCTGCCCTGAATGCATTCAGAGGAAAAATAAATAAATAAAAAATAAAAATAAAAATGATTTCAGTCACAGATGGAACTTAAACGTGCTGATCTCAGAGAGGCACAGGTGAAATAGTTGTTACCAGAGGCAGATAAGAGTAAAGAGGAAGCAAAGGGAAAAGTCAATTAATAAGTAAAATGTTATGGTTAAGAGGACTAAGTTCTGTGGTGCTGTTACACTGGTGAGTCACCATAATTAATAACAATGCACTGTACATTTCTAAATAGGTAGGAGAGCACTCTCAATATGCTCATCACAAAGAAATGATCAATATTTCAGGTGCTGGGTATGCTAATTGATTTATGAGTATGCTAATTGACCCCTCCAATGCATAGTATACAGGAATGAAAATAACAGTGAGCCCCAAAGACTTAAGTCATTAAAAATAAAAATAAAATCATAAAAGTATAATATCTCAGGAAATAATATAAGGGGCTGGGGAAATAGCTCAGAGGCATAAGCACCTATCTGGTATGTCCAAAGTCCTGAGTTGGATCCCAGGACGGGCATGCTGTGATGGTCAAGAAACTGGCATGGTGGCATAGTCCTGCTAATCCCAGCATTCAGGAGGTTAATCAGGGGGATATCTGTGAGTTCAAGAACAGTCTGGTGCCTACAAAAGTGAGCATAAAGCTGGCCTGAATTGCATAGCCAGCCCTTGTCTCAAAAAAAAAAAAAAAAAAAGAAGAAGAAGCAAAACAAGAACTTCATGTGTGTTTTCCTAATAAGAATGAGATTTGCCTAAATAAAAAATTCACTGATATCAAAAAACTATTTCAAAAAAATTATCACACCCAAAGAAAATAAGTTACAAATCCATGTCCAATTTTTAAAAAAATCTTAATTATTATGTCCTCAAAAAGATTGAAAATGACTTCCCACAACTTAACTGCACACTGTACTAAATAATGTCTTCTCAAAGAGAATGGTAAGGGAAAGTGGAAGAAGAAAAAGAAAATCTTCAGAATATAAAAACTTGACAAGCACAACCTAAGTCAGGTGATTAAAAATCAATATCAGTGATACAGACCGTTGGCCAGAAGGACCCTTGATATGATATAATAACAATGTCACTTTACCTTTACCTTGATAGTACTCACCCAGAGTCTAATCATGGGTAAAAAGCCAGGGAAATCATAGTTTAAGGTCACTATACAAAATACTTGATCAGTACCAGGGAGATAGATCCATAGAATAAGCACCTGCTTGGTAAGCACGAAGTCCTGGCTTCAATCCGCAATACTGCAATAGAATACATAAAATAAAAAATAAAAATAAAAAACCCTGATAAGCAACCTAAATATATCAGAGTCATCAAGGAGAAAAATCCAAGATACTGTCACCTCCAAGAATAGCCTAAACAAAGTTACTAAATTTTTACTGAAAGATTTTGTAGTTTTATTACTGGGAAAGAATAATCTTAGAACATGCTTTGGATTGACAATAAAAAAGGTAAATTAAAAGTAACTTATATAGTTATCACCTTGGACTTATAAAAATAGCAAAAATATATCTAATGCAATATTTTTGTCCACATACTGAAACCTTGGCTTTATTCCAAAAATTTCACGCTTGGTATAAATTTCTATATTCTTCTTTGGAAATTACCTTCAAAATCTTCCTATAAGTGCTTTGAATATTTTTGATTCCAGAAATTCCCCTTCAGAAGTCTGATCAAAGTAAAACTTTATAAAAATTTTGAGAATTGAAAAAATATATATAATATATGTAATTTTGAGAAAACTATGAGGATACATTGCTAAAAATATACATGAAATTAAGTCATAAATGAAAACTGAAATTTTTTCCAAGATGAATTTAAAATAAAGCAGGGTTTTCTATTTATAATTTTAACTGCTCTAAATTCACTCCTCACATATAGTGTTTTTGAAATATTAATTCAAATTGACATACTGGAAGTTCTAAAAGTTTGCATAAGTTTTACATTCTAATCACTTCTGAATTGATGGTCATTTATGTATTGACTCCAGCAAATTAAACTGACCACAATTTTTGGACATATTCTACTCAGCTGCATTTGTATTGATCCACACAAGGTAATATTGGAAAAATTAATGTTGTAATGAAGAGATTATGACAAAGAGTATAATAGATTTATAATTAGAATATTACTTATAAATAAAATACAAGGGAGACATTTAAAAATGGATAATGGTAATTTAAGAAAAACATCAAATAGAATAACAGCAATCATTTCAGAACAAACTGCTAACTACGCAACAATGACATCACTGCAACCATCTTTAAAGTGTTTTATGTAGACACTAACAGGAATAAACCTAATAGTTCAGTTGTACTACCCTGCATTCAGAGACATTTTTTTTTTCAGTATCGTGGATTGAACTCAGAACCCTGTGCTGGCCAAGCAAGTGCTTACATCTAATGAGATGTGTCCCCAGAGAACCTATTTTAAGCCACAGTGTCCGGTCAGACCTAATAAGAAGCTATCATGAGTACAAACTATCACTAGTGTCTTTGGACACTCTCAGATTCATTTGGCCTTCTTATTCATGAAATTAGCACTTGATTCTGGGTATGATCACTGCTTGGTGCAGACTTGATGTCTCAGTCCAATTCAATGCATTAGTTCAAGCTTAAAAAAGAAAAAGAAACAACCAAAGGAAAGAGATCCAGAGATGGGTGGAGAGGAGAAAGAGAAAAGAAAAAAGGGACAAAAAAACAATTAAAATGTGTTATGTGGGCTGGTGATATACCTCAGGGGAACAAAGCACCTGCTTAGATAAGCGTAGGCAAACGCAGGGAAGGTGGTGATCCCCAGGACTACATGCCACCCAGCCCGACCCCAGGGTGGGTCGAAGAGGCCAAAGACTGGGTGTGATGGTGCATGCCTATAATCCCAGCCCTAGGGAGGTTGAAAACAGCAGGATCAGCACAAGTCTGAGCCACATAGTGAGACCAAAACCCAGGCAGCCGCGTGAGTTTTAAGGCACAGAGTTAAGTCAGACCTAATAAGAGCTAAGACCCAAGACCCTCTGCTGCACCCTCAGGGCCTCTCTGGAGATATACCCCTGCAAGCCCACAGAGTGAGTGAGAACTTCTGCCACACATTCAGGATCCCCCAGATCCAACCCAATCACAGGCCTGGCAAATGTTTGGGAGAGCTTCTGGCTCCCGTATGCCCATAGGACCTGTCCAGATGAAACCCAGGCATGCCTCATGAGTGAGACCCTCTGCTTTACCCTCAGGACATATTCAGAGCCCATTTCCCAAGCCCACCAAGTGAGTGAGAACTTCTGATGCAATCACAGGAACCCCCAGACCCAGCCCAAGCTCAGGTCTGGCTAGTGTGTGGGAAAGCTTCTGCACTCCCTATCCCTCCTTGCTTAGGGGACAACAGAGGGGCACAACAGGTTCACTGTTGTGCAAGAGGGGCACAACTGGTTCATTTCCAAGGGTTGCAGCAGGGAGGAGCTGAGCAAAACAGCAAGACCCAAGACATGCACAACTGGATAAACTCAAATTTAGTAGATCTGCACCCAAATTTCAATAAGTTCTAAGATGATAAGTGCACCAAAGCTCTGCACCAAAGGTCAGAAAGTAGTGCTAGAAGAAATGACAAAGAGAAGGAGCAAAATGCAATCTAAGGGCTTGAGTCCACCCAGAACAAGTGCAGAGGATACTAGTTCAGCTGAAATGTATGAATTAATAGAGTCTGAAGTACAGAAACAACAGTAAAAAGTTATAGAGGAGCTCAGATCAGAATTAATCTCTGAAACAAAAAAAAAGAGATCACTGAATTACTAGTGTAAAGAAACAACAGCAGAAAGCTATAGAGGCACTCAGATCAGAATTAATCTCTGAAATAAAAAAAGAAATCTCTGAATTAATAGCATCTGAAGTAAAGAATCAAATGCAGAAACATATGGAGGAAAACCAATCAAAAAATCACTGGAGTAAATGAAATAATAACTTCTTCTAAAGAACATTATTTAAAAAAATAGAGATTAGAAAAAGGATGGATTCCTTGAATGAGCAAGAGAGGAAAGAAACAGACTGCACAAAGCAGAGTCAAAGAGATATAGAGGAACTTAAAATTTCAATCATAGGCCTGCAAAACCATTTGAGTGAAAGTGAAGATAGACTTTCAGATCTTGAATATGCTGGTGCAGCTAGTGAAAAGGTAAGAAAGGATCTCTTAAAAGCAACTAGGATGCAGGAAAAAATATCCCATCACCTGCAAGATGATGCAAAGATGAACATTGTGAGACTAATAGGTATCAATGAGAAGGAAGGAGCCAATACAAATGATATAGAAAGAACATGGGCAGAAGTAATAGGAATAAACTTCCCAAATATGAGGAAACAATCTGACACTCAGGTAACTGAAGCATACAGAATGCCAAGTAACTTCAACCTAAATAAAAACAAATTGAGAAATATAATAGTCAAGATCCCAGAAATCTAGCACAAAGAATAATATACTAAAATCTGCTAGGCAAAAGAAAAGGATCACATTTAAGGGAAAACCCATCTGAATAATGGCAGACTTTTCTTCACAAAACATGAAGGCAAGAAGAGCATGGAGCAGAGTACTTCAAGTCCTCTATGAAAACAAAATCCAGTCCCGACTACTATACTCTGGAAAACTCTCTTTCAAGTTTGATGGAGAAGTGAAATACTTCCATTACAAAGAACAACTAAAGAATTTCATGATGTCAAAGCCAACCCTACACAGATGACTAAAAGATGTTCTAGAGAGGGACCAAAATGATCAGAACTCCTTGAATGAGAACAGAAGGAACCCACTGAATAGGACAGACAACTAAACACAAGAGAAAAAGGAGTAAACAGCAGCAAGCAGCTAAATAACATGTCAATCATAAATCAATACATCTCAATTATAAACATCAAAGTAAATGGACTCAATTCACCATTTAAAAGAAATAGATTAGCACAGTGGATTAGGAAACAAAATTCAACTATATGCTGTATACAAGAAACACACTGACTCAAAAAGAAATTAATAGGCTGAAAGTCAAAGGATGGAAAGCAATACTATATTCTCCAGCACCTAAAAAAAAAAACAGGGGTAGCAATCCTGTTCTCAGACAGTCTCAACTTCAAATCAAGAATGATCAAATGAAATAAAACCACTATATATTGCTTAGGGGAAAAATTTAAGAGGAACAGATAACACTCATAAAGGTATGCACATCAAACATGGGAGCACCCAACTATATAAGACAAATCTTAATGGACATGAAAAGTCTAATATCCAATGCCACAATCCTAATAGGAGAACTTAATACACCCTTATCCCAAAAAGATAGGTCACCCAGACAAAAAAATAACAAAGTAGCAGAACTGAACCAGACCTGGGAATAAATGGTCTTAATGGACATATACAGAGTAATCCAGTGAATGAGAGCTGAATACACATTTTTCTCAGCTGCACATGGGTCATTTTATAAAATAGACCACATACTTGTCCATAGGTAACGCTTAAGTATATGCAAGAAAACAGAAATTATCCCAAGCACATTATCTGACCACAGTGCAAGAAACTGGAAACAAAAGAGATGCAAAAACAGGAAAACCTCATAAATACATGGAAATTAAACAACACCTTACTCAGCAACCAATAGGTCACAGAAGAAATTAAAAAAGAAAGTCAAAATATCTGCCACTTAATCAAAATTCGAGCAAAACTTATCGGAAATAATGGGATGCGAAGAAAGCAGTTCTCAGAGGGAAATTTATACCTGTGAACTCACACATAGGAAAACAAAATGGGACCAAGTAAACACCCTAATGATGCACCTCCAACATCTAGAAAAGGAAAAGCAAAACAAACCCAGAGACCAAAGATGGGATGAAATTATAAAGATTATGCAGAAATTAATTCAACTGAGATGAAGAAAAAAGGTTAAAGAATTAATGAATCAAAAATCTGGTTCTTTGAAAGATTAAATGAAATTGATAAGCCCCTAGATAACTTCATCAAAAAGAGGAAAGAAAAAATTCAAATAAAACCAATAAGGAATGAAAATGGTATAACTACTATGGACACAGTGGAAATTCAGAAGATTGTCAATAACTACTTTGAGAAGCTTTGCTCTCATGCAATAGAAACACAGAAGAAATGGACAAATTCCTAGAAAGGTACAAATTACCACAACTGAATCAAAAAGATATAACATCTCTAAATAATGCAATAACAGCTAATAAAATACAAAATGTAATAAAAAGCCTACTGACAAAGAAAAGTTCAGGCCCTGCTGGATTCACAACTGAATTCTACAAGAAATTTATGGAAGATATAATCCCTATACTCCTCAAACTCTTCAATGAAATTAAAAAGAATGCAATCTTCCCAAAATCATTGTTCAAAAACTCTTCAATGAAATTAAAAAGAATGCAATCTTCCCAAAATCATTCCTGGAGGCAAGTATTATACTGATAACAAATACTAGGGAAAGACACAACCAAAAAAGAGAACTACAGGCCAATCTCCCTCATGAACATAGATGCAAATATCCTCAATAAAATCCTAGCAAATAGAATACAGAAAATCATCAAGAGGATTATACACCATGACCAGGAAGCATGTTTCCCATTTATACAAGGATGCTACAATATACTCAAATCTATAAATGTAATACGCTATATCAATAGAGTGAAATATAAAAATCACATGATCATCTCTTTGATGGAGAAAAGGCTTTAGACAAACTCCAACACTCATTCGTGTTCCAAGTGCTACAGAAAATTGGAACAGAAGGCCTCTACATTAATCTGATAAAAGCCATATATGACAACCCAATGGCTAACTTAATTCTAAATGGGGAAAAACTGAAATCTTTTACTCTCAGATCTGGCACAAGACAAGGATGTCCTCTATGACCACTCTTATTCAATATAGTTCTGGAAACATTAGCTAGAGCCATTAAATAAGAGAGAGAAATAAAATGACTAAAAGTAGGTAAAAGAAGTTAAATTATCAGTATTTGCAGATGACATGATACTTCACTTTCAAGATCCAAAAACTCCACTGAAAAGCTACTAGAATTGATACACAAATTCAGTACTGAGGCAGGATACAAAGTCAATACCACAAGTTAATCACATTCTTCTACACAGACAACAAACACACTGAGAGGGGAATTAGAGAAATAATACCTTTTACAATAGCACCATGGAAAAGGAAATACATTGGAATTAATCTAACTAAAAAAGTCAAAGATCTTTTTCAAGGAAAATTACAGTACTCTCAAAAAAAGAAATCATAAAGGATTTCAGAAAATTGAAAGATATTCCCTACCCAGGACAGGAAGAACCAACATTGTGAAGATGGCCATACTCCCAAAATTGCTGTACACTTTTAAAGCAATCCCTATCAAACTATCATGAGCATACCTCACAGACCTAGAAAAATCATTGCTAAAATTAATTTGGAACCAGAATAGTCATAGAATAGAATAGGCAATCCTGACCAACAAAGTCTAGGCAGGAGGCATCACAATTCCTCACTTGAAATTATAATACAAAGCTACTGAGATAAAATCAGCATGGTTCTGTCAAGAAAATAGACCTGAGACCCAGAGTGCAGGCCCAGTGAGTGAGACGACACAGGCTGCGGGATCCTGAACAGACCCAGAGCACAGGCTGGCGAGTGAGTGAGACAACCTGGGGCCTGGCGGGTTCCTGACAGATCCAGAGTGCAGGCCCCTTGAGTGAGTTAGACGACCGGGCCTGCGGGATCCTGAACAGACCCACAGCGCAGGCCTGACGAGTGAGTGAGACAACCCAGGCCGTGGGATCCTGAATAGACCCAGAGTGCAGGCCTGCCAAGTGAGTGAGATGACCTGGTCCACGGAACCACATTCGACCCAGGCTGCAGGCCCAGCAGGGAACCCTTCAGCAGAACTCCCTGCAAAGAGGGTAGAGGCAAGAGCCACCCAGCAGATGCAGGAGCAGAACATCTTCCCAGAGAGACACAAAAGGTTCAACTCTAATGCCTGCGGCAGAAAGAAGTGGAGCACACAGCCAGAACCACCTGGAGGAATC
>NW_004524589.1:27435582-27436214 GCF_000260255.1 Octodon degus | reverse complement strand
ATGGCCTCTTTAACAAATGGTGCTGGAAAAATTGGCTCTCTACATGCCACAACCTAAAAATTGACTCATGTCTATTACCATGCACTAAGCTAAAGTCAATGTGGATTAGAGATCTAAATTTAAAATAGAAACCCTAAATGTCCTGGAAGAGAACATAGGATGAACACTTGGATGCATTGGTGTAGGCAAATAGTTCATGAACAAAAATCAAATTGCATGGGTAACACTTGAAAGAATTAACAACTGAAACCTCCTCTTCTTATGATATTTGCACGTCAAAAGAAATTACCAACAAAGTGAAAAGACAATCCAGAAATCTGGAAAAAGTCTTGATGAATAAGCACTTGATGACAAAGGTCTTCTCTCTAGATTTTATAAGGAACTAATAACCATTAGGGCCCCAAAATTTAAAGACCCAATCCAGAAATGGACATCCACGATGAACACATACTTCTCAGTGGCCAGAATTAAAGAAGTGAATAAATATATGAGAAAATGGTCCACATCGCTAGACATCTGTGAAATGCAAAATAAAACAACACTGGGATACAATCTCAGGCCTGGGGAGATAGCACAGTAATCACTTCCCTGGGAAGCATGAGGATCTGAGTTCAATCCCCAGTTCCACAAAC
>NW_004524589.1:27434257-27435482 GCF_000260255.1 Octodon degus | reverse complement strand
AGAGAGAGAGAGAGAGAGAGAGAGAGAGAGAGAGAGAGAGAGAGAGAAACCATCTCACCTCAAAAGAATGGTTATCATAAACAAATCAACCAAAAACAAATGTTGGAGAGGCTGTGAAGCTGTGGGGAAAAAGGAACCCTTCTCCACTGCTGGTGGGAATGTAGACTGGTGAAAACATTATGGAAATCAGTGTGGAGAGTTTTAAAAAGTAGGACTGAAAATCTCATTCAAAACAGCTATCCCCCTACTCTGAATTTTCCCAGAGGAAGTGAAAACATCATATCATAGTGATATATGTGTACCTATGATTATAGCAGAACAATTGGTGATAGCTAAAACTTGGAAAAAACCAAGATGACTATCACCTGAGGAATGAATGAAAAAGATGTGGTATTTTTGTACAATGGAGTATTACTCAGCTATAAAGAATGGTAAACTTGAAGTATTTATATTTAAGTGGATGCCAACTGAACATATACTCATAAGTGAAATAAACAAGAACTACATGTTTAAATACCACATAGTTTCCCTAATATAATAACTCAAAAGAAGAAATACACAGAATGGTATAGCACAATTAAAATGAAAGTGAGAACTTGAGGATTGGACAATGAGAAGAGGGCAAGGAGAAAAGCAGGGAAACATGACATGGGCAAAGCCATACATTTACATGTACAAGATGGGTAAGTCAAGATTCCAGAGAATCTGCAGCATGGTTTTTTTTTTTCTTTCCATAATTTGATTGAGAAACAAAAGGCAATGAGACAGTTTCAAATTAAATTGGAAAGACAGTTTCAATAATTAACACATTGCATACATTCCTCCCAGTGGTTAATTGCTGTATAAGATGCGGACATGATATCCTATCTACAAACACCATTAGAACGAATCCCTTTATTCATTAAGAGAATGTTACTATATAGCTATCCTAATAATTTTGAATACAAAGATACAAAATGGACATTCATCTGTATCCTCTTTTCTGTTAAGTTCCTTTATTGGAATATTATAGGTGTATAAACTCAGCAAAATATTTTAAGAGTCCAGTAGCCTATAATAGTAATGGGTCATCTGCTTCATTGGCAATGTCAAAAATTGTTGATCTGAAGCCCCTACAGCTCAACATAACTGTGTGGCTTTACTTCTTATATTTCATTTTTATACTTTTCTGCTGGATGGTTAAGACCAAGGTAAAGCAGGACCTATGCAACAAGAGTTGTAGCTT
>NW_004524589.1:27407737-27433818 GCF_000260255.1 Octodon degus | reverse complement strand
AACAGGTATTTTTCATCAGGTATTGATATGTTCAACTTTAAGTCCCTACAGAATATGATACAAAACATTTAAAATTAGAATATATTTTAAAAATAGGCATAAAGAATTATATACTTCTTATGTTTGCACATAAGTCCAAAAATCTAACCATATACAACCCTGAAGAAGGACAGTCACACAATATTTCTTTTCCTATATCTTGCTTTCATTCACCACCCCCTTCTTTTTGAACAACCATCTACCCAAGAGACAGCATAGCAGTAACTGCCATGTTATGCAAAGCAGCCCATATTCAGAAGACCAGAATGACAGGCACTCCAAGCATGAAACTACTATTACAAATTACCATCTTCAGTGCAGTTGCTTAGTTCACAGGTATCAGTATATATAGTTAGTCAGGGTGAGAATCTTTCCAATTAACTGCTAGATTCAGAAATCTTCTGGAGATTCTCAGGATCATTGCCTTGCCTATCTTCTACATATAACTGTATGGCTTGACATTGTCATGCTTCCTAGCTCTTCTCCTTTCCCTCCCTTGATTAGTTAGTTCTCTAGATCCTGCTTTCCTTTTGCTTGTATTATACCTTTCTATTTGCATTTCTTCTTTTGAGTTCTTATACTATGGAACTATATAATATTTATGCATGTGTGTCTGGTTTATTTCACGTATGAGTATATGTTCAAGTGGCATCCACTTCAATGTAAAGGCTACAAGTTTATCATTCTTAATAACTGGAAAATACTCCATTGTGTAAAAGTACCACATCTTTTTCAACCATTCCTCAGGTGATGGGCATCTCAGTTGGTTCCAAGATTTGACTATCACAAATTGTGCTGCTATTAACATAGGCACACATATATCACTATGATATGATGTTTTGAGATCCTCCGGGAAAATTCCCAGTAGAGGAATAGCTGGTTTAAATGGGATTTCCATTCCAATTTTTCAAAGGAGTCTCCACACTGACTTCCATAACGGTTGCACCAGTATACATTCCTACCAGCAGGGGAGAAGGGTTCCTTTTTCCCCACAGCCTCTCCAACATTTGTTATTGGTTGATTTCCTTATGATGGCTATTCTTTCTTGGGTGAGGTGATGTCTCAATGTTGTTTTAATTTGCATTTTGCGGATGGCTAGTGATGTGGAGCATTTTTTTCATATATTTATTGACTTCTTTAATTTCATCCTCTGAGAAGTGTGTATGTTCATCTCGGATGCCCATTTCTGGATTGGGTCTTTAAATTTCGGGACCCTAGTGTTTTTTAGTTCTTTATAGATTCTAGAGAGCAGACCTTTGTCTGAGTACTTATTTGTAATGATTTTTTCCAAATTTGTGGGTTGCCTTTTCACTTTGTTGGTAATATCTTTTGACATGAAAAACTTCTCAGTAAGAGCAGGTCTCAGTTGTTAATTCTTTCAAATGTTTCTCACGCGATTTGATTTCTGTTCATGAAGTCTTTGTCTATCCCTATATCTTCAAGAGTTCCTCTGATTTTCTCTTCCAGGAGATTTACGGTCTCTGCTTTAATGTTTAGATCTTTAATCTATTTTGTCTTTAGTTTAGTGCATGGTGATAGACCTGGGTCAAGTTTTAGTTTTTGGCATGTAGAGTGTCAGTTTTTCCAGCACCATTTGTTAAAGAGGCTTTCTTCCAGTGATTATGTTTGGCTGCTTTGTCAAAGATAAGGTGGCTGAGTGTGTTCATAGGGGCTTCAGCATCTTCTAATCTATTCCACTGATCCTCAGGTCTATGTTGGTGCCAGTAGAGTGCTAATTTTATCACAGTTGCCTTGTAGTATAATTTCAAGTCAGGAATTGAAATGCCTCATGCTTTGTCTTATTGCTCAGGATTGCCTTTGCTATTCTAGGTCTTTTCTGGTTCCAGATAAATTTTAGGAATGATTTCTCTACTTCTGTGAGGTATGTTGGTGGAAGTCTGGTAGGGATTGTATTAAATTGTACAGCAATTTTGAGAATATGACCATCTGCACAATGTTGGTTCTTCCTATCCAAGAGCATGGAATATCTTTCCATTTTCTGAAATCCTCTATGATCTCTTTTTTCAGAGTACTGTAATTTTCCTTGAAAAGATCTTTTACTTCTTTAGTTAGATCAATTCCAAGATATTTCATTTTCCTTAGTGCTATTGTAAAAGGTATTGTTTCTATAATTTCCCTCTCAGGGTATTTGTTGTCTGTGTAGAGGAATGCTATGGACATTTGGGTATTGACTTTGTAACGTGCTATGCTACTGAATTTCTGTATTAATTCTAGTAGCTTCTTGGTGGAGTTTTTTGGGTCTTCCAAGTAAAGTTTCATGTTTTCTGCCAATAAAGATAATTTAACTTCTTCCTTACCTATTCTTATTCCTTTTATTTCTTTCTCTTGTTTAATGGCTGTAGTTAAGATTCCAGAACTATATTGAATAGTAATGGTGAGAGAGGACGTACTTGTCTTGTACCAGATCTAAGAGTAAAAGATTTCAGTTTTTTCCCATTTAGGATTATGTTAGCTGTCAGGTTTTCATAAATGGCTTTTACCAGAATGAAGTAGAGGCCATCCATTTCAATTTTCTGTAGGACTTTGAACATGAATGAGTGTTAGACTTTCTCAAAAGCCTTTTCTGCTTCAGTGGAGATGATCAAGAGGTTTTTAGTTTTCGCTCCATTGATATAGTGTATTACATTTATAGATTTTTGGATATTGAACCATCCTTGCATCCCTAGGATAAATCCTACTTGGTTGTATTGTATGATCTTGTTGATTTGCTGTATTCTTTTTGTTAGTATTTTATTGAGGATTTTGGCATCTATGTTCATGAGGGAGTTCGGCCTGTACTTCTTTCTTAGTTGCATCTTTCCCTGGTTTTGATATCAGTACAATACTTGCCTCCAGGAATGATTTTGGGTGTATTGCTTCCTTTTCAATTTCTTGGAAGAGTTTGAGGAGTATATGGACTACATCTTCTGTAAATGTCTTGTAGAATTCAGCTGTGAATCCAGCCGGACCTGGACTTTTCTTTGTCAGTAGATTTTTAATTACATCTCGTATTTCATTGGCTGTTACTGGTCTATTGAGAGTGGTTATATCTTGTCAATTCAGTTGTGGTAATTTGTACATTTCTAGGAATCTGTCCATTTCTTCTGTGTCTTCTATTCTGTGAGAGTAAGGATTCTCAAAGTAGCTATTGATAATCTAATGAATTTCCACTAGGTCCGTGTTAATTACACCCTTTTCTTCCCTTACTGCTCATATTTGAATTTTTTCTTTCTCTGTTTGATGAGGTAAGCTAGGGGCTTATCAATTTTATTTAATCTTTCAAAGAACCAGCTTTTTGCTTTTTTCATTCTTTGAATTGTTTTCTTCGTCTTAATTGAATTAATTTCTGCTGTAATCTTTATGATTTCTTCCCATCTTTGGTCTCTGGGTTTCGTTTGCTCTTTTTTTTCTAGACGTTGGAGGTGCATCATTAGAGTGTTTATTTGTTCCCATTTTCTATTCTTAATGTGTGAGTTCACAGCTATGAATTTCCTTCTGAGAACTGCTTTCATCATATCCCATAAATTATGATAATTTGTGCTTGAATATTCATTGAATTGTAGATATTGGTGAATTTCTTCTTTAATTTCATCTGTGACCTATTGGTTGCTGAGTAGGGTGTCATTTATTTTCCATGTATTTAAGGTTTTTTCTGGTTTCCTTATCATTTATTTCCAGTTTCGTTGCACTGTGGTCAGATAATGTGCATGGGATAATTTCTGTCTTCTTACATATACTTAAGCTTGACCTATGGACTAGTATGTGGTCTATTTTAATAAATGATGCATGTGCAGCAGAGTAAAATGTGTATTAAGCTGTGTTTGGGTGGAACACTCTGTATATGCGACCAAGCCCATTTGTTTCAAGCTCTGGTTCAGTTCTGTTATTTATTTGCTAAGTTTTTGTCTGGTTGACCTATCTTTTGGACATAAGGGGGTGTTAAGGTCTCCTATTAAAATTGTGGTATTGGATACTAGATTTTTCATGTCCATTAAGATTTACTTTATATAGTTGTGTGCTCCCTTTTTTGGTGCATACATATTTATGAGTGTTACCTCTTCTTCTTGAGTTTTTCCCCTAACCAGTATGTAGTGGCCTTCTTATTTCACTTGATCATTCTTGGTTTGAAGTTGAGACTGTCTGAGAATAGGTTTGCTACCCCTGGTTTTTTCTGAGGTGCTGGGGCATGTAGTGTTGTGTTCCATCCTTTGACTCTCAGCCTATGAATGTCTTTATGAGTTAAATGTGTTTCTTGTATACAGCATATTGTTGGATTTTGTTTTCTAATCCACTGTGCCAGTTTATTTCTATTTATTGGTGAATTGAGTCCATTTACTTTGATGCTTATAATTGAGATGCATTGACTTACGATTGATATGTTATTTACCTGTTGTCATTTACTCCCTTTTCTCCTGTGTTTAATTTCTGGCCCTATTTAGTTGGTTGCTTCTGATCTCATTCGTGGAGTTGTGATCATATTTTTCCCTCTCTAGAACATCTTTCAGTAGCCTGTGTAGATTTGGCTTTGTCATCATGAAATTCTTTAGCTGTTCTTTGTCATGGAAGTATTTCATTTCTCCATCAAACTTGAAAGAGAGTTTTGCAGGGTATAGTAGTCTGGATTGGAATTTTTTTCATTGAGGACTTGAAGTACTCTGCTCCATGCTCTTCTTGACTTCATGATTTGTGAAGAGAAGTTGGCCGTAATTCTGATGGGTTGTCCTTTGAATGTGATCTGCTCCTTATCTCTACCTCCTTTCAGTATATTATTCTTTTGCTGAATTTCTGTGATCTTGACTATTATATGTCTTGGTATGTTTTTCATTGGGTTGAGGTTACTTGGCTTTCTCTGTGCTTCAGTTACCTAAATGTCAGATGGTTTCCTCATAATTGGGAAGTTCCCTGCTATTACCTCTGCCCATTTTTTTTAAATGTCATTTGTATTGACTCCTTCTTTCTCATTGATGCCTATTAGTCTCACATTGTTCATCTTTGCATCCAGGTGATGAATTATTCTTTCCTGCATCCTAGTTGTTTTTAAGAGATCCTTTCTTACCTTTTCACTAGCCGCACCAGCGTCTTCAAGATCTGAAACTCTGTCTTCACTTTCACTTAAACGGTTTTGCAAGCTTGTGATTGAGAGTTTCATTTCCTCTATATCTCTTTGACTCCGCTTCATGTTATCTATTTCTTTCCTGTATTGCTCATTCAGGGAATCCGTCATTTTTCTAATCTCCTCTATTTTTTTTAATCAGTATCTTCTTTAGAAGCAGTTATAAGTTCTTTTACTGCAGTGTTTTCTTCAGATTGGGTTTCCTCCCTATCTTTTTGTTGTTGATTCTTTACTTCAGATGCTATGCCTTCTGAGAATTCTTTTTTTATTTCAGAAAAGAATTCCGCTCTGAGTTCTGCTATAACTTTCTGTTGTTGCTTATTTACTATTGACACTATTAATTGATACTTTTGAGCTGAGCTAATGTCCTCTGCCCTTGTTCTAGGTGGGCATTGGGTTTCCTCCATATGTTTCTGCATTTGATTCTTTACTTCAGATGTTATTAATTCAGGGATTTCTTTTTTCATTTCCAATCTGAGTTCCTTTATACCTTTCTGCAGCTGTTTCTTTATTTCAGAAGTTGTTGATTCATTGCTTTCTGCTGTGTGATTCCCAATTTGTTCTGTGTTAGTGTCGTCTGCACTTGTTATGGGTGGGTTTGGGTTCTGAGATTGTACTTTGCTCCTTCTTGTCATTTTGTGTAGCACTGCCTTCTGTCCTTTGTTGTACATCTTTGTTGCATTTATAACCTTAGCACATACTGAAGTTCAGGTGCAGATCTACAAAGTTTGGATTTATCCAGCTGTGCCTGGCTTGGGTCTGGCTGCTGTGCTTAGCTCCTTCCTGTTGCTGCCCTTGGGGGGTGAACCTGTTTTGCTCCTCTGTCAAGATGTTCTGCTTCTGGACTAGCTGGGTGGTTCTGTCCCCTACTCTCTCTGCAGAGATTGCAGCTGCAGGGTTTCACCCCATGCCTTAATGCCAGGCCTAAGCTGAGTCTGGAAGGGATAAGGTAGAGTAAGGGGGAGAGACAGCTCTCCCACACACTCACCAGGCCTTGACTAGGACTGGATCTGGCGGTTTCCAGAACGGGGCAGAAATTCCTACTCTGTGGGTGGGGTATATTGGGGTGCTATGGAGTGATGGGGGGCATCCCAAGAGGGTGAAAGATGGTATCACTCACTCTGCGCCTGGGTTGGGACCAGTAGGTCACGCCAGCACAGAGTATACAGAAGCTTTCCCACACACTCACTGGGCCTGGGTTAGGACTGTGTCTGGGGGTTCCTGGAATGTGGCAGAAATTCCTACTTGGTGGGTGGGGTAGGGGAGGTGCTTTGCAGTGGTGGGTGGCATCCCAATAGGGTGGAAGAGGGTCTCACCCACTCTGTGCCTTGGCTGGGACCAGTAGGTAGCCAGAAGCTCTCCCAAACACTCCTGCAGCATGTTTTTGAAACTAGCAGTTAGTTGGTGGGATTCTCACCCTGACTAACTGTAGATATTGATACCTGTGAACTAAGCAACTGCACTGAAGTTAGCAATGTGTAATGGTAGGGTCATACTTGGAATGCCTGCCATTTTGGTCTTCTAAATATGGACTGCTTGTCATGACATACCAATTGCTGCCATACTGTCTCTTAAGTAAATGTTTGTTTAAAAAAAGTACAGTATTTGTAAACAAGAGACAGGAAAATGGTTGTCACAGCACAGTCCTGCTACAATGCTGTATATGGTTAGATTTTTTAATTTTTGTGTCAAATTACGTAATTGTTTATTCATATTTTTAAATTTTTTAAATTTTTGTCTTCAAATTCTGCAGGGACTTAAGGTTTAACAAGTCAATACTTGATGGAAAATTATGTTCCATGTTATGCCTAAGACGTTTGGTATTCAGACGGGTTAAACCCAACTGCATATGTTATAAAGTAAGAATAAGCTTCTCTTCTGGAGGGTTAACAACCTACACTTGCAGACCAGAAATCAGAGAAAAAAAAGGGCTGCAAGAACAGCCAACATTTTGGCCCTAGCCTTTAAAGTTCAGTGAGGACTCAGGACATAGGAGAACCTATACTGTAACATTATGTAACTCACTTATGGCCCAAATTTTCTGATCAAAGAGATTATGAGACCAGAGAGGAATGTGTTCAATGATGTAGAGTGTGCCTAAGGAGAGTCATATGGAGACAAAACATTCTCTCAGGCTTTCACAGAGAGCAAATTGGTCAAGCAATGCTGTGACTAATCCACATGGCTGACACTGACAAAGGATCTGTAAACTGTGGTATAGAGTTTCAGGTTAAATCCTTAAAGGATTTGACTGGCCTTATCAGATACAAAAGTTACATTTCTTGTTATATAGGTTTTGCTTTATCTTGGTTTTAACTGTCCAGCAGGAAAGTATGAACACCAAGTATTAAAAATAAAGCCACATTAATATGCTGAGCTGTAAAAGGCTCAAGTCAACAAATTTGGACATTGCCAGTCTTACAGAAAACCCACTACTATTATGGAGTACCAGACTATATTGGGAGACTCTGTCTAATTCAAGCACCTACAATATTTAAATGACAATATATTGCCCTTCTCTGACAAAACTAACCAAAAAAGTGGCATAGAAATGAACAATCATTTTGTATCTGTATACTCAAAATAGTTAGGATAGATACACAACTCCATTCTCTTAATTTAATCAATAGAGTGGTTAGTTATAATAGTGTTTGAGACAAGATATCATGTCTGCATCTTGTACAAGAAATAACCACTAAGATAACATTATGCAATGTATTAATCATTGAAAATGTGCTAGTAATTGGTTGTGAAACTGTCTCATTGATATTTGTTTCTCAATAAAATCATTAAATAAAAAAATAAAATTCTGTGACAAGGGCAGACTTTTTCAAAAATGACAAAGAAATACAAGTAAATAAGAAAACAAAGACTGAGCCAGATGTAAACAATCATAAATATAGAAATAGTGTATGGAACTCCGTGTTACAGTGAAATCTGCTGCAGTGATCCACATTGGTAGTGTCAACTAAATATTTGCAGAGGGAACAGTTGAGAAACTTTCAAAATGAGGGAAGACATTAAGCAACAGAAAAAGACGTAATTCTACAATCCCAGTCTTTTTGAAATACCAAAAATGGAAATATCCTCAAAGCTGTTGACAACACATACACTACCTACAAGTAACAATAGTAAAACCAAGAGCGTAACTTGCCAGGGTGAAGAAACTGAGATAACCCTTCAAGTATAATGAGGGGAATAAAGCAACTATTGAAAGAGATTACTGCTTTCAGAAAAAAAAAAAAATCCTCCCAAAAATGAAAGTAAGAGAGGACAGGGGAGATGGCTCAGTGGAATAAGTGCTTCCCTGGCAAGTGCAAGGGCCTGAGTTCAATTCCCGGTTCCGCAAAAAAAAATAAATAAAAATAAAAAATAAAATTAAAAAATTAAAAAAAAATGAAAGTAAGCTTCTCTGTTTAATAGACAACTGGGAAATTTTGTTATCAAGTGAGCATATTATAAATTGTATTGATGAAGTACATCAAGCAGAAGAAAATATCCTCAGACTAAATAAAATGAGAGACTTGCAAAGAAAAAAGATATATATATATATATATTAAATATACACTATACATATAATTTTTAAAAAACATACAAAACTATACACACATTTAAGTGTTCTAGATGCTAGAATAGTATAGGAAATGAGAGAAACGATTACAGATTCTAATTAGCTAAGTTTTCTACTTGTAATGTTCTGTTGATGTAATGTATAACTAATAAGCTATTTTTAAAGTTTTATACTAAGCTGAAGGACATAAGTCAAATGGTAGATTTAAAGTCATATATGTGCTGAAAAATATATGTTATAATCTACATAATGTATTTTTTTGAAGAGCACAATTTATTGAGGGAAAGAGAGCTTCTGTCTCATAGAAGGACAAAAGGAGATGAAGAGGAATGCCAGGAAATCTGTCTTTTCTAGGGATTTCTATGGAGCAAAACCCTGAGGTGAAAGGGTTTCTAAGTTTGGAAAGATCAGAACATGCTGGGTGGGCATGAGGAGGGACAAACCTATGGTCCACCAATAAGACCATAAGCACAATTGCTCAGGAAATGTAGATTAAATCCAGGATCAAGTGGGGAAGCAAGTCATGCAGCAAGAGGGCATGCATGCAGAATAGGAGCTTTTCTTGTAGAGACTTAGGTTAGTGGCTCTTCCTGGCTTCTTCAAGGTAATTACACAATATAAATAAAAGGTAAAAAAAAATCTTGAATTTTTTTTAAATGTGTGTAGTGTGTTTACTGAATTCACATACAATTTAAATTTAAGGACACAGAAATGCTGTAAAAAAGATTTTTATAAAACAAGTCAGTGTAAATAATCCTTTTTACCTTCTGTATTAAAGGAGTTTTAAGTTCTTCTTTCAAAGATCAATCATTTTACTTGAGCTATGGTTCTTATTTCATCTTGCTTATTCATGGATTAATTTCATTTTGTCATTCTTTTCTTCTACATCAGAAATTTCCCCATCTTTAATGCAACATTTATACCACTTTATAATTACTTTAGAAAAATTATTTCAGAAGAATGATAAAAGAACATATTGCCTTCATATTCTTAAGGTGTTTTAGTTATAAAATTATTTTTTGATTAGTCTTCATGCAATGGCAAGCAGAAATGTTGAAACAACACCCAGTATTTGGAGACAGATTTACTTACATCGATGGGCACTGATCAGGATCATTACCAAGTACAAGGCCCTTATCTCTGGTGCTCTAGGGCTTATATGGAATAAGCAAAGAGGATACAGAGGCAGAATGGCTTGCTGGTTGGGGGTTGGGGATTGGTTCTTAGAATGTGTGTCACAGTGACCAGCTGTTTCTAACAGACAGAAGCAATCAGAACTGCTACAGGAACTGTTACCTGGGCAAATGAGAAACTGCACTGGTTTGTGGGGGGGGGGGGATTTTCTGTTACAGTCATACACAGACTTCCACGAACCACTATGTATAAAAACCACTTTCACCTGCTTTAAACACATTCAAACTAACACATGCAGAAATTTGATTCCTTATTTAATTTGAACTGCTGTTTTCTACAGCATTATATTACATAGCACTCAAACTGCTGTCACATTTTTTTAAATTGCTCTGTTCCTCTTATTATAAACAATTATGCCATTGATAATCTATTATTTTCTTTAATTTCAAGTTCTGCTATACACTAGGTCACTTTTCTTCCCTACCTTGTCTCAAAAATATGTTTTCTTTTGTTTTGATTCTCTACCTCTCTTAGTGTACCTCTTCACAAACTATTCACAAATATCTTCCAAATCTTTCATCGCAAATTTTCTCTTTATATTATAAGAGAAATGGCATACTTTATGTTACATACACGTGGTATAATGTGACATCCTCATTTGGGCAGGATACATTTCAGATGTAGTGTTCAAACTCAAATCGCTTATTTCATAGTATCTTTTAATTGCTCCAGAATCCCAAATTCATCTCTCAACTTTGCAGCAAGTCAGTTTTTACCAATGATTCCTAGTATATTACCTTCTTTCTAATTGCTGCAGTCATAAGTATAATCATAGTTTTTTAATCTCTTAGTTTTCTCTCCCCTTATACTTTATCAAAATCTCCTGTAATTGCTACTTCATCTACACGTCTTCAATTTTTCAAAAGTACTTTTTTGGCTGACCCTTCTATTGCAATGTCACTCATCATCTTTCTAGGTTACTACCTTATCTCCCTACATAGCCTTCTCACTTTCACATATTTCCTCTTCATTTTCTTCTTTCCTCTTCCTTTTCTTTTGGGAGAAAACTCTCAAAAACAAGAGTGATCTTTCAATTGTTTGATGCCATTTCCTTGCTAAAATCATATTACAATGATTTAGAATAAATGGTTTTAAAAACAACACTCAAAATACTATCTGAATTTATTACAGCCTGTATCTCCATTTTCCCTTCAAATATTTGTCCCTTTTGGTAGATAGGCACACCACTCTTCTTTCAGTTCATTTGATATTTTAAAAAAATTATCAACCATGCATGGCACATGTTTGTAACATTAAAATGGACCACTTGTTAAAAGGAGGCTAGAAGATCACAAGTTCCAGTGTCAAGTGGGAAAATTAGTGAAAGCCTGTCTCAAAATGAATAAAACAACAGAGCTGATGATGTAGATCAGATCAACTCCAGTACTGTAAATAAAAAGCCCCAATTTAGGACCACTGCATGGGATACATCCTCAACCAGAAATACTTATACACTTACTCCTCACTTACCTGTATGTTTTCCTTCTCATTTTTATCTTGAATGTCCTTTGTACAAAGAAATTTTTCCAAATTATCCAATAGATAATTTATTTTCAGAGTATTAGAAAATAAACTATGCTTCAGACTTTTCTTGATTCACACAGAATGCCAGGGTTTGACAGAGGAGTTCAAATATTTTGGTATAAGTATATATTTGTTTCAATAATAAAATATGAGTTCAGAAGCTATTAAATAATGAAGATCAATAAATGTATAATGTTCATGAGATGAATAAGATTTTCTTAAAGGATGATTTTCTTTCTTGTGTTAGAATGAAATATCTAATGCAGGCTACTTATGAGAAGAGAGGTTGACTACCTCATGGCTTGGTGGCTCAAAATCTATAATCAGGCAGCCCTGTTGGCTCAGCCTCTGGAGAGGGCCCAGTGGCCAATGTGGTCACACCATGACAAATATCTATTCTGCAGAAGGAATCATCATGAGACCAAATAAAGTCAGAGAGAAAAGGAGGGCCCTATTTGATCATTTTATACCAGTTTTCTTGTGAGAACTAACAATGTATTGCTTGATGTCTTAATCCTCTTCAGGGGCAGAGCATATTTAACTCAAAGACTTCCCTCTAGACTGTGCCATTCCCAATAGCCTTAACTTGAAAAGGAAGAATGTAACACATAGGCCCTTGAGCGAACACTCAAACTGTAACCAATCAATGGCATAGATCATGCAAAAGTCATATTTATATGAGTACCAAGAATCCATATTTTATTCTTATCTGGATGGATGTGTAGAGAATTCCACTTGCATATTTTCAAATGAAAATACAAATTCACAGTTATTATCCCAGTGGTACTTGTACTAAACTTTGAAGTTTATATCTACAAAGCACAATAGAATACTGATTATAAGTGCTTTCATTTTTGCAAATATATAAAACTACACAATATACAGATTATAGGCAAGTAGGTAGATAGACAGACAGACAAATATATATATATATATATATATATATATATATATATATATATAGATAGATAGATGACAGACAAATACACAGATATAAATATAGGTATCTCCCAGAAAAGCAAGTAAATAATGGGATAATAATATAATGTTTTGTTTTTGCAGATTGTTGCATAAGCACAAAAAAAGCTGGATTACTGGAAGAGCATGACAAACATTTCACTGCAGGCTCACTTGGGATACTGCACATTTAACTGAACACTGTAAATTATGTGTCCATATTAAGGGGTTCTGAATGAGCTGTAATCCCTAATGAGATCACCTCAGTATCATTGTATACTCAATGAAGATGTCAACTTAAAGTTTCTTTCTAGGCAAAAAGGCAAGTCAGTGTTAGGTTGGGTTAAGATCACAGAAATTCACCGTGAGCGTAATTTTGTAATTACATAAACCATAATTCCTAGACTACTGTGGGAACTGTATCTCTTCAAGATAATACCATGTAAATCACTTGAAGTTTCAACTTTAAACGATGCTCAATTTTTGTACTTATATTATTTTTCACTGAGAAAAACAATTGCTTTAGAATTTGTATGATAAAAATAATGTTTTCTTATTCAGTGCAAGTTAGATTTAAAAAGTTAATGAGTTTTTAGTATATAATGCAAAACACACATATGAACATTTAAATGTTGGATCTGTACCATATGCCCAGTTCTTTGTTGCTCCCTAGTATAAGAGATCATCTTACTGTGTATGAAACTGGGTAGATGATAAAGCAGAGAATAACATTCCTAATAGTCAAGGGGTGGAAAGGAACTCAAATGATGAGGACAGTTGTTAAGCATGATATGAGTTTGATGAGGTTAGTAAGAGGCAAAAAAATCTAGCATACTGTGTTATCTCAGGGTATTATTTTTCAATTTTTTATGATTGTGTACCTATCTTGTCAATAAAATGTGTGCAAAAAATAATCTCCAAGGCTCATTTTGCTACAACAATAATGCAGCAACAACTGATAGTAAGTAAAAGACCTTTCTGACTTACTTTTATCAGGGATATTATAAAATCATATAGAAATTTTTTTTACTGATTTATCTCTCCACTCTACAAAGAGCTATGTAAAAATAAGACTCAATATTAAATAATTCCTGGGTAAACTTCCAAGTCTAATGCCTGACTTTTGACATTTTGTGATTAAAAAAATATTAAGTGAATAAATCAATGAATCAATAAAGGAGTTTACTTCATGTGAGTAAGTTGTGTTCCTATAAGATAAAGGAAAAAAGTATCAGTGCTTCCTGGGTCATGAAACTGTATCTCTCAATGAATGAATGAAATACTGTAGCATTATATCAAATAGATATGTTAAATATAAATATATGGAACAAAGTATTGTTCTGGTCAAATAAATTAATATCTCTGCCTGTCTTTCTTTTTGATCAGTATGAGATTTCCTTTAAAAGTCTGATCTACAACTATTGCATACTTAGCCATAAAGAATTGCAAAGGTGATAGATTAATGGGCAAAAATACATGGCCCTGTCAGCATGGATCTAACAAGCAAAGTGGAAAAACTGAATAAATCATTAAAAATGTGACTATCACTTATCAAAAGAGAACTAGAGGTGAATATGCAAATACATAGCAAAATTTATTCCACTGTAGTAGATAAGAAAGATTTCTTAAACTCATCATGTATAAAATTCAACAATGAGGAGAGGTGGGTTAGGCAATTTGACAGAAGGGGCAGGAAATGTTAAAAAAAAGACTCTATTTGTAAATTAGAATTCTTAGTCTCACAAGGAAAACAAAGACATGTTGGGGAGATAGCTCTGCAGTCTAAATGCCTGCCTGGCAAGTGCAAGGACCTCAGTTCAATCCCAGGAATCCTGTGTGCACTGTGTCAGCCTGAAACCAGTTGTGATGGTGCATGTCTATCATCCCAGTGCTGGGGTACAGAGACAAAAGGATCACTGTGAGTCTGAACTGTGTAACGAAACCCTGTATAAAAAAAAGGTGAGTGGTACTGCTGAGCAGATCACAAGCAGGTCTCTGACCATACATAAACCTGCATAGTCTTTGTGAATTTTGAACTTTATATCTGCTTACTAGAGTCAGATACAGAAGAATGCAAACATGTCTGCACACTTGAGGGCTGAAGGATGCAGTCAAGTGCTTGAAGCCCATAATGATATTCTCCATGAGTCAGCCATAGTTCTCTAGGGCCAATGGCAAGGTCTCTAGAGTCTACAGGAAATGACCAAGGGTTGTTGGTAGAAGCTAAGCAGTCTGCATTGACAGGGTGAGGGATCTAGCCAGAAAGCAGAGGGGTTTGCACCTGAGCCTAGATGAAGGTGAAGACTGAAGCTCTCCCAAAGGAAGACAACAGGTAAATCTCCTTCAAAGAAAAACTGCTGAAAAGCAGCTTTTTCAGAAAAGTCATGTTAACATTGGTCAGCTGAGAGGCAATGTCCAGCTAAACTGAGTCAGCATGGATCTGTGTGTGGAAGACCCATATGAGAATACTGCTGTCAGAATGGCACAAAGGGAGAAAGGGAGGGAAAGACTGCATGCACCACAGTGTGCTAAACAGACATGGAGTATTCTGAGGTAACACATTCCAATTCACATATATAAAAAGATTATTTTGATGATTCATGGAGAAAGGACCTTGTTAGTTTTGCCACAAATGATATAAATTTAAGTGTGATTTTACTCACATAAAAGAAACATAGAAGAACTACGAACAATGCGAACTGCACATAATCATGGGTAAATACAGCATATAAACCTCTGAATGTCGAGTATGTAGCAATGACGGTGATGCAGTCTGGAAGGTATCATTCAGTAGAGCAGACCTCTGGAATGGCAACATGGAGCATCACCTAAGTTACTACTCTTAGTGTGATTGGCTCAGAGCTCTATCATTTTTCCCTTGGTTATATTTTCTCTATAAGGTACCATTATAGTGTCTCACGGTTTCAACTAAACCACTAGTCATTTCACTTATCTAACATTTTCGCTAATTTGGTTGTTTAATTAAATTGATGGAATTCATGAGCCATTTTGGTCTTTTGGAGTTTTATTTTGTTTTGACAAAGACTTAGGATGGCTATGCTATTCTTCGATAGGAAATAAAAATGAACATGTGAAATGTGTCCCTATTCTTAGTCACATGAACCAGAAAACATCGGGGCATCAATGAACCCAGTTTTCTTATGTGTTTCATCCCCTTCTGCCATTCTTGGACACACTGATATTTTCCACCATTTCAATACCCTCAATTATGGTAATGGCTTCAAAGAATGTGAATTTACAGTAAGACATGTTATTTGCTTTCCATTATAGATATGAAAACAAAGTTGCTTCCCAGGAGAAATGTATTACTTTTTAAAAAGCAAAAATTGCCTTGCTCCTTATGAATAAAAATATATTCTAGTAGTAGGCTGCCAAGACTTGCACCATATTTCCTTAAGATGAGAAGAAAAGTCTCATTTTGGATAATGTACTTGGAAAGATAAAATACATCAGAAAACTCTATTCATTACATTTATCATTGGCACCATTGGCCCATAGCAGTTAGTCACATAATTCACAGAAGGATTAAGTGCAAAGTGAATGAATCATGTAACTAAGTATTTTCAAGGCAGTGCATGAATGATAGACTTTCCCAGAAATATGCCAAACTTTAATACTGGTATAGTTTTTTAGCAAATGGTAGAAAAATATATTCCAAATAGAATAGAAATTTGAAAATCATTCCAAATCAGAGGATTAAGACCAATAATAGACAAAAATTTTAAAGATCAAATTTTTCATTACAAATCTGCAAGTTTTATAACTTCCAAATTCTTTTAGGTCTTTTAAGCTGACATTAGTATATAATTTTTAAAGACTAATATGAGTGGACTGCACCTCAGTAAAATGGATAACCTTCTTTACTTTTTATTAAAAAAAACTGCTTGAAATTCTTACTAAAAGTCCAGTTATTTGAAACTATGCTAAACATTAATCGTTAAGGAGCCCACTAAAATTCAAGAATATTTAAGACCAATAAGGACTTCAATATTTACAGGGAAACAAGTATTAGTATTGTTTGTTCACAAACCTTATTGCTAAAACATCACTGTCTTCTTCACTAACAGCATTCCAAATTAAAGGATTAAGACCAATAGTAGATTGGTTAGTATATCATTTAAATTGAAAGTCTCCTGAAATATAAGACCATCTAGTTCTGCCTATTAAAACTATCAGTTGTGCTGCTGATTGTTTTATTTATTTTTTAATAATTTTATTGAAAAACAAATAGCAATGAGACAGTTTCACAACTGATTACTAGCACATTTTCAATAATTAATACATTGCATATTGTTGTCTTAGTGGTTATTCATTGTACAAGATGAAGACATGATAACATGTCTCGAAAAGTATTAGATTCATTGGATTAAGAGAATGGAGCTGTATATTGTATCTATTTTGGGTATACCGATACAAAATGGTAGTTCATTTCTATCCCACTTTTTTTGGTTAGTTTTGTCAGAGAAGCACATTCTATTGTCATTTGTTTTTTTTTTTTAATTTTACAACAATTTATTTTATTTTTCCCCATAATTTTATTGAGAAACAAATAGCATTGAGACAGTTTCAAACCAAATTGGTAGGACAGATTCAATAATTAACACATTGCATACATTCTTCCTAGTGGTTAATTGCTGTACAGGATGCGGATATGATATATTATTTACAAACACTATTAGAACAAATCCCTCTATTCATTAAGAGAATGTAACTTTACATCTATCCTAACCATTTTGAATACACAGATACAAAATGGACATTCATCTGTAACCCTTTTTTGTTTAGTTCCATTATTTAAATATTATAGGTGTGTAAACTCAGCAAAATATTTTAAAAGAGTCCAGTAGTCCGTAATAGTATTGGGTCTTCCATTTCACTGGCAATGTCAGAAATTGTTGACCTTCTATTGTCATTTAAATATTGTATATGTATGAATTCAACAAAATCTCCCAACATATTCCAGTAGTCCATAATAGTAGTGGGTTATCCACAGGACTGGCAATGTCAGAAGTTGTTGGCCTGAGCCTTTTATAGCTCAGCAAATAAATATGGCTTTACTTTTCATAACTTGTTTTTATAATTTTCTGCTGGATGGTGAAGACCAAGATAAAACAACACCTATATAACAAGAAATGTAACTTTTGTATCTGACAAGGTCAATGAAATCCCATCAGGATTTACCCTGAAACCCTGTGTCACAGTTTGTAGATCCTTTGTCAGTGTCAGCCATGTGGATGAGTCACATCCATTGCTTGACCAATTTTCTCCCTGTGAAAACCTGAAAGAATGATTTATCTCCATGTGACTCTCCTTAGGTAGACTCTACATCATTCATCACTTTCCTCTGTGGCCCCATAATCTTCCTGATCAGAAAATTGGGCCACAACTAAGTTACATGAAGTTAGTGTATAGGTTTTCCTAAGTTTCTTATTATTATTACCCTACAGCATAGGCAGTTGAGCTTAACCTTATTATCTGTCTGGATATCAAACATCTTAGATATAACATGGAACATGTATTTTCCATTAAATATTGATATATTAAACTTTGAATCCCTTTTTAAAATCATTTTTAAAGAAAAAATATTAAAAAGATAAAATCTATGGATAAGCATTTACATATTTTTACACAGAAATTTAGAAATCTAAACATATGCAGCCTTGTAGCAGGACAGTCCTGTGACATTTTTTTCTGTCTTATTTTCTTTTATTAACAAATTTTTAAACAAACATTTACTTGAGAGACAGTATGGCAATAATTGATATGTCATTACAAGCTGTACATCATTAGAAGACCAGAATGACAGGTATTCCAACCACGACCCTGCCATTACACATTGCTTTCTTCAGTGCAGTTGCTTAGTTCACAGGTATCAGCATATATATTTAGTCAGGGTGATAATCCTCCCAATTAACAGCTAGTTTCAAAATCATGCTGAAGATTCTCAGGACCATTGCCTTACCCATCTCATGCATATAAAGGTATGATTTTGCCACTGTCATATTGCCTAGCTTTTCTCCTTACCCTGTCTTCATTGCCTAATCCTCAAGTTCTCGTTTTCCTTTTAATTGTGTTATGACTTTCTGTTTTTTTATTTCTTCCTTTGAGTTCTTAAACTAGGGAGACTATATGATATTTACACATGTGGGTCTGATTTATTTCACTTATGAATATATTTTCAAGTGGCATCCACTTATATATGAAGGCTTCAACTTTATCATACATTATAGCAGAAGAGTACTCCATTGTATAAAAATACCACATCTTTTTCATCCATGCTTCAGGTGACGGGCATCTTGGTTGTTTCCAACATTTGGATATCACAAATGGTTCTGCTATAAACATATGTACACATATATCACTATGGTATGATGTTTTCAGTTCCTCTGGGAAAATTCACAGTAGAGAGATAGCTTGTTTGAATGGGATTTCCAGTCCTAGGTTTTTAAGGAGTCTCGACACTGATATCCATAATGGTTGCACCAATCTACATTCTCACCAGCAGTGGAGGAGGGTTCCTTATTCCCCACAGCCTCTCCAACACTTGCTTTTGGTTGATTTGTTTATGATAGCCATTCTTTTTGGGGTGAGATGGTATTTCAATGTTGTTTTAATTTGCATTTTTATGGATGTGTGGTGATATGGAACATTATTTCATATATTTATTTCCATCTTAAATTTCATCCTCTGAGAATTGTGTATTCATCTCAGATGTCCATTTCTGGATTGGGTCTTTAAATTTTGGGGCCCTAATGGTGTTATTTCTTTATACATTCTAGAAATCAGACCTTTGTCTGAGTGCTTATTATCCTAGATTTTTTCCAAACCTGTGGTTTGCCTTTTTTACTTCGTTGGAAATTTCTTTTGATGTGCAAAAACTTCTGAATAAGAGGACGTCCAAGCTGTTAAATCTTTCAAGTGTTACCCATGAGATTTGATTTTTGTTCATAAACACTTTGCCTAAACCTATGTCTTCAAGAGTTGCTCCTACATTCTCCTCCAGGAGATTTAGTGTTTCTGTGTTAATGTTTAGATCTTTAATCCATTTTGACTTTAGTGTAGTGCATGGTGATAGACCTGGGTCAAGTTTTAGTTTTTGGCACGTAGAGAGCCAGTTTTCCTATCACCATTTGTTAAAGAGGCTATCTTTCATCCAGTAAGCATGTTTGGCCCCTTTGTCGAATTTAAGGTTGCTGAGTATGTTCCTAGAGGCTTTTACATCTTCTAATCTACTCTATTAATACTCAGGTCTATCTTATTGCCAGTAGCAAGCAGATCTTATCACAGTAGCTTTATTGGATAGTTTGAAGTCAGGAATTGTAATTCATCCTGCCTTGTCTCCATGCCCAGGATAGCCTTTGCTATTCTAGGTCTTTTCTGGTTTGCAAAAATTTTAGAAATGATTTCTCTATGTCTGAGAGGTATGTTGTTGGTAGTTCGATAGGGATTGCATTGAATCTGTAGAACTATTTTGGCAGTGTAGCCATCTTTACAATGTTGGTTCTTCCTATCCAGGAGCAGGGAACATCTTTCCATTTTCTGAAATACTCTATGATCTCTTTTTTCAGAGTATTGCAATTTTCCTTGAAAACATCTTTGACTTCCTTAGTTACATTACTTTCAAGGTATTTCATTTTCTATGGTGCTACTGTAAAAGGTACTGTTTCTCTAACTTCCCTCTCAGTGTGTTTGTTATCTGTGTAGAGGCATGCTGACTTCTGGGTATTTTTGTGTATCCTGCTATGCCACTGACTTTGTGTATCAATTCTAGAAGCTTTTTGATGGAATTTTTGGGTCTTCCAAGTAAAGTATCATATCATCTTGAAATAATGATAATTTTACTTTTTCTTTATCGATCCTTATTCCTTTTATATATCTCTCTTGTCTAATGGCTCCAGCTAAAGATTCTATAACTCTATTGAATAGGAGTGGTGATAGAGTACATCCTTGTCTAGTACCACATCTGAGAGTAAAAGATTGAAATTTTTTGCCATTTAGAATTATGATAGCCTTTGGATTGTCATAAATTGATTTTTTCAGATTGTAGTAGAGGCCATCTATTCCAGTTTTCGATAGGACTTTGAACACGAATGAGTGTTGGACTTTGTCTAAAGCCTTTTCTGCATCAATTGAGATGATCACGTGGTTTCTAGATTTGGCTCTATTGATATGGTGTATTACATGCATAAATGTGCATAGATTGAACCATCATTGCATCCTTGGGATTAATCCTACCTGGTCATGGTGTTTAATCTTCTTGATAATTTGCTGTATTATATTTGTTAGCATTTTATTGAGCATTTTTGCATCAGTGTTAATGAGAGAGATTGGCTTGCAGTTCTGTTTTTTAGTTGCGTCTTTTCCTGGTTTTCGTATCTATATAACACTTTTCTCCAAGAATGATTTTGGGAGGATTGCTTCCTTTTCAATTCCATTGAAGAGTTTGAGGAGTAGAGGGATTATATCTTCCATAAATTTTTTGTAGATTTCAGGTGTGAATCTGTCAGGACCTGGACCTTTCTTTTTCTGTAGGTTTTTTTTCCAGTTCATATTTCATTGGCTGTTATTAGGTTATTGAGAGTTTTTATATCTTTTTGATTCATTTTTTTGTAATTTGTCCCTTTCTAGGAATCTGTCCATTTCTTCTGTGTCTTTCATTGTGTAAGAATAATGATTCTCAAAGTAGCTATTGATAACCTTCTTAATTTTCACTGGGTCTGTGGTAATTGTGCCCCTTACATTCCTTATTGCTTGTATTTGAATTTTTTCTGTCCTCTTTTTGATGAGGTTAGCTAAAAGCTTATCTATTTCATTTAATCTTTCAAAGAACCAGCCTTCTGATTCATTAGTTCTTTGACCTGTTTTCTTCATCTCAATTGAATTAATTGCTGCTCTAATCTTTATGATTTCTTCCAGTCTTTGGAATTTGGGCTTAGTTTGCTCTTCCTTTTATAGATGTTGGAGGTGCAGCATTAGGGTGTTTATTTGTTCTCACTGTGTGTTCCTAATGTGTGAGTTCACAGTTATAAATTTCCCTCTAAGAACTGCTTTCATCACATCTCATAAATTTCGTTAAGTTGTATCTGGATTTTCATTGAATTGTAGATATTGTTCAATTTCTTGTTTAATTTCATCTGTGACCCATTGGTTGCTGAGCAGAATGTTGTTTAATTTCCATATATTTATAATGATTTTCTGTTTTCTTGCCTCATTTACTTCCAATTTTGTTGCACTGCATTCAGATAATATGCATGGGGTAATTTGTTTTCTTGCATATACTTCAGCACGACCTATGGACCAGCATGTGGTCTATTTTAGAAAATGAACCATGTGCAGCAGAAAAAATGTATTTTGAGCTGCGGTTTTTTTGAACACTCTGTATATGTCCACTAAGTCCATTTGTTTCAAGCTCTGCTTCAGTTCTGCTACTTCTTTGCTAATTTTTTTTGTCCAGGTGACATATCTGTTTTTTTTGTTTTGTTTTTTTTTTTCCAGAACTGGGGATTGAACTCAGGCCCTTGCGCTTGCCAGGGAAGCGCTTATTCCACTGAGCCATCTCCCCGGCCCTTTTTTTTATATATATCTTTTTGAGATAAAGGGATGTTGAGGACTCCTGTGAAGATTGTGGTATTGGATATTAGATTTTTCATGTCCCTTAATATTTGTCTTATATAGTTAGGTGCTCCCGTGTTTGGTATATAAATATTTATAAGTGTTACCTCTTCCCCTTGAATTTTTCCCCTAAACTGTGACCTTCTTTATTTCATTTGATCATTCTTAATTTGAAATTGAGACTGTCTGAAAATAGGATTGCTACCCCTGCTTTTTTGTGTGGTGTTGGGGCATGTAGTATTCTGTTTCATTATTTGACTTTCAGCCTATTAATTACTTTGTGAGTTAGGTGTGTTTCTTGTATACAGCAGATTGTTAGATTTTGTTTCTCAATCCACTGAGCCAGTCTTTTTCTTTTAATTGGTGAATTGAGTCCATTTGTATTAATGGTTGTGATTGAGACTTATTGACTTATGATCAACATGTTATTTACCTGTTGTTGTTTACTCCTTCTTCTGTGTTTAATAGTTTGTCATATCTAGTGGGTTGCTTCTGTTCTCATTCGTGAAGTTCTGATCATTTTGGTCCTTCTCTGGAACATCTTTAGTTGTCTGTGTAGGATTGGCTTTGACATCATGAAATTCTTTAGCTGTTCTTTTTCATGGTAGTGTTTCACTTCTACATCAAACTTACAGAGAGTTTTTCAGGGTACAGTAGTCTGGGCTGGACTTGAAGTACTCTCCTCCATGCTCTTCTTGCCTTCATGGTTTGTGAAGAGAAGTCTGCATTATTCTAATGGGTTTTCCTTTAAATGTGATCTGTTTCTTTTCTCTGGTGTCTTTCAGTACATTGTTCTTGTGCTGAATTTCTGAGATGTTGACTATTATATGTCTCAGTTTGTTTTTAGCTAGGTTGAATTTATTTGGTGTTCTGTATGCTTTGGTTACCTGAATGTGAGATTGTTTCTTCATATTTGAGAAGTTTTGTGCTATTAGTTCTGCCCATGTTCTTTTTATATCATTTGTATTGACTCCTTCTTTCTAATTGATGCCTATTAGTCTCACATTGTTCATCTTTCCATCATCTTGCAGGTCATGCCTTATTCTTTCCTGCATCTTTGTTGTTTTTAAGAGATCTTTTCTTCCCTTTTCACTAGCTGCAATGGCATCTTCAAGATCTGAAATTCTATCCTCACTTTCCCTGAAATGGTTTTGCAGACTTTTAATTGATATTTTAAGTTCCACTATATCTCTTTGGCTCTACTTCATGAGATCTATTTCTTTCCAGTATTGCTCATTCAAGGAATCCATCACTTTTCTAATCTCCTCTATTTTTTATGTGTCTTGTTGAGAAGCAGTTACTAATTCTTTTACTACAGCGATTATTTCTGATCTGATTTCCTCTATATGTTGCTCAATTTGATTATTTACTTCAGACACTATTAATTCAGAGATTTCTTTTTTATTTCAGAGGTTATTTCTGATCTGAATGTCTGTATACCTTTCTGTAATTGTTTCATTATTTCATAGATTATTATTTTAGACATTTAAGCTGTGTAATTCCCAATTTCTTCTGTGCTAGTGTCCTCTGCACTTATTCTGGGTAGATTTGTGGCCAGAGATTTCATTTTGTTCCTTCTCTTTGTTATTTTGTATAACACTATCCTCTGACATTTGGTATAGTGCTTTAGTGCCATTATAACCTTAATACCTACTGAAAATTGGGTGCAGATCTACTAAGATTAATTTCATCCAGTTGTGCTTGGTTTGGGTCTGCTCACTGTGTTCAGCTCCTTCCTGTTGCAGTCCCTGGAAGTGAACCAGTTGTGCCTCTCTGGCAAGATATTCTGCTCCTGGATTCATTGGGTGGTTCTGGCCCATAGACTTTTTAGGGACTTCAGCTGCAGAGTTTCACCCCAGTTCTGTATCAGGCCTGGGCTGGGTCTGTAGGGATCCAGGGGGTTCAGGGGAGCATGGAAACTGTACCACACATTCGCTGGACCTGAGTTTGGGTTGGATGGGAAGAGTGGAAAGTTCCTGAGAGCACATCAGGAAGGGTACCGAGAACGTGTTCTGCCCATTCTTTTAAATTAATAATCATGAAAGGCTGCCTGAAACAAGCTTATCTAGTACTACTCATGCCTTGAAAGATATAAATACTCAAAGGCATATATTTCACTGATATTTGGTCAATTTCCAGCTTTCCAGAAGAGGAAATCATATATTTGCTAAACTTAAATGATAGAACAAGAAATAAATTGAAATAAACAACAACAAAATTTAAAAAGTAAAAATCAATAACTCTTGTTTTTGCCACTTTTCAGGAACTGGCTTATTCAAGAAACTGAATGTAAAACAAAATTATCTTCAAAGAGTCCTTCCACATGGGTTCTAAAGCAGGAAATGGACTTCACACCTGAAAATTCACCTAGCAAACATCATTACTCAGAACCAAAAGATTTATTTACTCCATCTTTCAACTCTCCAAGCCCACTAAGCTTACTGCTTCCCTTTTTGCCTGAGAGAATGCCAGCCATCTTTGATCAGACTTGTAGTGGTTGATGCACTGTGTTACTTTGAGAAGTTTAGAAGGTTAAACAGTGTACAGAGATGGTATGGGTGCTGCAGAAGCCCAGAGTGGGGAAGTGGGAGTGGCCTGCTCACTACCTAAGAGGGGAAAGGGCGTTTGCTTTCCCCTTCTTGAGATCTTGTTTTTGCTATCATCTGGCACCTTGAGCTGTTGGGCCTCAGCATGCCACCCTGCCTTGGTGCCGGTTGATCATGGATTAGAACCTTCACGAACTGTGAGATAGACAAACCTTCCCTTCCTTTACTTTGGGAGGTAGATATTTTCTCTCATCAATGAGGAAGGGAAGAAAAGACTCAAATCAAAAAAACTATAACCCTTTTAAAAGAAAGCTATGTCCATGACTCAAACCCACATTGTTCCTGTGTGTGTGTGTGTGTGTGTGTGTGTGCGCACGCGCGCATGCCCATGTGCACAAGTTTAGCCCAAAAGTGCTCTTCCACTCAACTATGTCTCTAGTGCTTTTTATCCTTTAATCTTGGGAAAAGACCTCACTGAGTTGTCCAAGATGGCCCTGAACTCACTTATGTTTCTTTCTGAACATTCCAAGTAACTGAATTAAAGATGTGTATCACCCTGCCTAGTCAAGCTCTGGCAGAGGTAAAAGTGATAAACATTTCTTTCCTTTAGAAAAAAAAAATTAGCATAATTGAGTTTACTCAACAATAATTGTACTGATTTTATAACAAATCAATATGAAAATATACAAATATGAGATTAGTAATAATGATATCTCTGGCTCTATTATATCAGTTATTCTTTCAAATTCTACATTTACAGTTTTGATAGACATTTCAGAATATGTGCTTCATTCCAAATATGGTAGTATAATGAACATATTTAAGCATTTTTGTTTATTTCTTGAGATACAGTCTGCAATTTAGTTACAGAATCAAAAGAATGAATATATTTGTACTTACTTACAAGAAACCTGGATTTATACATGTCACTGTGAAGGAACCTTACTGTATGCACAATAAAATAGTCTTACAAATGTAAGCTGTTATCATACTTTAGTCAAATTGACAAAAACAAATCATATGGATAGTTTGAATGTATGCATATTATAAACAAGAATCTTGACAGAAATTCAGTATGTTTTATGCTTACCTAACCTATGCATACAGACAAATTTATGTCACCCAGTCAATCATTTTTAATTCAAAAGAAGCACTCAAAATATCCACAATTTTTCATTACTATGTTTTCTAGGATGAGAAAATTATTTGCTCAATTATTATGAGTTGGTATGACATGATGTAAGATGGTTAAATTGTTAATTAATCTAATATAATTATATTAACATTTTAACATTTCAGAGTTTCTTTACGTACTTAAACTTGCCTAGAAAATTTTAGTTGTTTTCATAGGGAAGCCTAACTATGTATAAAATTTTTTGCTTTCTTTTACGTTTTTGCAGAGCCTCAACTAGCACCCAATGTTATCACTTCAGATAAAGATATATGAAGGAGAGACAGAGACAGAAACGAGAGAGAGAGAGAGAGAGAGAGAGAGAGAGAGAGA
>NW_004524589.1:27405325-27407412 GCF_000260255.1 Octodon degus | reverse complement strand
TGTACCAGGGACTGAACTCAGGACCTTGTGCTTGCCAGGCAAGCGCTTATTCTACTGAGCTATCTCCCCTGCCCCAAGAAATTTTTTTGACTACCTGGAGAAAATGGAAAACAAAATATCAAAAGAGAAAGGTACTATGAAGACAAAGTACAAGAAAATTTCCATTTGGAAACGTTTCTGAGGGAGTGCCAAATAGCTCAGCAGATTAAAGTGCCTGAAAGCAGGCACAGGGGTTGGGCCTTTGATCCCCCAGCCTGCCATGCCAGGCCCGACCCTGGAGCACACTGAAATTGAGATTGAGACTGGGCGTGGTGGCAGATGACAATAATCCCAGCTCTTGGGAGCCTGTAAACAGGTGGATCATTCCAAGTCTAATCTACTAGTGAGACCCTGAACACCCTATAGACTTTGCCCTAAAATATAAAAATTAAAGAAAAAAGCTTGCACAATGTTAAGGTTATACTCAAGAGTGTATGTTGTTTAAGAGGTGCAGCTAAAAGTGTCCAGCACAGCCTACAACTCTCTCACTGCTTCCATCCACAAACAGAGTATAATATTTAAAATGAACTGCATAGGGACTGGGAAGATAGCTCATTAGAATAAGCGCTTGCCTGGCAAGCGCAAGGGCCTGAGTTCAATGCCCGGTTCCACCAAAAAATAAAATAAAATAAAAAAGAAATAAATAAAACGAACAGTACTACTTAATGTTTGTAACATATTCCTTCAGATTTACTTTACTTCTAGGAAAATGAACGCAACTTGGATTTACAAAGTTAAGCTAAATAAATCTACCACACAGGCTTAAATATGGTCTGATTTGTACAAAATATAAAGAGCAAAATAAAAGAGAGATAACAGGAAATAAGAAGGTGATCTTTCTCAATCAGGAAGGAAAGCAAAAGTTGTAAGAAAGGGAAAAGTATGAAGATGAAGAAAAAACTAACTTGTGTTATGTACACCTTCCGACTCCACACAAAGAATATGAACATTATATGCTACAAACATGTACTAAAAAAGAACTAGAAAAAGTGAATTATTACTTAAGCTTTCAGAAGTTAACACTGTTTTTCTCTAGAGCTTACTATTTCTATAAATCTGTTCTTATATGGAATTGCTGCACATGTGAGGTCATTTATGTGTAACAAGGAATGACAACGTGGACAATCAGCATCAAAGGAAAAGAGCAACACAACCATGCAGTTCAATTTCCACAAGCTCTATTTGAGACCACTAGAAAGATAAAGAGCTTTGGATGCACCATTTATGTTCATCAATAGGTATGCAATCTAACTTACCTTTGAAAATGTTTAAATAAACACAATGTATGTAAACTAGAGACCTAAGTTTCTATTTACAGATCTTTGACATTTTAAAAATTTATTCATATGTAGTAAGTTCAGAGCCCAATAGTATCTTATTCTTGATTTCCTAATTTATGATATGTATATATGAAAAACACACATGAACATGTACATGTGTGACCAGCATGATCCAGTTGTTGCCCTTATATTAGTCTGAAGTGATTCAGATGAGGAACAGCTGTCAAATTACACCTCATATATGACTTGTCTTCTATGCAGTGCACACAAGTACAGAGGATAACAATATGTTTTCAGTGAAGAATTATTTTTCCCTTTTTTTATTGGCTGATGGGGGTGAAAAAATGTATTGCAGCCCACAGTGAGAATGCACTGATGCCACCAAAGTAAAATGGAAAATAATCTGCAGAATTTCTGTTGCAAGAGCATCCAACCTCATTTTTAACATGTTACTGGGTTATTCAAATTATAATACTTACATTTCATTTCATATTTAGGCTTAAAATGTTTTTTCTTTAAACATAAATCATAATTTGTTGTATACTTCTGAAGACATCTTGCATTTTGTTGTTTAATTTATGATCGCTTAAAAAATGGAGAATTTTTTAGAAATATTATATTCATGAGATTGAAGGTCTTAGTTCTGGTTCACTGTTAAGATTTCACAATTCAGGGGCTGCCACATAGCTCAGTGGATTAAAACACCTGCAAGTAGGTGCAGGGGCAGGGATTTGACCCCTGGGCCTGCCCTCCCGGCCCCACCCCAGG
>NW_004524589.1:27396170-27405085 GCF_000260255.1 Octodon degus | reverse complement strand
TATGCTTTTTCACAATTCAAAGTCAAATGTTAGCAAATTTTTCTAATATGTTTGTCTTCAAGCCTTAAACATCTGTTAGCCCTGCCATAATATCATCAAAGAAGCCATGTGTAAATGAATAAGTACATTTTTCTAAGAAATCTTTTGTTCATGAAACAATATGCTGAGGTAGACTTGACACAAGGCCTACATTTCGTAATTTTTTTTAGGGAAAGTTTGTGCTGTATGGTGAATTAGTAACCAGGTAACTTCAGCCTGGTGGTTAACCCTCTCATGAGATTATTCAGCTTGCTCTACTTGACATACAGATACTAAATGGCCATACATTTTTCCCAGTAGTGCTATAAATACTATCTACCAATTGTCTACTGATCAGAACTAATCATGTGGTCTTACATAACCTTTAAGGGATTGAAGGACAAAAGACAGAGGAAATATTTCAAGAGTATGCTATTTTTACTACTAACAGACTTTAATGTCAGAGACTGGTTTACAATACAGAGAGCCCTTCCCAATCCTTGTCTTGGTCCAGGAAGTTTATATTTGTTCTGTTTGTTTGTTTGTTTGTTTGTTTGTTTGTTTTTAATATATTTGGTATAGGGTCTCACTATGCAGCTCAGACTCATAGTGATCTTCTATTTTAAGCCTCCCCAGCACTGGGATTATAGGCCTGCAACACCATTCTCAGTCTAGCTGGCTGGATCAGCACACCTGGGGATGGAGCCAGTTCAGCCTGTGGTGTCAGGGATCAAACCCTGGTCTCTGCACTTACCTAAGCAGGTGCTTAGTTTACTAGTTACCTTGCTGGAGTGGAAGCTTATATTTGTAGTCCCATGGAAAAGTTATTGGAATCCCATTGATCTAATTCTAATCTACCACTCACAGTGCAACCCATGGCATAAATAAAGACACAATAATCTATCAAATTCAATGGAGAATCAAAGGAATCATGAGCGCAACTAGGATGGTGATTAACTGGAATAAATGACTTGACACTGGATCAAACATGGATTTTATTAATTTATGAAAGAGTGGCTTGAAGGTGAGTAGCTGTGAGAATGGTGAGAAGTATATGAACTTGGCTAGGTAGGAGGCCTTGAAATCCCCCCTTTTTCTGTATATAGGAAGAGTAATCTGCATAATAGAATTGAAATAGTATTTAATGGTTTGTGGTTGGTGCCTCAGCTCTAATATGTAACCTTTTATGCCTTGGGAAGCTATAGCCTCTTATCATGAGACTCCATTCCAGAGGACAGCACTGAGCACAGCTCTCCATCCCACTTTAGTGGGTCACAGGTTTTATTTGGGAGCTGGGAGGGGGTGTTGGCAAACATTGCCCTGTCATCTTTGCTCCAAAGACTATATATTAGCACTTTGGCTGGAACAATTTGCATACCTTAAAGCCAAATGAAGGGATAAGAAAAAGTCCTAGCCAGCTCTCTACACATCAATACAAGCAAATAGGGTCAGCTTTAGCCAAATTGGAGACAACTGCTCCTCCTTCAAGGACAGTTGCCTGGGTGGTCCTCCATATTATAGTTATCAGTAAAAGATCAATTTGTAATGTAAATAACTAGTTGGCCAAATAACTACCAAAAAATTAGCAATATCAATCTCATTACGTAGGTCAGACTTTTAGTGATTCTCCTGTTTTCAGCCTCCCAAAGCGCTGGGGTTATAGGCACATGCTACCATGCCCAGTCTCAATCACTATCTCAGCGTGCCCTGGGGGCAGGGCGAGCACTGCACCCAGGGTATCAGAACCTGGCCACTGTGCTCTGCTTAAACAGGCACGTTAGTCCACTGAGCTATTGAAATCCACTATTTTTTTTTTTTGTTTTCTTAGTAACTCTTTTTTATTATTTTATTATTTTTTATTTTATTTTATTGAGAAACAAATATCAATTGGACAGTTTCAAAATTGATTAATAGGACAGTTTCAATAATTGATATACACTGTACATTGTTATCTTCTTAGTAGTTATCCATAATAGAAGATGCAGACAGAATATCCTGTTCAAACAAAATTAGTGCAAATCTTTCTTCTCGTTGAATTAAGTGAAAGCAGTTGTATATTTACCCTAACTATTCTGCATATACAGACACAAAATGGTCCTTCCTTTGTATCCCCTTTTTTTGTTTAGTCCTGTCAGAAATGAGTATTCCATTGGCATCTAAATACTATAAGTGTGTGAATTCAGCAAAACAATCCAACACAGTCCAGCTGTCCACAATACTAGTGGGTTATCCACAGAAGTTGTTGACTTGAGCCTTTCACAGCTCAGATTCAGACAGATAGTGAGGTTAAGCTTAACAGCCTAGGTTGTATAGTAATAACAATAAGCTTGTCTTCTGGAGGGTTAACAACCTAAGTTTGCAGACCAAAATTAGAGAAAAAGGAGAGCCGCAAGGAAAGTCAACATTTTGGCCCTAGCCTTCCAAGGTCAATTAAGACTCAGGACATATGAGAACTTGTACTGTAATGTCATGTAACTCGGTAGTGTCCCAAATTTTCTGATCAAGGAGATTATGGAGCCAAAGAGGAAAGTGATTGATGATGTAGAGTGTGCCTAAGGAGAGTCACATGGAGAGAAAACATTCTCTCAGGCTTTCACAGAGAGCACATTGGCCAAGCAATGGCCGTGTCTCCTCCACATGGCTGACACTGACAAAGGTTCTACAATCTGAGGTAGAGGATCTCAGGATAAATCCTGAGGGGATTTCACTGACCTTGTCAGACCCGAAAGCTACAACTCTTGTTGCATAGGCCCTGTTTCACCTTGTTCTTGAAATCCACTTTTTAAAAGAATAATGAATAAAGGTATTTTTTGGATTCTGGCTAGTGGGTGTCTCCTCCCTTTCTCACTCCTCCATGTGAGTTGAATCTCCTTGGAAGCATCTGAGCAGCTGGTATAGAGGACTGTCTCTTCAGTCAAGGTCAAGGAAAGAAGAATATCTGTGCTAGGACTTCCAAACAACTTCCCAAGTAAAGGTATTATTCAGAATGCATTACTGAAGGAAAGTTGCCTTTGAGTTGATATGATTTTGATAAAAGCTTCATATATAAAAAGAGAAAAAATATTCAATGAAGCTAAAATAATTATGATTTTAAAACCTTTGAACAAGGTAGTAGTCACCATAATCATCCTACCATAGTTGGATGTGGGAAAAATAGTGCTGAAGTGTACAGTAGGAAAGGAATCCTCAATCTGGGTTAATCTCAGCAGACCTAAATTCAAATGAGGCCATGGACAGAGAAAGTAGCTACATAGCCAAATCTTGTTTTAATAACCCTTTTAAAAAACTAAATATAAGCTAACATCTGAAGAAATATAGTTATATGCTATATTTCCTACTCATAATGTGTGCTACAAATCTCTCCATGTACATTAAATTAGCTTATGTACATATGATGTGGGATAAAAATTATGAATACTCTATTTTTTAAATATGTGTTACAGTAAAAGATATACAGCCATTATCTCCAACTATGTACTCCCTCTGGATTGGAATACAGTTATCCCATCAAACTTGTCACTTTCTGAAACCATTCTGAAAGTCCTTTTTCATGAGTACTATTGGATGCCCTGTTCTGACTCCTTCAGTGTCCTGAATCAATTCAAAATGTTGACCTTTCACTGGACTTTGGGGAAGAGCCAAAAGTCCCTCGGAGTAAGATCCAGTGAGTAATGTGGATGAGGACATAACATAATTTTTTATAAGCCTCATCATAGTTGCTTTCCAAGTCTGCTTTTCTGTTGATTGACAAGATATAACAATACTTATCAAAGTTTTGATCACATTTCATAAAGACACTTAGGAAAAAGGAATTGCAGAGCTGCTTCAGAAAGTGACAATAGCAATGAGATTAGTGTGTTTCAAGTGAGAGAGAATGGTGAGAGAAATAAATGGCAATGTATTTTTAACTGTAACACCTTTTAATTATTCACCATCCATTTTGATTACTCTTTCAATATGTGATGTCATTTACTGAAATACAATAATGCAGTTTCCGAATACTACCCATTATGATATATTATCACCAGAAGCTTGCTTTATATAAAATGTATCATTTAATCCATTTTCATTTTTCACTTCAACAGCAGAGATATAATTGTCTTCCTTTCAATATTTTCAAACACTTTCTTAAAAATCACTGGGTGAATGTATGGTGACTTCCAACCTTCAGTTCTCTGGTCTAAATATAATGAAACATGACACAGTCACTTATTCCCAAAGATCATTTTGTTTCCACTCTCAATTTCTTTACTCATCATCATGCTGTGCCCAGGTGCAACTCCCCATATTGATTCTTCTACATTTTTTATGATGACATATTTAATAAGGTGAGCCAAAAATGTATCACATGTTCTGTTCTTCGTGGAATAAAATGTCTAGTAGTTCTGTCATGTGACTAATATTGGTATGATACCAGCTTTATACTATGCATTAGGAGGGCATTTTACATATTGTCTATCCCAGAATTCTATAGTATTTTGTACTTCTGTTTCTCTCATCTTTAATTATTCACAAAAAGGTTTTCACTGCAGTTCTATTTTCCTTTCTGAATTTTAATTCATAAATATACCTTTCCAAAATTTTTTTAAAAAATATTTTATTTGGTAAAGGGTTTTGCTATGCAGCTTGAACTCATAGCTATCTTCCTGTCTCAGCCTCTCCAGCTCTGGGATTACCACCACACCCAGTTTTGTTGGCTAGTACAGCATGCCCCAGGTTCCGGGGCCAGCATGGTATGTAGTGCAAGTGATCAAAACTGGGTCTGTGTGCTTGCCACACAGGCACTTAGACCACTGAGCTATATTCTCAGCCCCTCAAGAATCTATCTTATGTAGCCACTGCAGTAGAAAAGCCTTAGGATCAGACAGGCCCAGTTCCACATCTGGACTCAATTGATTCTCAACTGTGTGTGAAATGAGGCCAAAGGGAAATTACTAATTTTTGCTTAGGGAAGCAAAATGAAAGGTGAATTAAATATGGCTCTAGTTCACAATCTAGGTAAGAAGCATTCCTCACATTTTTTAAAAACACAAAACATTGTTTTCTTTCCAGCATTTGTATTATTCAACACAAATGATAACTGTAAAATTAAAAAGCAGAATATGAGAACTACTCAAATAATTTACTAAACTTTCAAATTTTGCCTCTGGTTTAAAAAAGTGGTGAAGCATGAACTGAGAACTACTAAAACCAAGGGTAATTCAAAGTCAAATATACAGTAAGCTCATAACTTCTAAATTTCTAGAAAGTACTATCTGTTGTTGCATAACTCTTAATAATGCTAAAGGTGGTTATTTGTATATCACAAGTAAAGCAGGCCTTTTAGTGTTGGCTAATGCAGAGTGGAATAGCCATTAACCAATCATATTTTGTGATGGAGGAATTGCTTTTACACAACTTGTAAGATTTTTATTCATCCATTTTTCAAATTTACGTCTTTAAGGTTGTCATGATTTCTCTTAGCTATCATCACTTGAAAAGTTGCTTATGGCATAAGTTCATTAAGTATAGTGTGGCCAAATGAGCCATGTATAGTAGAGATAGCTGGAAACTCTGTCAAATGTGATTTATGTAAGAACCTAGCTCTGTGCAATGGCATGATACTCTGGGTCCTTGGCTATTACATGCTCAGCTTTTCTCCACAAGAACTACTTTACAATTTTTAAAGTGAAACTTCTAATCCTGAACCTGGATAAAGCAGGTTTTCAAGAAAGTGTAAAATATTCTCTTTAGATGTGAGCATGCTTAATGACATTATGTACCCCTGTCCTTTACTGGATGATTTCCTTAAGACCTCCAGTATCTGTCTTTCATGAATTCTGGATAGATCTCTCTATGGTGTCCTGAATATATAGTCTGTATTTTGTCCTTGCCCACAGTACACAAGTAAAGTCTCTGCCAGACTGTATGGTTTCAAGACCTAGTTAGCGAATAATACTTTCATTTTCATTTAAAAATCCTAGCAGCTTTCTTCAAAAGAATATCAGTAGTCCTGGAATTTGAACACAAGGGGATTTAAGAATAGATATCTGAAAAACAGAACCAATGTAGGGTTTTAGGAGCTATCACATATGTCCTTCTGTTCTCCTGTCTAAGTAATAATAAAAGTTTTGTTCTCATTAAAATGAAAAATAATAATAACAGCTACCTTAAGGAATATTTGAGGATTAAAAACAAGTTTTGGCCACTGGCCCAACCATTTAAGAACCTTAGGGAACTCTGGGTAGCCCATAGAACTCTGGCAAGCTCTGACCCTAGGACCGCAGCGGTGAGGTGTGGAGCTTCTGCTTGTGCTGCCATGGGCCTAAAGTTTTAAGAACTTAGGAGGACTGTAGGCAGCACACTGGACTCAGAAGATCTGGGAATATTCAGCCCACATAACAGGTATGGAGGTCTTCTGGTACCTGGTCCAACCATTTGAGAACTTTGGAGGAAACTGAGTGGCCCACAGGACTCTGGTAACCTCTGACTTGGCCTTCAGTATGCAGGCAGGGAGCTTATGCTGGTACTGGTCCAAACTTTTAAGAATTTAGGAGGACAAGGCATAGTGTCACATGCTTGTAATCCCAGTGCTTGAGAAGCTAAGGCCAGAGGATTGCTATGAGTCCTAGCTCTGTGGAGAGACCTGTACCAAATAAATAATGAATGATTTAAAAAAAAAGAGCTTAGGAGGATTCTGGGTGGCCATGGGATCCTGGTAACACTGGCACATAAACAGCCCCTACACTGAAGATTTGTTGAGTATTGGTCATTGACCTCTATTAGCAGCAAGAGAATTGGTGAGTCCTAGCCTGACTCCACTGTATCTGACTCCTTACTGACCCACTCCTCCCAGCTCTCCCACCACTGCTAAGTTTGGGAGATTACTGAGAGTTTTAAAAATGCCAAAATTGTGGAGCAAAAGACTATCTTAATCCTCCAGCAAAACCAAAAATATCCAGGAACAATGACATAGAAGAACTTAGAAATCACACACCTGAAACTTCTGAAACGATAGCAACTGAAGTAAAGAAACAAGTTCAGCAGGCTGTAGAATAAATAAGATCAGAATTAATCATACAGGTCAAAAATAAATGAAAACAGTTGCAAAAGAATTGCCCAGTACAGATAAAGAAGACAGAAAAAAATAGATGAGAATAGAAAAATGTGGGACACCCTGAATGAACAATACAGGAAAGAATAAAAATGCATGAAAAACATTCAAATAGATATCCAGGAAATTAAGAATTCTATTGAAAGCTGGCAAGTCACTTGAATGAAACTGAAGATAGACTCTCAGACCTTGAAGACAGCAATGCAGATAATGAATGTGAAAGGCAAGATCTCTTAAAACTAACAAGGAGCCAGGAAATAATAATTCAGCAGCTAGAAGGTAACACAAAAATACAATTAAGGATAATAGGTGCCAATGAAATGACAGGAGACAACACAAATGATATAAAAAGTCTGTTTCCAGAAGTACTGGCAGAAAATTTTCCAAACATGAGAAAATAATCTAATATACAAATAAGTGATGCATATAAAATTCTAAAAGCCAAAATGAAGAAAATCAACACTTACACACATAATAATGAAGCAAAAATTAAGACAAATAATATATTAAAAGCAGTTAGAGAGAAGCAGATCACCTGCAATCACTTATAATGTCTAAAAGTCCATTAGAATCATGAAAGATTTCTCAACAGAAACCACCAAATTGAAGAGAGTTTGGACTGAAGTACTTCAGGTCCTGAAAGAAAAGCTTCCAACTCAGACTGTCAAAACTATCTGTCAAATTCAATGGGTAAATAAGATCTGTCTATGACAAACAACAACAATAGATTCATGACCACCAAACCAATCCTACAAAGAGTACTGACAGATATTCTAGAAAGAGACATAAACCACAACAGCTTCAAGAACAACATAAAAGCACCATGAAATACAGCAAGTAATTAAAAAGAGGGAAAATGTAAGGAACCAATAGCAGGAAAATAACACGACAAAGATAGCCCAATGCATGTCAGTTATAACCATCAAGGTAAATGGCCTCCGTTCACCAATCAGTAGAAACCAACTGGCAGAGTTGATTAAGAAAGAAAATCCAACAATATTCTCTATACAAGAAACACATTTCACTAAAAAGAAAATTCATCGACTGAAAGTCAAGGTATGGAAAAACATTTCCCAGTGTTAAGAAGCCAGGAAAAAGCAGGGATAGCTATTTTGGTTACTGACAATATCACCTTCAAACCAAAATTCATTAAGAGTTAAAGAAGGTCACTACATACTTGCTAAGAGATAACAATTATAAATATATATGCACCCAATGTAGGAAGAAATATATATTTGCACCCACCTATATAAGACAAATTTTAGAAGAAATAAAAATCAAATGAGATATAATACAATTGTAAGGGGGAATTTAACACACTACTATTACAAAGAGATAGATCAACTATGCAAAGAGGAAAGAAATAACAGAACTAAAGCAAACTTGTGAAGAAATGGGCTTAGTAGATATTTACAGAGTGTGTAACCCAGCAACAACAGAATACACATTTTTCATGTTCAGATAGGATTTTATACAAAATAGATCATATAATAGCTCACAGAGCATGCTTCACTAAAGGCAAAGCAATTGAAATTATGCTATGCCACTATCTGACCACAGTGAAACTAAACTGAAATTACTGGCAATAAAAAGCACAAATACAGTCCAGGCGTGTTGGCACACATCTGTAATCCCAGCTGCTGGGCAGGAGGATCACTATGAGCCTGAATTGCATAGTGAGACACTGCATCAAAAAAAAAAAAAAAAAAAAAAAAATTCACCAAAAGTGTACAAAGATGGCATCATTAATGCATTCCTTCAAGCAGTTCAAATGGGTCACAGATGAAATTTAAGAATAAATTTA
>NW_004524589.1:27394751-27396070 GCF_000260255.1 Octodon degus | reverse complement strand
CAAATACAGTCCAGGCGTGTTGGCACACATCTGTAATCCCAGCTGCTGGGCAGGAGGATCACTATGAGCCTGAATTGCATAGTGAGACACTGCATAAAAAAAAAAAAAAAAAAAGCAAAGAAACAACAAATACCCATGAAGACATGGGAATTAAATAACACTTTCCTAAACAACTAATGGGTCACAGATGAAATTTAAGAATAAATTTAAAAATATTTACAATCAAAACAAAAATGCAAATGCAACTTACTGCAGTCTGTGGCATATGATGAAAGATGTCTTAAGAAGAAAATTATAGTGCTAAATTCACACATTAGAAAAAACAGAATAAGTCCAAATAAGTGATCTTATGCAATATCTCAAGCTGCTACAAAAAGATAAGCAAGTCAGACTCAAAGCCAAAAGAAGGCACAAATTTATAAAATTAGGGCAGAAATTAATGCAATAGAAATGAAGAAAACAATAAAAAGAATAAATACATCAAAAAGTTGGTTCTTTTTTTCATTTATTATCCTTTTTTTAAACAAGCATTTACTTGAGAGACAGAATGGTAGTAACTGGTATGATATAACAAGCAGTATGTATTTAGAAGACCAGAATGACAGATATTCCAAGCATGACCCCACTATTACACATTGCTATCTTCAGTGCAGTTGCTTAGTTCACCGGTATCAGCATCTATAGTTAGTCAGGGTGGGGATCCTACCAATTAACTGCTAGTTTTAATAACCTGCTGAAGATTCTCAGGATAATTGCCTTAACCATCTTGTGCATATAAATGTATGGCTTTGCCCCTGTCATGTTTCCTATTTTTTCTCCTTGCCCTCAAAGAGTTGGTTCTTTAAAAGAATAAATAAAATTGATAAATCCCTAGCCAAACTTATAAAAAAAGAAAGAAAGAAAAGAAAGAAAGAAAGAGAGAGAGAGAGAGAGAGAGAGAGAGAGAGAGAGAGAGAGAGAGACTCAAATTCATACAACAAGCAATGGAAAGGGCAAAATCACCAAAGATCCTAGAGAAATTTGAAAGATCATTAATACTTGCTTCCATAATCTTTCCTCTCATAGGATGGAAAACAGACAGGAAATGGGCAGTTTCCTAGCTACATATGAAATGCCAGTTGGGTATTTGATTCAGTGGTAGAATACTTACCTAGCAAGGTGCAAGACATGGGTTTAGTTGTTGGCACCAAAAACAAAAGATACCCCTCTCTTTAAAATCAATTTGGGATCGGAGAGTTAGCTCAGTAGAATAAGTGTTTGCCTGGCAGGAGCAAGGGCCTGAGTTCAATCCCCAGTTCCCACCTCCCCCGCCCAAAAAA
>NW_004524589.1:27392772-27393901 GCF_000260255.1 Octodon degus | reverse complement strand
TTAGACAAGAGTGAGAAATAAAATGCATAATGATTGAAAAGGAAGAAGTGAAATTATCGCTATTTCCAAATTATATGATATTCTAAGTGGAAGACTCCTAAAAACTGCACCAAAAGTCTTGTAGATTTAATAGCTAAATTCAGTAATATAGAAGGATACAAAGTGAACAGTCAAATATCAATTGTATTTTTGTACACAAACAATTGACACACTGAGAAAGAAATTCACAAAACCACATCTTTGACAAAAATATTGAAAAATGTAATACTTATGAATCATTATCACAATGGAAGTAAAACATTTATACAGTAAAAAATTACAGTACTCTGAAAAAAGAGATTGAAGAGAATTTGAGAAAATGGGAAAATATTCCTTGTTACTGCACAGGAAGAAGCAACATTGTGAAAATGGCCACTCCCAAAATTGTTATACAGAGTCAATGCAATCCTGATTAAAATATTGTTATTATACCTTACAGAGGTAGAAAAAAGTTTCCTCAAATTCATCTAGAAATAAAAGAGACTCAGTATGTTAAAAGAAGTCTTGGAAATCGAAGGAAAGCCAAGAGGTATTACAATTCCTGACCAGAAACCATACTATAAAGCTACTATGATAAAATTAAAATAGTGCTGGCATGAAGACAGACCTGAGATTCAGTGGAACAGATTAGAATATGCAGACTCAGCTACAAACACTCTCAACCATTGACGAAGTGGACAAACATGTTCACTGAAAGAAAGATAGCCTCTTGAATAAATGGTGCTATAAAAACTGGCTTTCCACATACCAAAGCTTAAAATTAGACCCATGCTTATCTCCATGCACTAAACTACTGTTAAAGTGAATCAAAGATTTAAACATTAGAACAGAAACACTAAATCTTTTTAAGTAAAATGTAGGTAGAAATCTTAAATACATGGGGTAAGCAGAGAGTTCATGAACAAAACCCAAACAATACAGGAAATATACCTCAAAGAATCAACAACTGGGATCTCATCTTTTTAAAATGTTTCTGCATTTCAAAGCAAATCTGCAACAGTGTAAAAATAAAATCAACAAACTGGGAAAAATGTGTATCAACCTGTTCCTTCGAAAAAGGTCTTCTATGTAGATCATACAAAGATATATA
>NW_004524589.1:27389968-27392011 GCF_000260255.1 Octodon degus | reverse complement strand
AAACTATTTGTTCATGAAGACATTGGCTGTTGTAATGTACTGTTTGATCCAAAGACATTAGACTGAAGAGAGGCATAATTAATGATCAGTCATAACACCAGGACATATAATCACCCTAGATAGCTAATTAGACTAATTCTCCTATATTCTATCATGTCCCATTTTATTTTTATTCATTCATTTTTGGTTCCAGAAATCAAAATATCTTGATCTTACCAGGCACATTCTTGTGCTGCTGAACTACATCCTAAGCTCCAGGTTCCTTTTTATACAGCTTAGAGGCAAAACAGAAGTGAATAAATAAAATTTTATAATTTAACCCTAATAAAAATCTGTAGAGAACATTCAATGTAATTGTGTGAAATAACATTAAAAGTTAAAAGAGATGGAAAGTGTTAAAATGGTAAAGGATAAAGAAACACAACGATAAAACACACTTTTTAAAAATAGGATAACATCATACAGCACAAAAAAATTAAAAATAAAAGCCTCTTAAAGTGTCCACTGGCACCAATGCTCTCATCTTTCAGAAGGCAGCTTTAGGTGACCAGGTGCCCTCTGATGCAGTAAGTTGACCTTTTCAACAATTTAAAGAAAGATGTAAAGAAAAGGATTAGGAGAAAAATCACTTTGAACTATCAAAAAATGAGTCAGTTCAAACATAGTTTTTTGTTTTGTTTAGTTTTTGTCTCTGACTTACAGCAAGGGGGAAAAGTGTTCTATTTAGTAAACTCCAACTAACAAAATGCAATGATTGAAGCTAGAAAATGTAAGGAACCTTGGGCCTCAGTGTGATCCTTTCTACCCAGGGAGAAACAGCCTCAGGAATGAGGAAAAGATAGACAAGAAGACAAGAGCTGGGTTAGGTAATGACTCATCTGCCTGGTTTGTGAGATGAACCCCTGAGCAACTATACTCACAATTATTTATACCTTTGTAAATTTAATAATGTGCGACATAATTTTGCTTAGTGACCACTAATGTCCAGGCAGGATGTTTTTCCCAAGACTGACATAGCTTAACTGCAAAGGTAATGAACCCTCATCCTGCCCTCCCACACAGGATCAATTCCAGTTTCAGCAGCTCCCAACATATCTCCCTTTTTTATTTGGTTATGTGAGTGGTGGGTGTTCTATTATACTTGGAGAAACTGTATTTGGAGAACTCTGTAGAAAACCTTTTCATTCTTGATGCCTGTCCAAAGATTTTTACTATGTGTATTCAGCAGTTTGACCCTATATAGTCTAGTAGTTCATAATAGTAATGAGTTGTCAGTGCAGTTGGCAATTGTCAGTTGTTAGTGATTTGAGGCTATTAAAGCTTAGCATATAAATATGGCATTATTTTTCACATCTCATGGTTACATTTTTCTGCTGGATGGTTAAGGCCAAGTTACAGCAAGACCTATATAAACACAAGTTTAACACTTGCTCTCTGACAAAGTCAGTTAGCTCCTTAGGATTTACCTTGAAACCATATCCAACACCTCTTAGATCTTCAGTCAGGGTCAGACATCTGGATGAGTCATGGCCATTGCTTCACCAATTTGCTCTATGTGAAGGTCTAAGAGATCATTCTTCTCTAGGTGATTTTTCTTAGGCACAGTATACATCATCAATCAGTTTTCTTTGTGACATCATAATTTCCTTGATCAGAAAATTTGAGACACAACTGAGTCACAGGAGGTCACAGCAGAAGTTCTCTTTTGTCCTGCGTTCTCATTGATCTTGAAGGGCTGGTGCCAAAATATTGGCTGCTCTTTAGCCTATCTGTCTCTCCAATTGTTCGTCTCCAAACTTTACTTGTTAAACATGCAGAAGAGAAGCTGAATGACATTACCCTGTAACAGAAACAGTAAGCTTAATATTACTATCTATCTGAATATGAAACACCCTAGACATAAAATGGAACTGTTATTTTCTAATAACTATTGATATTCTAATCTTTAAATCCCAAAAGAATGTTAAAAGCCAACAACAATTACATGTTTTTACACAGAAATTTAGAAATGGAAATCATATACAACAGTGTAGCAGAACAATC
>NW_004524589.1:27385186-27389868 GCF_000260255.1 Octodon degus | reverse complement strand
AGCAGGCCTCCCAAATTCAAAGATCCAATCCAAAAAAGGACATGTGAGATGAATATGCACTTGGCAGATGAAGAAATACAAATAGCTGGTAAATATATGAAAAAATGTTCAACATCATTGGTCATTCAAAAAATGAAATTAAAACAGCACTGAGATTCTATCTCCCCCTGGAAGAATGGCTAACATCAAGAAGTCAGCCAATAACAGATGATGGAAGGGCTGTAGGAATAAAGGAACCTTTTCCCACCACTGGTGGGAGTGAACACTGGGATAACCACCATAGAAATCAGTGTGGCAATTCCTTAAAAACCTAGGATTGGAGGTCCCATTAAACCTAGCTATTGCCCTTCTAAGAACTGAACATATCATAACATAGTGATGTATGTGCACGCATGTTTATAGAGGTGCAATTTATTGTAGTTAAATCTTAAAAACAACCCAAATGCCCATCAACTGAGGAGTGGATAAAGAAGGTGTGGTCTTTTTACACAATGAGGTATTGTTCACCTATCAAACAGGATAAATTTGAGGCTTTTATCAGTAAGTACATGCAACTATAGACCATTCTTTTAAGTGAAATAAATCAGACCCACATGTACAAACATCATATTATCTCCTTAGTGTGAGAACCTGCAATAGAAAGTAAAATCTGAATGATACAATAGATTCTGAGAAAAGAGAATGAACCGATTCAAAGGTAGGAATCACTGTGTTGAGAAGGGCAGGCAAGAGAGTGGGGAAGAGTCATATCTATATAAATAAGCAGGATGGACAACTGTACTGTGGATTCCTGAGGGCCTATGGCAAGGTTCAATTAATGCTTAATTTGCTTTGTCTATTTTTTTCAACTGTTTGCTCTTTTTCTCTTCTAAATTTTTTATATATTCTTTTTTTATTCTTCTAATTTTGCATGCATATGTCTGGTAATATAAACAACTAATTTGAAGACAGCACTATGCATTACAACAAATACTATGAAATTCATATTGCGAAGTGAAATTCATATTGTTAAGTGAAATTCTCTCTCACTTATAATTTTTCTGTTTTACTGAATATTTTACTGAATAATAATAATACTATATTATACTCTTTAAAAATAAAACAAAATTACATTTAAAAGGAAAAAGTTTAAAAATTGTTTACTGACGTGCCAAAAATACAAATAATACAGCCTTTGTTAGTTTTTGTTACTATTTTATTGCTCCTGCAATTATTTGAAGGTTCTGATTAGGTGCCTATGTTGCCCACTAGAGGCAAAGTTTCCTGAGCCAAGGAAGAAATGGGCTGATAAGTTTAGCTTGTTTCAAGGATTCTATCATGCTGCATTTGTATCCACCAAATTCAGAGAAAATCTATTGGGAAAATCAGCTTAGTTCTATACTTCCATGAACACAGACTGGAAATCTGTGCTAGGAATTTTGATTCTTAGTATTTAAGAGGATTGAAAACTGTTTATGAATCAGTTTTAAAGACCTGTCCCTTGTCCAGTAAGTCCTTCTGTGTTATGAAGAATAGAAGCTTTAGAAGCACAAAACTCTCGATATTTTTCTGAGATAAGAGTACTCTACCTTTGATCTCATACTGTAGTGTCTCCTGCAACCTCCCACATGGCCTTGTTTATTGTTCTGGGACAGACATGGGAGCAGGACTTGTGTATCATTGGCTCTGTCAGCCTTGCCCCTTGGAATATATTGACACAAACTGACTCTCACAGGCCATCCTATACGCCTCATTCCCTGTATGTCTGCAGCATTGTAGACACAGTGAATATTGAGTTGTCTTTAAGGCAGTCTGAGAAGTATACATGATCTCTTCCTATCAATGTAGTTGTATTCCTGGAGAACTACAAATGAACAATAACATTTGGCCTGGTGGCCTGGTGGGTTTCTTATGTAGATTAATTTGTTAATTTATATATTCATTTACTGTGGTTCATGCAATAAATACAGAAAAACTAGGCAAACATAGAATCATTTTGATTGCATGTGTTAAAAACATTGGAAACCTGCACATATTCAATATTCAGATCAGTGTAATTGTTAGTGTGACGGGCATATCAATATCTAATCCTAATTAAGCTGAGGAATAGGAATAAGTAAGCTGTATACAGAACCAAAGCAAGGATATGTGCAGTCTTCCTAAGAACCAAGTGTATTTTCAAATACATTTTATCTAAGTACCGGAATGCATAAAAATGAAAATGTAATGTTATGACATGTGAGAGTAAAATCTTATATCTCGCAAGTATGGAGAAATTTGGCATGAATCCAGAAACAGAGAAATATTTATGGGGCAGTGTTGTCTTCCTGTTTTGTAGTTAATTCACAATTAGACATGCAATTATAATTCAGAGACTAGAAAAATGCATTCAATGGTTTTAGCCATTGATAGATTTGTAAACAAAAGCAGCTGGACTACAATTTTTTGGAGGAAATATTTACATGCCAACAGTTTATCACACTGAAAGTCTGCTGATAAATCTGCACATGTGCATTATGTTAATGGTAGTGCACCAATGATTTACTCTATGCCTCCCACTAGTACGCGAGACACCAGATGTAAAAGAATAAAACTTGGGTGCTAAAGAGGAAAGGTACCTGTACTTTGATCTTTTAACATCTTTCAGAATCATCAATACTTTTGACTGTTATCCTTCATTCCTCAAACTTTACCATTCAAAATTATTTAGGGAAAAAGTATTGAAAGAATGTATCACAAAAATGAGATCAATTCTAAACATAGGACTTCTGAATTTCAAACACATTGTTCTCACTGTCCAATGCACCTGAAAATAAAATAAGTATGAGCAATCCTATTTTAATGTTTTTTTCAATTTTTTTCACTCAAAATCCCCAGAGATAGGTTTCCAAAGGTCATTTCCTTGATCAACTTACAAAATTAGTCATTCTCAGTGGAAAATTGATACTAGGATTTGCATTTAGCCACTATTCTATACTAGTATAGCTCACTGCAGAAACAAAGTCCCAAAACCTGGTTAGTAGAAATCACAAAACATTAATGTAAAATCCACATGAAACATTTCTTTGAAGTTGAATAACTGATAAATCTATTTAATCTTATGGGCTTTATTTACTATTTTTAATTCCTAATTTATGTATGAGATTGTTCCAGAGCTTGGAGAAAAAATGAACCCAAAGTGATACTATTATATCCCAAGCAAAATAAACTTAAAGAGGAGAAGAAAAGAAAACCTGAAAGTTGAGGTATATACCTGTAATCTCACCTAATCTAGTGGCAGAAGAATTTAAAATATTTTTAAATAGTAATTTCTAAGATTGATGAGAAATAACTGGCTTAATATATCTATGAAACATGTCTTTCATAGCAAACAGCAACAGTAAAAAGTCAGCTAAAACCATCTTAAAACCTAAGGATACATGCTATACAATAAGCAGCAGCAGATATGGTTTATGAGCACAGTGGAAAAGGTAAAGATCCCAACCTTTTCTTTTATAATTCTGGCCTCCTGATCTACTGACTTTTGCCTTCTAGTGCAATGTTTACTACACCTTCAACAGTCCACAGACAAGGAATATGAAGCAAAAGTTTCATTCTCATGAATAGTTGCCCAGTAAATTTACATAAGACTCTATAAGGAAGCTGATCCTTTCTGTGACACTAGCCAGAACACTGTCACTCGCTAAAGCTTGGGGATTCTAAGAGTAGACTTATATTCATCCTTCCCTCTAAAATAACAATGCAGCTAGGCAAGAACCTTCTCTTCCATAGGACACTGGGAATTTTGCTCATCATCTGCTCAAACATAGTTGCTATAAGCACAAAATTAGAGATGGAACGCTTGCTTGGTGGACAATGAGCAGTATCTGCCACACAGAGTAGCTATGCATTTTAAGCCATTATACACAGAAGATGGTTCAGTTAACAAGATAAAAATGTCAACATGTACTTCCAGCCCTGAAAAAATGCTATGCATATTTAATTTCAAAGCAAAAACATTTACTAAAGTGTGGCAATCCTGTTTTACCAACTTCAAATAAATCAATGACAGTAGTAATTAGAAATGGTGTGAATTGCTCATTTACCTTGTGAATTTTCATAGTTGTAATTCAATGGATAAAAAATAAGAAACAACCATAATAGCTTTTTATTAGTCATGCGACAGTAGCAAACCAGTGGCATGAATAATTTTAAAAAGTGGATTATGTGCTTAATGATGAACTACTTAGGTTATTTGCCTTGCTAGACATTATTTTGCATTCCCAAAGCATATTATCACCTATTTATTTGAGGAAGTAATCACTAAGCATCTTGGGTAGAAAGTTCTATAAATCTGGGTTACAGGTTTTTCCAGTTAAAATACAAGGAGAGTAATGGGAGATAGCTGAACTGGAGAAGCACCCACCTGGCAAGCACTCAGTCCCGAGTTTGATTATCAGTACCCCCAAAAGTAGAATAAAATTTAAAAGAATAAAAAAAGTGTAAAATCACTGTAAAGATGAAACCAAATGCTCAATATCAAAAATTGTATTTGTTAAGAAACATCAATGAATGTATTTTGAGAATTATGGTAGAAAATTTTACAGAAGCTTGAAAAAAATTAAGAATGTACAATCTCATTTATTTTGTCACATGAATTTGCAAGAGCACATTTTAGGACCCAGTCCTAGCCCAGGTCCGGTGAGTGTGTGGAGAGCTTACTG
>NW_004524589.1:27378407-27385086 GCF_000260255.1 Octodon degus | reverse complement strand
CCTGGGATGAATCCTACCTGGTCATGGTGTATGATCTTCTTGATGATTTGCTGTATTCTATTTGCTAGGATTTTATTGAGGATTTTGGCATCTATGTTCGTGAGGGAAATAGTCCTGTAGTTCTCTTTCTTAGTTGCATCTTTCCCTGGTTTAGGTATCAGTATAATACTTGCCTCCAGTAATGATTTTGGGAGGATTATTAATTTATTTATTTGGTACAGGGTATCACTATGCAGCTTGGACTCATAGTCATCCTCCTGCCATAGCCTTCTCAGCAGTGAGGTTACAGGTGTACACCACCATGCCTGGTTTTAGGCCAGCATGGCACGCTCTGAACTCTGCGCTGGCATATCAGGGCTCAAATTCGAGACTTTGTCCTTGCCAGGCAGGCTCTTAGAGAGCTAAGCTGTCTCCCCAGACCTCTTTTTTAAAATTATATCAAAGAGTCATAAATGATGCATCAAAAAGGGTTCTTGATTGTTGGATGGGCAGTTTTCTCCATTATATGTGATGATGTGTTGAACCACCAACTTAAAAAAAAAATGACACAATGATTTGTCTTTAAAGAATATATTTCATCTGATCAATGCTGTTGTTGTTGCTTCTTTGGTCATCTTTAATTCTCAGAGTTCCTGAAATATGTAAAGATATACAGAACTTTACACCCAATGGAACACATGTTCTTCTTTGGGGCACTGATAACATTTCCCAAAAGAGATGGTTTGTTAGATCATAACACAAGTCTTAACAAATTTGAGAAGTTTTAAATCTGTATCAAGTATTTTTTTCCACCCCAGTGGAATAAAACTAGAAATCTGTAGCAGACAGAAATTCAGAAAATGTACAAGACATGGATATTAAATAGTATGTCCCTGACAACGAATAAGTTAATAAAAGTGGCAAAGGGATTTTAAGGTTGTCTGATGAAAACAACACCTCACAAGTTATGGGCTTCATCAAAAACAAATCCAAGCAGTTTACTTCTTAGATAAGATCTCTAAGTCTTATTGGTAATGTGCTCATGAGACTTTAGTAAGTAAAAGAAACTCAACTACACTGTTTTTCACAAAAAAATTGTCACCTAATCCTTCTTTGTTTTGCACGTTCTTTATGCATAAAATATTCTGAGGTTGTGTAATTCAACACACAGACATAAATCCAATCTTCTCTAGGATTAAGAGAACAGAAATTGTTTAATATGATGGTAGGTAGTATAAATTGTGGCCTCTGACTTTTTATTGTGAGTTTTATCTACTTCTGCAACTCTTCCACTGCACTGAGGAGCACATGGTAAGAGAACACCACGAGCAGTCACCAGCTATCAGCAAAGTGTGCATTGTAGTGCTGTGTAATTGATTGCACCCAAGATCTCCTGCCAAGACAGCTGCCCCAGAGCCGAGGTCACTCAAGGACCCAGCTTCTTTAGGTCCAGTCTATCCTTCCCAGGGGAAAAAAAGTTTGAACCAAACACAGTCATGAAAATGTATCTTTTATTTCTTAGTTCTAGCAAAAACTCATAAATGAGGTATCAGGAAGGACTCTTGAAATCATGGATGGGAATTTTTCACCCTTATATCTGATGACATGTTGAATCACAGCCTTAAAAAAACAAACAAACAAGGATTTGTCTTGAAAGAAAATATTCTATCTGATCAGTTTTTGCTGTTGTGTATTTGTTTGATTTTAATCCTCAGAGCTCCTGAAGCATGTAAGGATTCAACAGTGAATCATGTGGATTCCATATGCATACTTGCAGTGTGAATTCTTGGGCTTAGGCTTTTTTGCTTAACTAAGTTAGGCATCACTCACTCCACTGTTTTCCAGAATTCCTACTTGGTGAGCAATTATTGGAATTATTATGGGTCTAGAACTGCTGGAATTATTGCCTGTCTCCAGTTTGTTTTGACTCTGCCAGTTTAAACACTTTATTGACTCAATTTTGAAGAGGTATAGAGAGAAGCAGAGTTGAGTTTTGCTTTTACTCATAATAGACTAATAGAAACCTGATTTTTCTAACACCCAAAATACAATCAAATAAATAAAATACAGACAGAATATAACAAACAGTTTTTCCAAGACATTGAACATGCCAATGATGGACAGAAACACCTGAGCTATGGAAACAAGCAATCTGAACCAATCAATTGTCCCACCTGCATACCTTAAGACATTTTTCAAGCTAAGGCACAAAAAGTAAGGAAATAAATGTTTGGTCAGAGAACACTGAATCAAAAATCCTAGTGGATCATGGCTGCAAAAGGACTGAAGGCAGAGTACTGGAAGGATGGAGTTACACAAAGAAGTTCTTTGATCTGTAGAGGAGTCCTTTGCAATCAACAACCAGGTATATGTCAAGTGATAGAAGATGAATACCAGCTAAGATTGGAATAAAGACAAACTCAAAAGATTAGGGTAACAATCCATGATTTTCACAAAGAGCTAGAGGAAAGCTGTCCATATTAACTGAATTAGAACAAAATAACCGTCCACAGCCCATTGATTAGGGCACATAAAAGTGAACGAAGAAACATTAGCTCTAGACTGATTACTATTAATCTTTGGTTTGAAACAGTCTTAAAATATTTCTTAGTAACTTGACTGCATTCCACTTATAGATCTAGAATTTTAAAATAATATTAAAATGTAAAGATGTCACAAGCTAAAATTTTATCTGTCGAATAATAAAATATTATTAAGCATGCAAAGAATTAGTAAAACATGACCAATAGTGAAGAAAAAGTGATCCATCCAAACTGATCCAAAACTGAGACATATGCTAAAATTGACAAATATTGACATTGAATTGTGTGTTCTGTGTAGTTGATAAGTTCAGTGCAGAAAGAGAATAACTTTCTTATTTACTTTGTTTTATTGATATACATTTGTATCTGTTTTGGGCAATTGGTACAGCTCTTGATCATTTTCCTTTATCTTTTTTTTTTCGGAACCGGGGATTGAACTCAGGCCCTTGCATTTGCCAGAGAAGTGTTTATTCCACTGAGCCATCTCCCCTCCGGGCCCTCTTGATCATTTTCAATCCCTCTCCTCCTCCTTCGCTCTTTCTCTTATCCTCTTGAGTGCCTTCCTTTTCCCAAAAAGTCTACCTCTCCTTTTTTATTTTACTTTTCAATTTCTCTTCTGGGTTTCTCATATCTCATATGATCTCACACAAAGAACTACTCTCCTGCCATAAAGAAAACTAAACCTGAGTCATTTGAAATAAAATGGTTATAGACAATAATGTTAAGTAAAATAATGAATCAGACAAATCAGCTTAAATATCACATAATTTTCCCTATACAAAGAATGAAAACTATGAAACAACTAGAGAAAAAAGTGAAAGATAGGTAATGAGAACTAAGGAAGTAGATCTTTTGCAACAGGGAAAGTGACTAAGAGATGAAAGGAAGAGGGAGAGGCGTATGACAAGCAATGAGGAAGGAAATGGACACGTGTTGTGCACATATGCCACTCCCTGTGAGGAATGTAGGTATTATTTGTTACAAACATGCACTATTATTTTTTAAATAATGATATTTAGAGCCTTGAATCCATATTTACAAGTAAAGACTTTCTGCACAGAACCCCAAAAGCACAGGAAACAATACAACATGCAGAAAGTGAACTTAGGTCTAATTAAAAAGTGTTCACACAGCAAAAGAAACAATCAATAGGTTGAAATCACAAAATTATTTGTTACTCTTTTAAAGTAAGACTAATACCTAGAATATAGGAAGAGCCAAAAATAAAATTAATCCTCCAAAAAAAGTGTCAATGAAAGAATGGGCAAACAAGCCAATTCCCCAAGGAAGAAGTACACATGGCCAATAAGTACGTGAAAGAATATATGTATTTTTTGAGAAAATATATATGCTTTAAAGAAATATTTATCTATACCGATAGATAGATAGATAGATAGATAGATAGATAGATAGATAGAAGAAAAAAGAGGATTGTTTAAATGAATAGAAAAGCAGAATGCTAGACTAAGGTTTTTTGAGACAGGGTCAGTTTAGATTGGCGTAGAACTCACTATGTGGCCTAGACCACACTATCTCGCCTAGCCTAACCTTGAACTCCCAGTGATGCTGCCACCTCATCCTCTAAAGTGATGGGGCTATAGACCTGTGCCACAATGACTATCCACTAGAGCACAACTTAAAGGGACACAAAATTCATGCAAGTAAAGAGGGGAAAAAAGCACCAAAGAAAAAGAATGAACAAAATTGTTAAAATTGGATGAAAGCATAAAGTCACAAATCCAAGAATCTCAAAGATACACAATCCAGAAAACATTAAAAGAACCTGTAACCCCTGACCATCATAATAAAATTGTACAAAATCAGTGACAAAGATGAGAAAGAAAAATATTTTAAAAATAGAAATATCTTACAGACAAAGATGTAAGCATACACTTTTTATTTTTAGTTTTTAAAATAAAACAAAAACAACTAACTACCAAGTGAGAGCATATAAAGAGAAAAAAATCAAGCCAGAATTTCATACCAAGGGATAATTTCTTCCAACTATGAAAGCATACAAAAGCTGAAAGTACTTATCAACAGGAGACACACAGAATAGGAAATGTTAAAGGAAGTCATTTCACAAGTAAAAATATCAAAAGGAAATATGCATGGGCAAAAAAGAAATCAAGTGTACAGGAAATAATAAGCATGCAGTTTATGTGGTATAGCTCAAATATGATATTTTCAAAATTGTACAACATGTTTACATTTATTACAATGGGTAACATTGTTTTAAAACTTAGACAATATGAATTATTTTACAGACTATGGAAATATTTGCACTGTCTACTTAGAGTACATTTGGGCATTTTGGGAAAAAGTTTCATAATTTTTATGAAGATAATTATAGCTATTATGTGTCTCAACAATGGAATGTGTTATAATTTATCCAAAGGAAATATAAACATACATTAACCTCTAAAAAAGAATGTAATATATTTTAAAATAATCATCAGAAAAAAGAATAACCTAATGATCTTTCCTTTAATGAATACACAGCCTATAGTAATTCTCAGAAATTCAACAGGAAAATAATACTGGTATAGTAAATAGCATGGATAAACCACAAATATGGTATGCACAATCCAGTAGATTACACTGAGAAGACTGCATATTACATGATTCCATTTATATCAAATCATTAGAAAAAAAATAATACAGAGAAACAAAGCAGATCAGTAATTGGAAGGAGTAGCTGTCTCAAAGGTGCGACACAGTCATTCTGATGAGTCATGGAACTGTAGCTTGATTATGGTGACCATTAGGACATTGCATAAGTTGTTCAAAACCTATAAACCCTACTTCAAGTTATTCTGTCTGTATATTTTAAGTGTGAATTAAAGAGAAAGTTTATTTCTTTAAAGACAAAGAGTAAAAATAATGGAATAGAATTTCAAAACAAGATAATATAAAATTAACAATGGTTATTATATTGCACATGTTACCTTTAATATAGTTGCTCAGACTACAAGATATAGACATACAAATTTCATCAAACAATATAAGCACAAACCATTCTTTTCAATGAACTAATAGACATTAACATTATAATTATCTTAGCTATCTTGTCTCTGTGTGTATGTATCATTTTATATTTTCTATCTTAAATTTTTCTATAATTTTATTTTTTTTCATTTCACTAAATTCTTTTCTCCTTTCTCCCAACCCAATTGTTCTCTTCTTTATAGCACTTTCTTTTCCTTTCAAAATACTCAGTGTACATTTTGAATCTTATTTATTCTTTTTTATGTAATTAGTATATGGTTTACAGTGTCCCACTACACAGATCAGACTCATAATGATCCTCCTGTTTTCAGCCTCCCAAGCACTGGGATTATAGTTGTGCATCACCATGCCCAGTCTCAACTTCTGTCTCAGGATGCCCCATGGGTTGCCTAAGCAGTTGCTTTAATCAGCTGAACTATCTGGCCTGCCCTGGATTTTATTTATTCTTTCAGTTGCTTATATAAAGAAGACAAAATGATACACATACAATTCTGATTGATTTCATTTATAAGTATCATCTTAAATTGTGCCCATTTTTCTGTAAAAGCAACAAGCTTGCTCTTCTCTATAGCTGAGTAGTAGTCCATTGTATAAAAAATATCACACCTTTATTATCCGTTCCTCAGTTAAGGGGCACTTGGGTTGTTTCCAAGATTTAGCTATTGCAAACTGTGTTACTATAAACATGGGTACATATGTATTGCTGTAGTGTGATGTTATTAATTCTTCTGGGAAAAAAACCCAGAATGGAACTAGCTTTGTTGAATTGGACCCTAATCCTAGTTTTATTGGGAATATCAACATGATTTCCACTGTAGTTTTACCAGGCTACACTCCCACCAACATTTAAAAGGGTTCATTTTCCCATAACCCATTTAGCATTAGTGGATTTCTTGATGATATCCTTTCTTTGATGAGATGAAATCTCAGGGTTGTTTTAAATTGCATTTCTTGAATTACCAATAATGCCAGAGCTGTCCCTGGGATTGTGATTGAGACTGGGCATGGTGGCGTGGGCATGTAATCCCACCTCTTAGGAGCCTCTAAACAGGCAGATCACTAGGAGTCCAATCTAGTAGTGAGAATTTGAACATCCTGTAGACCCTTCCCTAAAATATAAATAAATAAATAAATAAATAAATAAATAA
>NW_004524589.1:27373101-27378307 GCF_000260255.1 Octodon degus | reverse complement strand
ATAATTTTTTTAAAGGCTCAAGTTCAGGCAAGCACTTATTCTACTGAGCTATCTCCCCCGCCTCCCCACCCCTTTTTTTTCCAGAACTGGGGATTTCCTCAGGCCCTTGTGCTTTCCAGGCAAGCACTTATTAAAGGCTCAAGTTCAAAGCTGACAGAAGGTCTTATCACAATGAGCAATCATTTTTCTTACATTTTAGAAGAACTATACACCTGGAATCATGAATATACTTAATACAGCATAAGATTAACAATAGTTGATTACCACATAAATGTGAAAACTTTTGTTTCTTAATTTTGTTTTATGCCAAAAACATTTTTAGGAGAAAACCCTATTTTAACTTTATTTTGAAAAACTTTGCCTTTTAATCAATGACCAATTTATTGAGGGTGTCACCTAAGAAACTACTGAGATTATTGAAAGCTCCTTATTAATTAATAGAAAGGTTGGCCACACCTCTTATTCATCAATTTGACTTCTTTCTAGTAATTTCTCCCTACTTTAAGGAATTTTTCTTAATTAGTTTAAACTTTTGATACACTGTGATATAAACTGATTTTGATAACACTTAGACCAGCTGGTAACTTAGGTGAAAAAGCATGCTGTTAAAGTCTATATCCAATACTGTATTATGAACCAATGACCAAAAGAGAAAGAGGAAAAACTTTTTAAAGCACAACACACATCAATCCCCTGGCCTACCATACTGGCCCCACCCCTGGGGTACACTGAGATGGCAATTGAGACTGGGCATGGTGGCGTGGGCCTGTAATCCCAGCACTTTGGAAGCTGGAAGCAGGAGGATCACTATGAGTCCAATCTATGCAATGAGACTCTGTACATCCTGTACACCCTATCCTAAATACAAAAAAAGAATGACACACACGTTAAAAAATACACAGAACACATAAACAAACATCTTTACAAAATCAGAGTGTACTCATTTATTCTAGACCAAACTGAACTATAGTAACTCTATTACAAATTTTAGAAATTTATAATTATAAATAGACTAGTCAGACTTTGTTATTTGTCAATAAGCAGAGGGCTTTTATCTGAAATTTTTGGGAGGGATAAAATCTTTTATCTATAACTAATATGTATGTTTTGTATTTTGTTTTAATGCTGGTAAAATTTAGTTCAGTTATTTTTATATATTTTATCACCTACTTAGACCTTAGTTCTCCATTTTGTCAGTTCCTTCAATACTTCTCCCTTTTGTCAGTTCCTTCAGTAGGCCCCAGGTTGGATTTAACTTTATCATTGAGAGTTGCTTCTCCAGAGCTGGCTTCTTGGTATAGCCTGACAGTGTGCTCTGACACCTAAATAGATCATTTAACATTCATTGGAAAAACACAAGCATACTCTCTGCTCCAAGTTAGTAGTGAATTGGGCCCCCTTCCATTGTCCAGGATGGAGATCTCTCCAAAGGACAATTCCTAGCCTTTTTTTCTATCTAATAGTATTGTCTTTTTGCTAATGTACATTCATCTTTTGTAGAATTAAAAAAGTTTAATACTTTATGTTGACAAGTAAAATTGGAGGGATTCCTCCTCTTTTTCTGTAATAGAATTTTAACTGTACAGTGATAAAACTGTATTCTATATTTTGGAAGAAGAAGCCATACATTTCTTTTGTTAACTTAATATGAACTATCTGTGAAAACAAAGCAAAATTAATTTAACTTATCTGAAGGATAATGATAGTCAATAACACCAGAGATATTATTCCAAAATCTAGATGAAGCCAATTAACATTACGTAATAAACTCTAAAAATCATGAATGGTTGATCTGAACTGTCTGGGGTACATTGTATCTTTGTTGGAAAATTTGACCCCACTTAAAGGAGTTATCATAGCTTGTACCCCTTTGGAGGCTACCATTAGGCTTTTTATTATTTAATGGAATATCAAAAATCAAGCAACTGTTTAAACCACACTGCTTTTAGGTTGTACTCCAAACTTCTATATTTGTTTATAAAATATCAAAGCTTTTTTATACCAATTTTAATTTAGGACTGTAACACAAGTAATCAATCTTATTAGGAATTCAAGGAATTTTAAGTGATCTTTTAAATTATCCTCATTATGGCAAATCTTCAGAAATATGATTTGTTTTTTAAAGCAAACTATTTTTATCTGCAGGATGAAAACAGCTTCCCAATCCAATCACCTTCAGGGGAAAGAGTAAAAACACCTCTACCAGAGAGATAATCTTTATCTCCTGCCCCCTACCAAGCCCCTTTCCTAAGGGAGTGGCCCCCTACACTTTTCCAGGTGTGCAGCCCAACACCTTTGTAACTGTCCTGGTTGGAAGCCAACCACCCTTGTATTTGAAAAACCTTTTAAATTGTTTGTTTTTAATGACTTTTTATTTTATTTATTTTATTTTTTTTTCTGGTGGAACCCGGGATTGAATTCAGGCCCTTGTGCTTGCTGGGCAAGCACTTATTCTACTGAGCCATCTCCCTGACCCTATTTTTTTTATTTTTAACCCAATATTTATTTTTTTTAAGCATTTGGTTGTTTCAGGGTCTCAGTATACAGCTCAGACTCATAGTGATCCTTCTACATTCAGCCTTTTCAGGACTGGGATTACAGGCATGCACCACTACGCCTGGACTATGGCTGCCTCTGCCTCCTCTGGGGGTAGGACAGGTATGGCATGTGGTGCTGGGGATCAATGTGCTTGCCTAATCTTGCCTGAGCAGGTGCTTTAGACCACTAAACTATGTCACAGGCCCCAATATTTTTTAATAATTTTAAAATTTTTATCAAAGGAAGAATAACCAATTAAGCAATTTAAGAGTATCTGGGAGAATTTTGAGCAACGGTTTGGGTAGATTGAATAATAACCTTGATTTATTCTTTATCATCAGCATTGATAACATTGGTGCTGCTAAGAATGGGTTCTCACTCATGTTTCACCCACTCAAGAGTCAAGGGTCCTACATGGCCACTGGATGTTTTGTTTTTGCTGAAACTAGCATGATTCTGAACCTAAAATTTTTCAATCTCACCAATGCACATAAGCAATGCCAAGGCTATGGCAAGCTGTAGACACGACCCTCCTACGTAGCACCAGGTGCACAGGCTTGTAGTTGTCAGCTCGTGCCAAACTCTGTGGCTGGATTTGGCACACAGATGCACAAGCAGCTGGAAAACCCCAGCTGAGTCTGCCTAGGACTGGAGCATGGGGCCCTCCCTCAACCTAATTTGTGCCCCTCCCCCGGTGGCACTGTGCTACTTAGAATAAACTGCTTACAATTAAAAAAAAAAAAAAAGAGTTTTCCTTTTTTTATCTAATTGAGGAAAGCTAGAGGATTTAAATTTTATATTCTGTACCCTCCTTGTTCTATTTGGGACTTGATTTTAAAACAATACTCTATTCTGTGTCCTTTGTGGTGGTCTTAGAAAGTACCACAAATACAGGAACCAAGAAAGCAACAGACATGTTTATATATATCTGTAAACATCTATGGTTCTTGAAATTCTGTTTGCCTCATTTTTAACTCAATCTATCTTTTTCCTTTTTGGCTTCTCTAAAACTTATTTCTCTCTTTATGCTCCTTTGTCTTTATGGCCATATTGAACCCGTTACTGACCCTAGTGAGCCACCATCCCCAAGTTTTTGGTAGATCAAGACTCGAAGTTTCCCAGGCATCTTGCCCCAAACTCTTTCCCCCTTGGCCTCACACAGCCAAACCCAAAACCACAGAACAGCTCCGCCTGACTCTGACCTAAGCAAAAGTCAACCACAAGGAAGACAAATGAGGTCCACCTGAGACCTGGCTGTTCAAGCCCATAATCACTCTCCCTAAAAGATCCTATAAAGTCTCCTGTCCCCCTTTTTCAGTGCTGCCTTGGTCCACTAGACAGCCCTCTGTGTGAGCTTCTGCCTCCACGTGAGCTTCCAATAAACCTGATTTACTTATGTCAGTATGTCTGGTTAGGTTCAGCCTGGTTTCAGCAGCCTCACTTTTGATCTTTCAGTTTTACACCAATTGTGCCAGTTCCAGTGCACACCTGTGCTGAATACTGCTAGATCTAACAATCCACTTCCTTCCCTTATGTGCAATCTTTGGAAGACTTCCCGCTGCCCACGCTTATCTCCTACTGGGTGTCCCTGCTTGGGAACCAAATGTAAGGATCTGTGGGTCTCAGTGTGATCCTTTCTACCCAGGGAGAAATGGCCTCAGGAATGAAAAAAAGATAGACAAAAATACAAGAGGTGGGTTAGGTGGTGACTCTTCTGACTGGCTGGTGAGATGACCCTCTGCACAACAATATTGACATTTATTTATAACTTCCAAAGTTTGTAATACATGACACAAGTTTGGCTGACAATTAATAGCCCATTACTACCAGGAAGGATGTTTTTCTCAAGACTGAGGTAGCTTGACTATAAAGGTAATGAGGGCTCATTCTGCCCTCCCACACAGAATCAATTTCAGCTTCAGTGGCTCCCAACAAGAAAATAAAGTGTTTGCCTATGTCAAGGAAATTATTACATGGTTGTAATAACAGACTAATTTCAAAATTGATTGCTCATTTCTGAGGATGTAAGAAGGCTGATGTCTGTTATAAAATGTTTCATAAGGAGATAAGCTTGACCCTCTCCGCTGTTTAATTCACTCCTTATGCTTGAACATCCTTTAGTGTTGGACTACTTCAAGATGTTTGTAGATTTAAGGTACCAAACCTACCTTCAGGTCTCTCCCTGAAGGCCATATGGAAGATACTTAAATTATAACACTTAAAGTATGTAGGTAGGAGCTTTGACAAGTGTGTATAGCTTTGTCCAAGACTTTTTTAATAGATGGTTCCAGTTATTTATGCAAGAAAATATTATACCCTAACAAGTCAGGCATGGAACCTCATGCTTATGTTTGCAGAGTTCTAAGGGGCTGAGCAAGAGGAGCAAAAGTTCCATCCAGTGTAGGCAATTAAGCAAATTTGTTAGATTGTGTCTAAAAAAGAAACTTAAAAGTTTAAGATGTAATTCAGTGTGAAGCTCCTTGTCTCATGATTATGGCATCTACCCTGCCAGATAAGTATAAGTTCCTTATAACAATCCCTAGGAGTGTGTGTGTGTGTGTGTGTGTGTGTGTGTGTGTTGTATCGTAATATTAAATACATTTAAAGCAAAAAACTATTTTTCTCACACTTCTATTAATGAATCAATATATCACTTTATTTGTTTATA
>NW_004524589.1:27348355-27362991 GCF_000260255.1 Octodon degus | reverse complement strand
AAAATAATCAATGATGGTGAAAATTTTTCACATGTTGATTTGTCATTGTGCTTTCTCATTTGAGAAGCATATATTCATCTCAGATGCCCATTTTTAGATTGAACCTTTGAATTTGGGGATCTGAGTTTTTTAATTCTTCATATGTACTAGATAGAAGTCCTTTGAAAACACTTGTCTACAACTTTTTCCCACCCTATTCATTGTATTTTCACTCTATTGGTGATTTATTTTATTGTGCAGAAGCATTTTTAATAAGATGAGATCTGAGTTGTTGATTTTTTGAAGTACTCATGCAGATTGGATTTTTTTTCATGAACTCTCTACCTACCCCTTTGTCTGCAGGATTACTACCTAATTTTTCCTCCAGGAGATTTAGTATTTATATTTTAATATTTAGATCTTTGATTCCTTTTGACTTCAGTTTGGTACAGGTTGATAGACATGGATCTAGTATTAGTCTTTAGCATGTAGAAGACAAGTTCTTCTAAAAGAACTTATTAAAGAATCTATGTTTCTTCCAGTGAACATTCTTGACCCCTTTGTCAAAGATAAGGTGGCTGAGTGTCTTCATAACTGTCTGCATCTTCTAGTCTGTTCCATCAGGCCTCAGGTCTGTTCCTTTCCAGTGCCATGTTGATTTTATCATGGTAGCTTTGTACGATAATTTGAAGTCATAGATTGTAATACCTTCTGCCTTTCCTTTACTGTCCAGTATTATTTTTGCTATTCTATGTGTCTCATGTTTTCAGATAAATTTTATGAATTTTTTCTCTAAATCTATGAGGTAATGGTCACTTAATTAGGATTGCATTGAGTCTGCATACTAATTTTTTAAGTATGGCAATTTTACAATGTTGGTTATTATTATCCAGTAGAAAGAAGTATATTTCCATTTTCTGAAATCCTCTTTAACTTCAGTTTTCAGAGTAATGTAATTTTCAGTTTAAGTCTTTTACTCCCTTTGATTTATTCCTCATATTTCATTTCTTTGAAAGTTTTAATAAAAGGGGTGGTTTTCCTAATTTCTCTCTCAGTGAAATTAGGTTGGCTGTAAAGAAATGCTATTGATTTTTGAGTGTTGACTTTGTATCATGCTACACAACTGAATTTGGTTATTAAATTTACAAGTCACTTGATGGAATTTTTGCCATCTTCTATGTATAGTTTAATGTCATCTGCAAACAGTGATAATTTCACTTAATCTCTCTCTCTCTCTCTCTCTCTCTCTCTCTCTCTCTCTCTCTCTCTCTCTCTCTCTCTCTCTCTCTCTCTCTCTCTCTCTCTCTCTCTCCTAATTGCTCTGGCTAATGTTTCCTGAACTATATTGAATAGGAGTAGAGACAGGTTCATGGAAATAGCTCAATGGTTAAAGTGCTTGCTTAGGCAAGGACAAGTACCCAAGGTTTAATCTCTGGTATTACATGCTGTGCTGGTCCTGCCTCAGGCTTACTGAGTTCAGTTGGCACCAGTACTTGATATGGTGGTGTACATCTGTAACCCCAGCTCTGGGGAGGCTGAAACAGGAGGATCACTATGAATCCAAGCTACATGGTGCAACCCTGTACCAAATGAAAAATGAATGGAGTCAATACACATCCTTTTGTGTAACCAATATTTTGTTCTTGATTTTAAAGTGAAGGCTTTCAGTTTTTGCCCATTTAGTATGATGTTGGTTGCTGGTTTCTCATAGTTGGCTTTTATCAGGTTGAGATATAGACTATCTATTCCAATTTTTGTAGGGTCTTCTTTCTTTTTTATGTATTTAGTGCAGGGTCTACAGGTTCACACTACGTAGATCAGACTCATAGTGATCCTACTGTTTTCAGCCTCCTAAGCACTGGGATTACGGGCGTGCATCACTATGTACAGTTTCAGTTGCTGTCTCAACGAGCCCCAGGTGTGGGGCTGGTATGGCACACTGGGGATCTAACTCCAGTCTCTGTGCTTGCCTAACCAGCACTGTAGTCCCTGAGCCATCTGGCTGACCCTTTTTTGTAGGCTTTTGTCAAGAATAAGTGTTGGACTTTGTCAGAAGCTTTTTCTGGATCTATTGAGATGAACTTGTGGTTTTTGTTCTTAGGTCTATTGATGAGGTATATTCCATTTATGGATTTGTGTATGTTGAACCATCCCTGCATTCCTAGAAGGAACCCCAGATGGTCATGATGTATAATTTTCTTGATGATTTCCTTCGTTTTGTCTGCTAATATGTTATGTAGGACTTTTATATCTATATTCATTAGGGAGCCTGGACTATAGTTCTCCTTTTGGGAGGATCTTCATCTAGTTTTTTTTTTTTTTTATGGAACCAGGATTGAATTCAGGCCCTTGTGCTTGCCAGGGAAGTGCTTATTCCACTGAGCCATCTCCTTACCCCTATCTGATTTTTGTATTACAGTAATAATTGTATCAAAGAATGAATTTTGGAGAATGACATAGTTTGAGAATAGTTGGCATTAAATCTTCTCTAAATTTCTTGTAGAATTCAGCTATTGATTCATCAGGACTAGGGCTTTTCTTTCTTTGTAAATTTTTATTACATTTTTCAATTTCCTGACTGATATGGGTTGTTCAGAATTTTTATATCTTCTTTATTCAACTTTGGTAATTCATCTATATCTAGGAATCTGTCCATGTCTTCTGTGTTACCCATACTGTGAGAGTAAAGGTTTTTAAAGTAGGTATTGATGACTTTCTGAATTTCTGTAAGGTCTGTAGTGTTTTTTGCTCTTTTCAGTCCTTATTGCATGAATTTGAACTTTTTCTTTCCATTTTTAGATAGGTTGGCTAGAGATTCATCATTTTTTATTTATCTGTTGGATTTTAGGGAAAGGCCTACAGGGTTTTCAGGGTCTCTCTACAAGATTGGACTCATAGTGATGCACCTGTTTACAGCCTCCCAAGAGCTGGGATTACAGGGTGCCCCACCACATCCAGTCTCAATTGCTGTCTCAGGGTGCCTTTGAGGCAGGGCCTGCACAGCAGGCCCAGGGATTAAACCCCCAGCCCCTATGTTTGCTTCCAGGTACTTTAATCTGAGCTATTTGGCTGGCTCAATTTTTTTTTTTTTATAGTACCAGGGATCGAACTCAGGAGCTTGTGCTTGCGGGGCAAGCACTTATTTCACTGAACTATCTCTCCAGCCCACCATCATTTTTGTTTCTTTTCAAAGAACCAACTGTTTGCTTCATTAATTCTTTGTACTATTTTCTTTGTCTCTACTGTAATAACTTCTGTTCTGATCCTTATAATTTCCTTCCAGCTTTAGGCTTTGAGGTTTACTTGCTCTTTTTCTAGAAGCTTGAGGTGCATCATAAGTTTGTTTATTTAAGTTCATTGTATTCTCCTGATGTGAAAGCTTACCACTCTAAATTTCCCTATTGCAACCACTTTCATTGTGTCCCAAAGGTTCTGCTATGTTTCCTGTCCATTTTTTTTGATGGCAAACTATTTCAATTTATTTTTTATTTGACCTATGACCAATTGATTGTTCAGGAGAGTATTATTGAATTTCTATGTTTTTATTGAGTTTTTAGTCATTCGTTTTTCACTATTTTCCAATTTCCTTGCACTATTGTCAGATAATATGCATGGAATAATTTCGACTCCTTTGCACTTACTTATACATGCTTTATATGCTAGTGTATAGTTTATTTTGTACAACATCCCATGTACAGCTGAGAAGAATGTGAATTCCAATGATGTTGTGTGAACACTGTAGAAGTCTACTAAGTCCTTTTCATCACGTTTGGTTTAGCTCTGTTATTTCTTTGCTATTATTACTTTGCCTAAATGATCTATCTTTTTATGACAATGAGGTGTTGTAGTCCCCCAGTATAATTGTGATATTGCTTATTTTTATGTCTGCTAAAATTTGTCTTATAGAGTTGGGAATTCCTCCATTGGGTACAAATATATTTATGATTATTATATCTTTGTCTTGAAGATTTTTCCTAACCTATCCTGTTGTAGGTTCCCTATAGTTACCCTCAGTTTAATTGCCTACACTGCTTTGTGGTTCCTTTCCGTTGTTCCTGAAGTTGTGGCCACTCTTCTCTCTTTCTGTCAGGACTCTTCTGTAGGCTTGGTTTTGTAGTCATGAAGTTCTTCGGTTGTTCTTTGTCATGAAAGTATCTTATTTCTCAATTAACTTTCATAGACACTTTTGAAGGTTACATCAATATGAGTTGGACGTTGTTTTATTTCAGGATCCAAAGTACTTCATTCCAATCTCTTCTTGACCTGATAGTCTGTGTTGAGATATCTACCATGATTCTGATGGGATTTCCATTATAAGTGATCTGTTTCTTTGCTGTATTGGTTTTAATATCTTATTCTTTTTCTAAATTTCTAGGATATTTTTGTCATATGTGTAGATGTAGATATATTTTGATTATGGATAATTGGAGTTCCATATGCCTCACTTAATTGTTTGTCAGATTCTTTTCACATCCTTGAGAAGTTTTTTGTTACTACATATGCAAATAGTCTTTAATGTCCTTTGTGTTTACTTCTACTGTTCCATTGATACGTCTCAGTCTTACACTGGATTTCCTTGTATCAACTTACACCAATTGAATTATTATTTCCTGATTCTTTATTATTTGTAAGAGATCTTTCCTCTCATGACTGTTAGCTGCAATGCTGTTTTCAAGGTCTGAAAGTCTGTTCAGCAGTTTTGCCCTTTCAATGGAATTCTTAACTTCCTAGATATCTTCTTTATGTATTCTAATTCTTTCCTGAATTTTTCATTTGATGTTTCCATCATTTTTTCTATTTTCATCTATTATCTATGTCTTCTTTACATGTGATAAACAATTCTTCCGTGATTGTTTTCATTTGTAGTCTTAACAAAGATCATTTCTGATCTGATTTTTTTCTATAACCTGATAGAGTTGTATCTTTGCTTTGGTTGGTATCATTTCAGAAATTTCAGATATGTGTCTTTTTTTTTTTTTTGCTACAGTGTCTACAGGGTTTCACTACATATATCAGTCTTGTAGTGATCCTCCTGTTTACAGCCTCCCAAGTGCTGGGATTACAGGCACACACCACCATGCTCAGTCTCAATCACCCTCTCAGCAGACCCCAGGGTTGTGGCTGGCATGGAAGGCCTGGGGATCAAATCCAGCCCCTGTGTCTGCCTAAGCAGGTAAAATATGTGTCTTTAATGTTATTTTATGTCCTTATCTCTTGAACTTGTTTGGGTGGGCAGAAGTTCTGAAATTCTCTTCTACTTCTTTGTGTCATCTTTGAAGCTCCCAATGTTGACCTGGGCTCAGCGTCCATAGTAGGGCAGTGGGGCATGGTCAGTACATCTGCAGAAACAGTGCAGAGATGAGGTAGGCTCACCAAAATTCCCTCTGTCCATGCTCAGAATGCCTGTGTGATCATTGGGTGGTTAGTTGAAGCTCAACAAGGCTCTTGTGAGAGTGGTGGGTCAGGATAGGGCTCACCAAAACTGTAGTTGTGGTGGTGGGGGTGTGCTTCAGTTCAGTGAGGCTCTTGTGATGGAGCTGGGCAGTACAGGGATTATAAGTTTCCTGCAGCTGGCAGGCCTTGACTTGCCTTCAGCAATGCTGGGGGTGAGGAGTAAATGTGTATTCCAAATGAGCAGTTGAGTGAGCAAGACTTAAACTCAGTGTGGGGCATGTAAAGGTCTTCTGGCTTTGCTGCAGCTGCTGTGAAGTTAATGTATAATGTAGGGGCTGGTTTGCAAGAACTTTTCAATCCCTATTTTCCTCTGTACTGTGTCCAGCCTCTGGCAACAGAGCTGCTCCTGTGGCTTATCTTGTATCCCAGCAATGCCCCTCTGGCAATTGAAGCTTATTAAGGGCTGAAACCCCTACACTGTGAGATAACAAACTTTTTCTTGTTTTTAAGAGCTTGTCTAATTGAAGCATTGGTAGAGGGTAATAATGCCTACTATCTTGCAAGTGAGGCTAAGGAGTAGAGATAATTAAGATTATTATTGGGAGGACACTGAGTTAGAAAAAATGGGCAATCTGCACAGACTCCCACAGTGGCTGAGCTTTGTGAATCCAGAGACAGTCTAGTTGTTCCTCATTTTAAGCCTCAGAGACCCCACCTCACTTTTACAATTTCTTTTAAAAAGTTTTAATCCATTTATGTGAAATACAATGTTTAATCATTTTATTTGTCATGAGGAAATGGCACATGTTACAAGGATGTCTGCATACAGTGGAGTAGATAAACAGATTATGAGGAACTCTAAGCAATATATGAATATATGAATTTTACATATGTATACACACACACACACACACACACACACACACACAATGGCACCTTACTTCACAAACTTAATGTGTTCCATGACTCTGGATGAGATGACTACATTTGAATTTGTGTGGGGAAGATGGCTGTGGTGTGGTACCAGATGCAGTTTGAGAAGGGAAGTGAAATTTTGCCAAATGTTTCTGTTCATGAACTGAATTTTTCCATAGTTTTATTTTGTTTTGTTTAAATAGCTTGTTTATGGATAGAAAAATTGAGTTCTAATCAATGTAATGAACTGATGTATCAAAAAGGAAGCTGATTTTGAGATTGTTGAAAACTGGGTTCAAACCCAGATTCACAATACCACATTGCCATCAAAATAAAATAGTTTGTGTTAGCATGTTTTATATGGTTAGGAGAATGGACGATGGAGCCAAACCATCTTATCTTGCATTCAATTTGTCCACTTAAAATATCTGTGAATCTTTACCTCCTTGCTGTCAATGCCTTTGTCTATAAAATGGTAATATTTGTGGCTCTCTTTGGTGTTTACTGTTATATCTGAGAAGCACTTCAAACAGATGTAAGATACAGTGTTTAATATATCTCAAATATTTCTTACACTAACCTAAGCAAATTTGCGTAGGGCCACATTTTCTACCTGTTGTCATTTGAGTCAGAGTCATGGTTACAACTTCATCAGAGCCATGTCACCATACGGGCTATACGAAAGTAAATAGTATGTGTACCAAGGAAATACAGATATCTGCCCAAACATGATAGCATAGCATAAAGTGGTAAATTTTAGTCTCTATATACTTTTTCTACTGAAAAATGGAAGTGATGGTATGCTAAGAAAGGTATTTCATCCATATATGCCACTTGTTAAATTAATTTTTGAACATTTTGTACATTCCTTTAAAGGATTTAGAGTACATTTCTCTTTTGCTTCCTTTTTGGTGATTTTCAGAAAGTAAATGAGCTAAGCTAAAGTTTCCAATGGCAACATTTGCTTCTTTATCATACCACCAGGATCTTAGGGCTAGCTATAAGAGCTTTATAAGCTGACTAATAGAAGGGAGAAGAGAAATGGAATGAATTAGAATGGGAGCATTCTGCATTCATTTCACACTATGATTCCCAAGGAATAATGGAACCACAAGGATCCCCCTTTAAACCAGGGGTCAAACAGTTATGCCAATCACATTCATTGTGTTCTGCAAAGCTAGGTTTTGTCTGTGCTCACAAGTGTAGACTTCCCTTATGCTAATTAGCTCATTGGGTTTAGCACCACAATTTTATTTTCCTGACAAAATCATTGTGATCAGTAGCATCTGTGCTGAGGACAAATGAAAACAATCCACTACAGTCCAAATACCAGAAAATTCTATTGTGATATTTTCTAAATTTAAAATCCTCATGACATTATTGTTTGTCATGGGGTTGTTCTTTTGGATCACTCAAATGTAAAACTATTAAAAGATGTTTCAGGTGGGAAGTAATAATGTAATAATCAGTCTGTTACCAAGTTACCTTATCCTGTTGGACATTGTAGACTCTTGTATTGTCCTTTGAAATGGCATGAATCATTTTAAAAAGTGTTCAGAATTCAGTAGAACAAATTAGTTAACACACACAGTTCAGATAGATGAATAAAATATTTTATGCAGTTCAGTGTGTAAGCAAGCCATGGTACTGCTAGGAAAATTGATTCTCAAAAGTGAAAATGATCTTGTTTGAAAAGGTCTGAAATGAATACATAGAGAGACTGTATCCATATCTGGGTATCTATATTTAGACTATAGTGGTTCTACAAAGAATATTGGTTGCAGTAAACTTTATCCTTCGTTTTCTTGAACAACAAGTAATATGTGTGATACAAAATCATTTCATTATTTTATTTTTAAATGGCAACAACAGAATTAGTTACTGAAATTATTATGATATAATTTTTCAATCATTGTGAAGTCTCTTATTTGAGTTATTTTTTGTCTCTTTTAAACTAACTCCACAGAAGAAATCATTTTAATGTAAAAATACAGCAATTTAGTGGTATTTCAATGATTTTGTATGGATAGCTGTGAGGACTGAATTTTTAGTAAGAGATACATTAATTTCTCATGGGGCTTTATAATCTTTCTTTGTTTCTTTAAAATATTTTAAAATAATAAATTACTAATTTCTCATCAATCTTAGAAGACAATTCAATCTTCTGTCCCATCCTCAAGTCTCCTCCATCACTAAATTGAGTATTATTCATCCAAGAGTTTCATATAGCAACATTCTTTTTCTTTTTTGCTTTTGAGGGGAAAAAGATATTGTCACTGATGTGCAAAAATTCAGCTTCAATAAGGCTCATGCTCATGAGAGAAGCTCAAATGGCTCTGCGTTGTCTCAACTGGGGTCAGCACAACATCTGCTTTCCCGTGTAATCCTGAATCTGATTCCCTTGGCTTTGAGGATCACAGTAAATAGAATCTATAAAAGAATGGGTGGAATAATTTGACACTGGTTTTATTTGGACTGAATGAATTAGGGATTGTGAAATAGTTGAAGCTTTTAAAACAATCTGTACTATGCAGTGATTCTCAAAAGATAAAAGATTTATAAATAAGGAAAATTGTATGCACAAAGTTCTTTGAATTTTATTTTTCGCTAAACTCATTTCTACTCTAATTTTATAGGTACACAAAAGAAATATGAATAACATCTTGCCAGAACCCTCAAAATGAAAATTTCAAAATATTTAAATAAAGATATAGAGTGTTTGATAGATTTGATGGTTAGACCAGTGGAAAGTAAAATTGCAGAAATCTCCAAACTGCAGCTGTTGAAATATGGAAAAAGAAAATTATTTTCCAAAGTTTTACCCATATGCCTGAAAATCATTATCATGTACAATACTGTATGTGTAGAAAATAGATTTCTGAAATAGCTATTATAGAAACAGTGTGAAAGGCATTTTACAAATGGTGAATACAGTGTAAGATACTCAAAAATCTATGAGGTAACATTTTTTTAATCTCAAAATTTTATAGATGAAGAAACAGTACAGAAAATATTTTTAGGCCTAAAATTGCCAAAATAATGAACCCAACTGTTATAAAAATATTATATATGTATTATTCCGGCTTACTTGGCTCAACCAACATCTTAAATATTGTGATAAAATGTTACTTTTTAGACTAACATTTTTGCTTGCATTCATATTGATGCCAAACCCTTTATTACAATTGGTACAAATAAGAGAAAAAGTACAGAGGGAAACAATATATTATGGTTAGCCAAATTTTGTTTTTCTTAAAGGTAACTGTAAAATAAATCAATCTTATAGATTTAATCCTACTCTGAAAAGGGAAAGAAGTGGTAATATTTTGTCTCACTGAACAGTAATATAGCAGGTAATGTAAAAAAGTTTGAATAGAATTAACATTGTCAATTTCATCATGTAAACAATGATCTATTTTCCATATTTAATTATTTACTATAATATAATGTAAATTTAGTTAATTGATTTTTGGGTTTCCTTTATTTAATTTTCATTTATTTCATGTTGCTATTGAGTAAAATATATAATTTTTTAAAAAATATTTCTTAGGTATGGGGTCTCACTACACAGCTCGGACTGGTAGTGATCCTCCTGTCTCAGACTCCCCAGTGCTAAGATTACAGGCACGTACCATCACACCTGGTTTTGGGCTAGCATGCTGGGGTTCATGGGAAAACAAGACAATCTGTACCATGAGTCAAACTTGGGTCCTTGCGCTTGCCAGGCAGGTGCTTAGATTACCAAGCTATCTCCCCAGCCCATATAATTCTTTTTAAACTTGTATATATTTAAATAACTTTATAATAAAACATAAATATAATAATAATACAATCATCTCATTCCTGCCTTAAAACATTTTCAAGTTAGTTAAATATTCATCTAAATTTCCTCCTTTTCAAAATTGCTTCATCTGATATTAAGCTTTTTTTAATAATCATGACTTTACTATAATTCTTTGGTTATCTCCTGTATACATAAAATAAAAATTCATCATTTATAATGGGAAGATTTTGAAAGCATGATTGTAGAGTTTACTAACTGTATTATATGTCACTATTATCTACCTTTCAGGTCCATGAACTTTTTTCTTCCCTTTTAATTTTTATTTTATTAATTTTATTGAGAAACAAATAGCAATGAGACAGTTTCAAAACTGATCAATAGGACAGCTTCAATAATTAATACATTTTATATTGTTGTCTTCATAGTGGTTATTCATAGTACAATATGCAGACATGATATCCTGTCCAATCACTATTAGTACAAGTCTTTCTTCTCACTGAATTAAGAGAAAGTAGTTGTATATCTATTCTAACTATTTTGTATATACAAATTCAAAGTCCTTCATTTGTATCCCTCTTTATTTAGTTTTGTCAGAGATGGGTATTCCATTGCAATTTAAATATTGTAGGTGCATGAATTGAGCAAAATAATCCAATGTAGTCCAGTAGTCCATAATAATAGTGGGTTATCCATAGGACTGGCAATATCAGAAGTTGTTGACTTGAGCCTTTTACAGCTCAGCATATTAATGTGGCTTTCTTTTTAATACCTCATTATTATACTTTTCTACTGGATGATTGAGACCAAGATAAATCAATACCTATATTACAAGAAATGTAACTTTTATATCTGACAAGGTCAGTCAAATCCCCTCAGGATTTAACCTAAAACCCTATACCACAGTTTGTAGAGTCTTTGTCAATGTCAGCCATGTGGATAAGTCATGACAATTACTTGACCCTTTTGCTTTCTGTGAAAGCCTGAGAGAATGTTTTCTCTCCATGTGACTCTCCTTAGGCACACATTACATCATCGATCACTTTCCTCTGCAGCCTCATAAGCTTCTTGATCAGAAAATTTGGGACATCACTAAGTTAAAGGATGTTACAGTATAGGTTCTCTTATGTCGTGAGTCCTCACTGACCTTGAAAGGCTTTTGCCAAAATTCTGGCTGTCCTTGTATCTTTCTTTTTCTCTAATTTTTGTTCTGCAAACTTAAGTTGTTAACCCTCTAGAAGAGAAGCTTAATGATCTTATTACCCTATGACATAGGCAGTTGAAGTTGACCTCACTATCTCTCTAAATATCAAACATCTTTGACATAATGTGCAACAGGTATTTCCATCAAGTAATGATCTGTTAAACTTTAAATTCCTTTTTTTATTCTTTGTGAAGAAAAAAAGAAAAAATAAACAAATAAATGTTTTTTTTTTTTTTTAAATTGGCAGGTCCATGACCTTAAGAAAGATAACTAAACTTTGTGACTTTATCTTCTCACTGTCATTATAGCCCCACTTTTTATTTAATAAGATTATATATTGTGATGATTGTCAGATAAATATTCTCTGATATTGATTTCCTTCCTTCAACATTTTTGATACTCATCTTTGGGGTAGTGTAAACACAAAATTTCACTTATTATTTACTCAAAATATCTAACACAAAGAAACGCCTATCAGTAATGGTATCCATCTCCACTGTACTGATGCAAATCTACTGTATCCACATTTGTTATCTTGCAGAGCCTATCATTAATTCAGGATGGCAAGCATATTCCAGAAAATTGGTGGTTCATTGGTCAGGGTTGACCAGAGAAAGTGAATCCACTGGGTATATGTTTGAGAGAGAGGAAGTAAGATTTGGACCCTTAAGATGCTGAGGCTGAACACCACATGTAGTATTTCAGTCAAGATGCAGATAGTCTCCATAACCCAGATAAAGCCCATATTTTATGGATCTCTGATCATTGAGGAAGAATCACTTACACTAACAATTATAAGTGATAGCTAGATGTAAGAAAAGATTGAATAATATAGGGCTGCATAGGTAGTTTCCCTTCATAGGAAGTTTGTCCATCATGAAAATAATCACAGAACTTAATTATAGAACTTAAAGTATCAATCTTATATTGTTGCCTTCTGAATAAAGACTGGAAAGAAATAAAATTAAAGACAAGAAGATTCCTGCAATGTAAATGTACCATCTATCGTTGTCAGGACATCAACTGAATTAACTTTAGGAACCTCGTACACACTTTTGGCTATCTCTGGAGAGGCTATGAAAGCATTATCGCCTGTATCTTGTTCCTCACCTTCTACCTATGGCACTTTTTCCTGTTATTCTGCCCAGACACCATGAACTAACCATCTTTCTCTGCCAAGCCTTCTGCCATGATGTCTCTCCCTTGGGTTATAGACTGGATTCCCTGAAACTGTAAAATAAATGAAATCTTTCCTTCTTTTAATCATGTATCAGCAATGGTAAGTTTACTTATTCCGGCTTTGACCATTTTGGGACCTTTTGTTTTGGACTGTAGTGTGCAACAAAAACAGAAAATAGCCTTATACAGAAAAAAAGGAAAGTAAGTTGGTGAGATATAAGAAGAGAAGGTTAATTACCACAGGACTTGATCCTTTTCTTCACAAGGAGGTTGAAAAGCTAACTTTCACTCAAAGATCAATAAATTTAACTCCTACAGAAGAAAATAAATGTACTGTAGAGAATGAGGCACCTTCAGGACTTTCCTAATATAATTCAAATTTAAGGCGAAATCTTGGGAAATATTTATTAATTAACTCTGTGCAATTCCAAGAAAACACAAAAAGTACCCTTTAAATATAAGTTACAATGAACTTATGTTCTAAGAAAAATTGGGAAATGATTTACAGTGTTAGTGCTTTTATTTCATTTTTAATTTTTTAAAGAGAGTACAACATAGTACTGAAACAGAAAAATTACAAGTGATAAAGAATTTCACTTAATAAATAGTATGCATTTCACAATATTTATTGTAAGGCATAGTGTTGTCTTCCAACTAGTTCATTTTACCAGATATATGCATGCAAAATTGGAAGAAGAAACAAAAGATGAAATAAATATGTAAGAAATTAAGAAGAAACTAAGGACAAATAATTGAAAAAAGGAATCAAAACAAATTAAGCATTAACTGCTCCTTTCCATAAACCAGCAGGAATCCACAGTGCAGTTGTCTAAACCATCCTGCTTACATACATAGATATATCTATTTCCCCTCTCCCACTCTGACCACTTCAAATCAGTAACTTTTTCCATTTGAATAGGTTCATTCCCCTTCCCAGTATCTGCTGTACCCTTCAGGTTTTATTTTCTTGGGGCTAGGGAGATGGCTCAATGGAATAATTGCTTCCTTGGCAAGTGCAAGATCCTGAGTTCAATCCTTGGTTCTGCCAAAAAAAAAAAAAAAAAAGAAGATTTTATTTTCTCTTTCAGGTTCTAACACTAAGGAGATAATATGATGTTTGCACATTAATGTCTGATTTATTTCACTTAAGACTATGTTTTCTAGTTTCATCCATTTACCAATAAGGGCCTCAAAATTATCCTGTTTTATAGCTGAATAATACTCCATCATGTAAAAATACCACATTGTCTTTATCCATTCTTCCGTTGATGGACATTTAAGATTGTTTTCAAGATTTAACAATGACAAATTGTGCTGCTATGACCATGGGTGCACACACATGATGTTTTCAGTTCTAGAAAAATATCCAGGAGTGGAATACCTAGATAGAATAGCTGGACCTCCAATGTTAGATTTTTAAGGAAATCCACACCAATTTCCATAGTGGTTGTACCAGTCTGCACTCCCAAAAAAGCTGAAGAGGGCTCCTTCTTCCCCACAGCCCCTCTAGCATTTAATTGGCTGACTTCTTGATATTAACCACTCTTTCTGGAGTAAGCTGGAATCTCAGTGCTGCTTTAATTTTCATTATTCAAATGACCAATTATGTTGAGCATTTTTTCATTTTACTTGCAATTTATATTTGTTTTGAGAAGTGTATATTCATCTCAGATGCCCATTTTTGGTTTGGGTCTTTGAATTTGCAAGGTCTGATTTTTAAAAATTCTTTATATGTTCTTGATAGAAGGCCTTTGTCAGAGGGACAGTCGGCTATAATTTTTCTGAGTGTGTAGATTTTCTTTTTACTCTATTGGAGATTTCTTTTGAAGTACAAAACTTTTACAAAAAGATGAGATCCCAGTTGTTGGTTCTTTGAAGTTTTTCCCATACAGTTTGGGTTTTCTTCATGAATTTCCTACCTATGTCTTTACTATTTCTCTGTACTTTTTTTCCTTTAGAAGTCTTACTGATTCTGTTTTAATGTTTAAATTTTTGAACCATGATATCTATAGTTTAGTGCGTGATCATAGACATGAGACTAATCTTAGCCTTTCACATGTGGGAAGTCAGTTTTTCCATCACCATTTATTTAAGAGGCCATTTTTCCTTCATTAAACATGTTTGGCCACTTTGTCAAAAGTAAGGTGGCTGAGTATGTTTGTAGTTGGATCTGCAACTCCTAAT
>NW_004524589.1:27322159-27347485 GCF_000260255.1 Octodon degus | reverse complement strand
AAAAATGCCACTGATACTTTGGTGTTGACTTTGTATCCTGCTATGTTTCTAAATTTGGTTATTAAGTCCATAAGCACTAGATGAAGTTTTACATGTCCACTATGTAGAAAATCATGTCATCTGCAAATAATAATAATTTGACTTCCTTTCCAATTCTTATTCTTTTTCTTTATCACTCTTATCTAATTTTTCTGGTTAATATTTCCTGAAATGTTTTGAATAGGAGTGGAGATAGTGCAATCCTTGTCTTGTTCCTGGTTTTAAAGTGAAGTGTTTTAGTTCTTGCCTATTTAGAATGATATTGGCTGTTGTTTTTTCATAGATGGTTTTTATCAGGTTGAGATATAGACCACCTATTCTGATTTTCCATAGGTTTTTTTTCTATCACAAATGAATGTAGGACGTGGTCAATGATTTTTCTGAATCTATGAGATGATCGTGATTTTTTAATTTATTTATTTTTATTTATTTATTTTGTTCTTGGCTCTATTGATGTGGTGTATGACATTTATAGTTTTGCATTTGTTGAATCATCCCTGCATGCCTGACATGAATCCCACTTGGTCGTGATGAATAATCTTGTGGATGATTTGCTACATTGTTTGCTAGTACATCATTAAGGAAATTTGCATCTATATTCATTAGAGTGTTGGGCTTGTAGTTCTCTTTTTAGTCATATCTTTCTTGGTTTTCAAGTCAGAATGATAGTTGCTTCCAGGAATGAGTTTAGGAGAATTGTTTCCCTTTCCATTTCATTGAATATTTCATTGAGAAAAGTTGGCGTTAAATCATATCTAAATTTCTTGTAAAATTCTGCTGTGAATCCATTGGGACCTACTTGATATTTTCTTTGTTGTGGATTATTATTATTATTATTATTGTTATTATTATTATTATTACTATTACATTTTCTATTTTGTTTCCAGTTGAGTTATTCAGAGTTTGTATATCTTCCTGGCTCAGCTTTCACATGTCATATGTATCTAGGAAACTGTCCATCTCTTCTTGTTTTCCATAATGTGAGAATAAAGATTTTGTAAGTAGGTGTTGATAATCTTCAGACTTTAGTGTTTGTAGTGATTTCACCATTTTCATTCCTTATAGCATGAATTTGGGTTTTTCTTTCCTATTTTGATTAAGTTCTCCAGGGGTTTATCAATTTTATTTATTCTTTCAAAGAACTAACTCTTTATTTATTCTTTATATTGTTTTCTTCATTTCAATTGCATTAATTTCTGCAATAATCTTTATAATTTCCTTCCTTCCTTGGACTTTGGACTTGACCAGCTGTTTTCTTTTCTAGGAGCTTAAGGTGCAGCATAATATCATTTATTTGCACGTGTTCTGTTTACCTAATGTGCAACTTTACCACTATAAATTTCCCAATTAAAATAGTTTTCCTGAATCCCATAGGCTCTGGTAATATGTACCTGCATTTTTTACTTTGATTTTTTTAATTTCTGCTTTTATTTCACTTGTGACCCACTGGTTGTTTAGGTGCCTGTTATTTAATTCCCATATGTTTATAGTGTTTTCATGGTTTCTATTGGTTTCTATTGTCAACTTCCAGATTCATTACACAGTGGTCAGATAGTGTGGCTGCAACAATATAATTGTTTTGCCTTTTCTTAAGCATGTTCTGTGTGGTCTATTTGGATAATGTCCAATGTGGATCTGAGAAGGATGTGTATTCTGTTTTTGCTGGGTGAAACACTGTAAAAGTGCACTAAACCATTTCTTCATAAGTTTGGTTTCAGTTCTGTTATTTCTTTTCTCATTTTTTGCCTAATTGATCTCTTTTTTCATTAAATAGAATTTTATTATTTCATTTGGAAAAATAAAAGACAAAAACAAGAACAGAAATCAGAAACAATGCAGAAGCAGGGTAATATACAATAACACATATGTTACGGATTCTTGTTCTGAAAAATCTGATCCTTGTCTCTGTGACAGTGGCCTATTAAAGTCCCCCATTGCAATTTTGTTATTGCTCATTTGATTTTTCATGTCTGTTAAAATTTGTCTTGTATAGGTGGTTGCTCCTATGTTGGAGATCTATCTATCTATCTATCTATCTATCTATCTATCTATCTATCTATCTATATATCTATCTAAATATATCCCCTCTTCCTCCTGCAGTTTTCCCTTAACATGTATATAGTGACCTTCTTTAGCTCTTTGAATAATTTTGGATTGAATTTGATATTGTCACCAACCAGAATAACTATCCCTGCTTTTTTCTGGTTTCTTGCATCATGGAGAATAATTTTCCATCCTTTGACTTTCAGTCTGTGAATTTTCTTATGTGTTAATTATTTTTCTTGTATGCAGCATTTTGTTGGGTTTTGTTTCTAAATCCACTCTGCCTGTCTGTTTCTTTTGGTTGGTGAATGTAATCTATTTCCATTGATGGTCAGTCATATCTGATATGTATTGGTTTATCTTTGTCATGTTATTTTCCTGGTATAGGTTCCCTGATTTTCCCTTGTGTTTAATTACTTTCTCTGTTTGTTAGTTCCTTTCTGCTGTTCTTGAAGTTGTTGTGATTTTTGTCTCTTTCAGAATATATGTCAGTATTCTTTGTAGTGTTGATTGGTGATCAATAATTTCTTCAGTTGTTCTTTGTTATGGAAGGATTTTATCTCTCCAGTGAATTTGATGCATAGTTCTGCAGGTTACATCAGTCAGGGTTTTAAGTTATCTTTCAGGACCTGAAATACTTTACTCCAAGCTTTCCTTGGTTTGATGGTTTATGTTGAGAAATCTGCCATGACTCTGATGGGCTTTCTGTTGCAGGTGATATCTTCCTTTTCTCTAATAGCTTTTAATGTTCTATTCTTTTGATGAATTTCTGAGCTCTTAATTATGATGCATCTAGGTGTTCATTTATTTTAATCATGGCTATGTGGAGTTTTATCTATGTGAGATTCTTTCTCATGTTTGGAAAATTTGCTACTAGTACTTTTACAAATAATCCTTTTATGACATTTGTACTGTTTCCTTCTGTTTCATTGATGCCTATTATTTTCATATTATTTTTCTTTGCATCATCTTGTACCTGCTGAATTGTTATTTCCTGGTTCCTTGTTAATTTCAAGAGATCTTTTCCTCAGATTAATTAGATGCACTACTGTCTTCAAGGTCTGAAAAGCTATTGTCAGTTTCATTCAAGCAGTTTTGCCAGCTTTTAGTGGAGTTCTCAATGTCCTGGATATCTATTTGAATATCTTTCATTCATTCTAATTCTTTCCTGTGTTATTCATTCTGTGTTTCCATCATTTTTCTATTCTCTATTTTTTATCTATGTCTTCTTTAGCTATGCTAAGCAATTCTTTTGCAATTTTTGTCATTTCTCTTTTTGCCTGTGAGATTATTTCTGATCTTCTTACTTCTATAGCCTGATGGACTTGTCTTTACATCAGTTGCTATCATTTCATAAATTTCCAAATTCTTGTACATCCTTGCCTACTTGATTTGTTTTGTCTCAGCTGTGGGATTAAGATTGCCTTTTACTCCTGTCTTTAGACATTTTTTAAGTTCCCAATAATCACCTAGAGTTAACAGTGTTTGGAGAGTGGCTGGGGCAGGTATCAGTAAGTTTTCTAATACAGTAGAGAACAGTGTAGGACTTACCAAGGCTTTCCCTAGTAGTGGGAGCAACTGGCCAATACTAAACAAAGCTTCAGTGTAAGTGGTTGGTCTGGGTGGGATTCTCTCAGATCCCATGTGGCTCCCAGAATCACCATAAGTTCTTAAAAAGTTGGACCAGTGTTATTACAAGCTGCATGCCTGTATTCTGGTGACCAAGTGTCAGAGATGCAGGCTGTCCACAATTCTCCAAAGAAGTTTTATGTTTTTAAATGGACAGGCTTACCGGTCTCAATTAAAAGATATGTGTTTTATCATAAATTGTTACCTATATTTTACTTAATCTTAAACTTGAGCAAATATTTAATAATCATAATTTAAAATCAAATCATTACAATTGCTCTAGAAAAAAATTTTTGAAAAAAATTCGGAGCTTCAATTTAGTGTCATCACTAAGGGACTCTTTGAGGAGTAGAAAAAAGATAGATATGAATATTGGTATGTTTTTAAAAGAAAAATGCAAAACTAAGAATCCTTTGCATTTGTTGTCAACTTTTGTGTCAGAATAGAAAATTTAGGTACCTAATGAACTTTAATTTTTAGGTCAAAAATATCACTAGGCCTTAACATTACCTTCTGAATATCACCAGTTTGTGCCTATGTTGTTAGAAGGAATGAATATAAGAGATGTTGTCAGGAGAAAAGTCATGAAAAGAACATGAATATAGTAATTAATAACAATTTGTGCATATTTTCTTCTTGGCCAATCTGCTATGTCCCTAAATTAAATCCCTTAGAACATTTAAGTAACAGGATGAGGAAAAATCAAGTATGAATCAAGGGAGCATTTATGTTATATTTTCATTTATGAGTAATTCATGTTATAGAAACACACAATATAGAACAGATTTTACTCAAGTGACAATTTTAATGACTATAAATTAAAGTCTTATTTTGTATTAAACTTTTTTTTGTGGTATTGGGGATTGAACTCAGGACCTTGGGCTTGCCAGGCTAGTACTTATTCTACTTAGCTATCTCCCCAGACACTTGTACTAAACTTAACGTCACAAAATCTCTACTGTTTCTGGATGGGTACAAAATGAAGCAGAGAGCAGATACATCTCTGAGCAACTGGCAATCACTGAGTACGGCTTTGACTGCCACTAGTGCTGCTGCTTTACCAACTGCCTCCATTTCTATATTTCTGCTCTGCTTTATCAACTTTATGAATAAGGCAGAGAGCAGATACATCTCTGAGCAACTGGCAATCACTGAGTACGGCTTTGACTGCCACTAGTGCTGCTGCTTTACCAACTGCCTCCATTTCTATATTTCTGCTCTGCTTTATCAACTTTATGAATAAGGCAGGACACTTGGCATTGAAGAACAATTCTGTATGATATGGCTTTTGCCATTTTGTTCATGAGTTCATTGTTACCAGACTATTAGCTTAATGCACATTGAAAATTATCCAGCATTTATATTATTTGTTTTTCTACTAACTAATCTATCTACTAACTAATCCATCAGTCACTCTCTCTATTGATCAGGTTTTTGATTGCTTAGATAGCACAACTGACCACTGCAATTTAAAGGGGTGAAGTTTAATTTATTGCCAAGTTTAGTGGATTCATTCCTTGTTCCAAAGCAGGAACATAATAGAAGAAAGCTGCTCACCTCATGACTTCCAAAGAAGTAAAGAAATAGAGGCAAGAATACAAAATTTCCTGGCCATGCCCCTATTGGCATGCCTCCTCTGACTAGACTGTAACTCCCAACAGTACATTTAGTTATGAACTCACTTCTATATTAATTATTGACGAATAAAATTCTTCCATGATCCAATCAACTTCCAAAAACCCAAAGGGACCAAAACTATACATTCTGCTTCTGAGCCTCATTAAAATAGACTAATTATAAAAATTATGAAATCCTTCTAATTATGAAAAATGCATTTATTCCCTTTTCAAGGGTTGCCAAAGTCTCAACAGTTCTAAAATCACTGATATGTCTACATCTAATACTTCCTTTGAGATTTCAGGCAAACTCTTAGGTGTGAGCCTCTATAAAACTTAAGAAAAATAAGTTAAATGCTTTCATTGCACAATAGCACAAAGTAAATTTTCTGAAAAGGAGGATTTTAGTGATATACTGGAATTAAACCATATTAAGTAGAAAACCGAGCAAGACAAACATTAATTCTTGTAGCTTCATGTTCAGCACATGTGACAGATTTTGCTTAGTCTTACCAGAATGGCCTGGTTGCTTTCAGTGCAAGGGTACTGTTACTTTCAGTATCATTGGACTGACTCCACTCACTGATTTTGGTTTCCTTCAAAACACTGTAATGATTGATGCACTGTGTCGATTTAAGCTTAGAAATCTAGAAGCTGAACTATGTGACTCATCAGGGGCCATAATCTTCACTTTGTAAATGTTCAGAATTTTGGGAAGAGACAGGCATGGAAATAGTGTTGGCAGGTAACCAGCATACAATATCAGGCAAGAAAAAGAGGCTTGACACCTTTTCTCTTTCTGCTTTTTCTGTCTTCTGCTACCATGAACCGTTGCATCTAAGCCATCTGTCCCTGTCTTGGAACCAGCTGATTATGGACTGAAATATCCAGAAACTCTAAGCTAAATAAACCTTCTTATTCCTTAATTTTTTTGTGTCAGGGCATTTTGTCTCAGCAATGAGAGAAAATAAACAAGACATAATTTGGTACCAGGAGTAGAGAACTTACTGTGATGGTACCTCATTATGTGGTTTAAGTGCTTTTGAGAATGACTTATGGGAAGAGTTTGAAAAGATTCAGTGATGTTACCTGAGAGAGTACAGTTGGATTGCCTTAAGCTGCTCTGTACAGGAAATTCTTGCAGAAGTCAGAAGACTAGAATACTGATAGAAATCCTAACAGTAAATATTAGGCTCAGGAAGTATCTGTTGAGAAGACAAATTGCATTCAGTGTTAGACTCTATATGATGTACATCATGTTTTGGCAAAAGGTTTGTCTGCATTTTGACATGCCCAGAGATCTTGCCTGAGACTGAGATTAAGGGTGGTGGACTAATTAATCTGGCACAAGTTATTTCAACGCATTTGAATGTTGAGGCTTTGGCATGCTGATTGTTGGGGGGTTTTAGCCATATCTATGTTGAAAATCAAGAGAAAGGAGGACAAGTAAGATGATTAAAAATGTTGCCAGAAAGGTTGCTCCAGTAAAGCTGTGGACTACAAAGATAGAGCTGAGAAGATTTTGGTTGCTGAGAAGGAGAAAGGAAAAATGAAAAGATGGCCTGAAGGCATCACAAGAAGAAGCAAATCTCCACTCATTGCAGTCTCACAACTGCAAAAGTGAAAGACTGTGCTGTGAGGAGAAAGCCTCAGAGCACCATGTTCTAGAATGGTTGTGGCTGCACCAATTTCTAGAATGGGAGAAGCATAGAAAATTTGTTCCTTAGAAATGGATTCAGAGTACCCAGCAATCCAGGCACTTGACCCCTCCAGCCAAGAGTAAGCAGTGTTTCCTTACTGTTCTGGCTAGCAGCAGACCTTAGCAGAATTCACATGATGCTAGCTTCAGGAGCATGCAAAGGGTAAGAGTTGTTGGTTTAAGAAGACTTCCACCATATGCAGATATAGCTCAGCAGTCTAAGTGTCTGTCTGGCAAGCGCAAGGACCCTAGTTCAATCCCTAGTATTATGTGATATTCTGACCCAAAAACCATGGGTGCACTGTGCCAGCCCTGAAACTGGGCATGGTGATACACACCTGCAATCCAGCTCTGGGGAGGCTGAAACAGGAGGATCACTACTGGTCTACACTGCATAGTGAAGTCCTGTACCAAATAAATAAAAAACAAATAAAAATTAGCACATTAGGCTTCCATCTTAATCTCAGAAGGATCAGAAGCCAGGAAATGTGCCCCTGAGAGGTCGATGTGTGAATCTGTGACTGTGAAGCTGATAGTGCAGTGGAAACCCCAGAAGTCTGTAAATGCCAGGAATATGGGTGATCTAAGGAAAGCTAAAAAAGGGGTGCAAAGCAGGCCTAAGGGAAAATCCAAGGGAGATATAGCCACCAGAAGAGCCACAGGTGGAGTCACTCAATCCCTTTGACTCTTAAAATGTACCACAGATTGCTTTAGAATTCAGAATGCTGGTAATGAACATATAAGTCTTAATGTTTGCCCTGTTTGATTTTGGACTAGCTTTAGTCCAAATCCTTTGTGTAGGCCTTTTTGTAATTATTTAAATGAAAATATTAGTCTTGTGTCATTGAATGTTGGAAATGTTTAAATTTGTTTTTATTTATATGGGCATTTCAAACTAAAAGTTTCCCTTAAGTATTAGAGGAAATGTTGAGCTTGGACTTTTTAGCAATGCTGAAACTTTTAGGACTTTGGAAACTCTTAGAGATGTAATAAATGTCTTTTGCATAAAGGATGAGCATACATCTTTTGGGGGCCAGCGGTAGAATGTTGCAGCTCTAACGTAGTACAACACTGAGATACTTAATACTAGCACTTAAGGATTTTTAAACTCATGTGAAAATGTCCAAGTTATGAAATGATAAGAAAAAGCATATCTTTCTATCTGGAAAATGGTGCAAAGAAATATTCAGTTGTCAAATTGACAAGGGGTGGACTGTAATGTTTGATACAATCTGTGAAGTTGAGAAATTTAAAATTCAGAAGTTTAAGTGTCCCAGCAGGAGCCAGAGTCTTCACTTTGTAAATTTTCTGAGCTTCGAGAATAGAATGTGGAGATGGTGTGAACGGATAGCTGGCATACAATATAAAGGAGAAAAAGAGGCTTGCTTAGGCTCCTTTTGTTCTTGCTTCTTTTGCTGTCTTTTGCCACCTTGAGTTGTTGTCCTTATGCCATGTCACTCAGCCAGTTGATTATCCACTGAATGCTTCACAAACTTAAGCTAAATAAGTCTTTTCCTTCCTTAATTTTGGACATTGGAGAATTTTGACACAACAAAAAGAAAAAAGTAACCAAAGCAAGAAGTTAAAAGTACATTCCTGTATTTAAATTTCCTGGGTTCTTAACTGAACCTTTAGCATCATTGTCACAGCTTCATGCACTGTACCTTCAGGAGTTCTTTTCTTGGCCTGTCAGGCCTCCCTCTAAAATCTGGATGGAAGCTCCCATGATTCCACCATCTATTCATTTGACATGACTGAAAAATTAATCACATAAATAATACCAAGTTTTTCTAACAGTTCTAGCAGTAGTCCGGCCTTGTTTAATCACAACAGTAATATATTCTGAATGCATTCAGGTGATTGAATTCCATGCATGCCCAAATGAGCTTGGCACCCTGGGGCTCACTTGTTGAAGCTAAGCTTTAAAAGAAGGTCATTGTTTTCTGTCTTTGAGGTTGTGATGATTTTTGTCTATCTAGTTTGTGATATGCCTTCATGATAACTTTCTTATTATCCTGTTGCAAAGTTCATGGATTCTTTTAATGCTAATAATTTCAGCCTTCACATATTTTTGGTACAACTTTACAGAGTCTTCCTTTATGGTCAAGCTTTGCTTTTCTAGACTTAGCTTTTTACTCCTGATTTTCATTAAAAACCTGGCTAAAACCAGCCAGCAGTATCTGTGTTACCGCTTAGATGTTGAGAAACCCTCAAATTTCCTCCACCAGATTAATTAGTTCATCACCTTTAGCTTCAACCTCACAAAAAGTCTCGGGATATGGGGAAAATATAGACAGGGTCTTTGCCAAAAACTAAAATACATGGCCACTAGTCTATTTTCCAGCAGTTCATTTTTTCACTTGAAATCTCATGAGCCCAAACTTTACTAACCACATTTTTATTAGCATCCTCATTTTCTGAGTTCTGACCAGAATTTTCAATCAAACTCTGATTTTAACTTTTAAGGGTGTCTCTGTTATATTTCTCCAAACCTTTTCAAACTCTCAAAAAATTATCCAAAAGCTCCAAACTACATGATAAATTGTAGGCACAGCAATGGCCTCACTTTTATGGTATAAATTTTCTGTATTAATCAAGTTTCTTATTTCTGTTATTATACAGCTAGATAGAAATTAATATGAAGCCAGAGAGAGACTGAGTCCTTGAAGAAGTCACCCCAAAGTATGAAGACATCAAAAATGTGGCTAGAAGCAAATCTGTAGGCCTAGGCCTCAAAATGGAGATGCAAGAGCAAAACCTCCAATCCTCCCTAGAGATACACGGTGTCTTAGTTACTTTTTACAGTAGTTCATTGAGAGAAAATGACAGTTCATTAAGATAAAACAATGAAGAGCAGAGGAGTAGCAGCAGCTGCAGCATCCATCAAGCCTCTGTTCTTCCTTCTACACTGAACTACCAAGACTGGCACTCCATGGAAGAGATTGTACCTCTTCCAAAGTGGCACGGCTGTGAAGATCAAGCTCCTCCAGACTGGGACTTCTCTACAGAAGCAGGGCAGAGTGGCAGAAAGCCTTTCTCAATCCTGGGTGCTGTGCACCTGCAGGGCTAGGCCCCCATGCTGAGAACTGCCAGAGCTGATTCAACCAAGTTGACACAATGTATCAACTAACACAATCCACCTCTTGTCAACTTGGCAACTAGGCATATACTTTTTTAGGCCAATTTCCAGGTACAAAGACAACCTTAAACATTTTACAACTTGAACATTGTATAATATTAGAACCATGACATGTTACTTCTGGCCCTCCAAAGACTCATGCACAACCATTTATGCAAAAGACATTTTAATCTATATCTAAGAGTTGCCAAAGTCTTACCAGTTTCAGCAACACTGAGAAGTGCAAGTCCCAAGCTTCCAAGATCTTAGGCAAACTCTTAGCTGTGAGCCCCTCTACAAATGAAAAGTTAAACACTTCCAACATTCAAAGGCACAAGATAAGCATTGCCATTCCAAAATGTATACACAGCTGGATACAAACAGTTGGGACTAAAACAAGGCCAAATGTTAAGTCCTGTAGTTCCCTGTGGACCATCCAAAGCACCCTGTAATAAGTTGTGAGCTCCAAAAGCCTTTCGTGGCTCCACCCCTAAGGCACTTCTGCTGGTAGCTCCTATGGCTTTTCTCTCAGCCTGCTTTGCTCCCTTTTTGCAGCTTTTCTTAGACCATCCACATTCCTGGCTTTTTCAAACTGCTGAGCTTTCCACTGAATAGGTTTTTTGTTCACAGCTTCACATACTGCCTTCTCAGAGGCACACTGCCTGGCCTCCAGGTCTTCTTCTGACATCTGTGCAGAAGCCTTCTGAACCTCAGAACACCAGCATTCTGCATGTGCCTACAACGAAATCCACCTGGATGATGCCAAGGGCAGCTGCAAGCTGGAACAGTAGCCAGGCTTTCCTCCCTCTTGGCTGTAGGGTCAAGTGCCTGGATGGTTGAGCACTCTGACCGTGATTTGGAGGAATGATTTCTCCATGCCAGCGCCATTCTGGAACCTGGTGTGGCTGCTGCCTCCTTTCTGGAACATGGGGCTCTATGGGTTTTTCCTCAAAGCAAAGCCCTTCACCCTTGCGATTCTGAGGCTGCAAAGGGCAAGAACCTGCCACCTCCTGTGATGTCCTCAGGACACCTTTTCTACTCTCCTGTTCCTTCTCAGCAATGGAGATCCTCTCAGCTTTGTCTTCACAGTCCACAGCCTTCCTGGTGCTTCCTTTCTAGTCAAACTAACAACATTTTAAATCATCCTTTTGGGCTCTTTGTTCTTCATTTTTAACATAAATCTGGCTAAAAGCCCCCAACAACAACCACGAAACTGCTCCAATATTTGGCTGCTTTGCAATTTCTTTTGCAAGATTAACTAGTCCACTGTCCTTAATTTCAGTCTCAGGCAAAGTCTCTGGACAGAAGCAAGATGCAGACAAAGCTTCTGCCAAGCTGTAGCACATATCATCTGCAATCCAACAACCAATACTTTCCTTCCCAGCAGAAACCTCCCCAGCCTGGTGTTTACAGTCAGGCTTCCTATCAGCATTCTGGCTAAGATCTGGCCAGAATCTCCCAAACAGAACAGCTGAAGCTGTTTCAGCATTTCACTTGTAGGCAACATCTCTGAACCTTTCCTATCTCTTCCCATAAGCTGTTCCCAAAAGCTTGCATTCCATTGTCAGGTATAGCCACAGCAACAACCCCGCTCCTGCGGTACCAAAATCTAACTTAGTTCCTTTTTACTCATTGCTGGGACAAATACCTGACACTCAAAATAAAGGAAGGAAAGGTTTTTTTAGCTCACAGTTACTGGAAGTTTCAGTCCATATTCCGCTGGCTCCAAGGCAAATGACAGCACATAGAACCAGGTGATTCTAATTATAGTACCTTCTCAAGTTGCCATGTGTTAGGTGATACATTGTGTCAACTTGGCTGAATCAGTTGATTCAGCCAAGTTGACACAATGTATCAACTAATACATTTTCTATGAACCCAAATAGACAACAGAAACATAAATAGGCAAGCAGAATATTTGTACTCATGCCTTTTCAGAATGCCTTTCTTTTTACGATATACTCCTCCTCCATGACTTCTTTCCCTATTAGACAAATAGTAATTAAGTGGCCATACTTGTAGGTTGACCCACATTTACCCACATTGAGAGTTTCCCTTTTGAAATTACCTTTGACATAGAGCAACCCACTTTCTGTATCACTCTTGCCTCTCAATAGCTTTCTAAAATAAACCTTCCCAAGGCTTAACCTTTATTAACCTTAAAGTCTATTTTTTTTTAATATTTAGCAAGTGACAAACTCAGTTCATCTGATGTCAGGATGGGAACTACTTTCCCTTCACACTATGACACAGTCCCCAACATTTACAACTTAAAGGAAGAAAGATCACTGTTGAGAGGATTCAGTCCACTGTCAGAGTCAAGGTGGATAAGACAGTATAATGGCAGCCAGGAAGCAGAGAAAGAAGGGAGGAACAGGGGCAAAACGATATCGTTTCAGTAATGGACCCAGTGAGCAACCTGTCTCTGACCAGGTGTTATCTCCAAAGAGCACATTCAGCTATGGTTTCAGCAGAGGATCAACCCCCTGATAAATGTAACATTACTTCCAAACGCCTGAGAGTTTTGAAGATCTTTTAGATCTGAACTATAATGCCTTCTAATAATATGTTCTCTCAATTTGTGGTTTATGAGGTTACCTGCTGCAGAAAACTTTGGGGTACTTGACAGATGGTTGAAATTAGTAGCTTACTCAATGTAAACTAGAACTTAAGGAATTTTTATTCATCTCCTTCCACCTTGAGTTATACATAGGTCCTGTCTTCTGCAAGTGGATGGATCACTAGACAAGGTTCATAGAGGTTGCTGAAAGAACCTAACCCATGCATAGAATACAGTGCTACTTCTGTTCACAAACTTAATTCATTCCACAATTCTGGTCACAAACCAAATTTACTCATAAAGTTCAAAGTAAATAAGGTTAACCCATTCTGAACCATATGTTATTTAAAGACATAATACAAAACAAAGTATAGTATAGTACAGAATGAAGACAGAAAACACTAACTTAAGGCCCCTTCCATAAAGACATCAGGGAGATCTCTTTTATAGCTTTCCTTTCTGAAAATAGTCCACCAGTGGTTGTTTACTCATTAGATCAGCATTTGTGTTCACATGGCAATAGAGTCAATCTGTCCTTTGTGGGCTTGTGCATTAGTAGCCCTTTTTCCCTTGGGTGAGATATGTTCTGTTCAGTATCTTCCAGAAGAGCCTTGTTTCATCATACTTGGACACAGATTGAGCAACATATGCTTCTGCCTCCATTATTTCTTTTTTCTTTTCTTTCTTTCTTTTTTTTTTCTTTACAAAACTGGGAATTGAAATCAGATCCTTGCACTTATCAGACAAGTGCTTATTATACTGAGCCATCTCCCCAGTCCCAAATAAGTTTGTTTTGTTTTGTTGTATTTTATGGACTGGTCTACAAGGTATTCAGGGTGTCACTACTAGATAGGAGTCATAGTAATCCACCTGTTTACAGCCTCCCAAGAGCTGGGATTACAGGCATCATGCCCAGACTCAATTGCAGTCTCAGTACACCATGGGGATGAGGCCAGCAGGGCAGGCCCAGAGATTGAACCCCTGGCCCCTGTGCCTGCTTGCAGAGGCTTTAATCTGTTGAGCTATTTGGCCATCCCTGCTTTCATTATTTCTGAGAATTCCTTCTTATAGGCTCCTGCAGCATCCTTCTCAGAACTGGAGGGCTCACCATCACACTGTACATACCACTTCACTTGTAAAATTGATCAAGTTATTACAGACAGCTAAATTAGGTAGAAATGTTATAGGCAGTCAAATATGGGTGTGCCCCTAAAGGAGTCAGTGCAGAAGATGAGAACATATTACCAGTCTGGTTGGAGGTGGATTCTTCAAAAGCCAGGCCTCTAAACAAAGATGAAGTGACTACACCTACATACTTTCCTGAGGAATGAACAATAATAATTGGTATTACAAGTAGGCATCTGTAGCTGTGATGTGGTGGTGCATTCCTTTAATCCCACTACTCAGCAGGCTGAGGCAGAAAGATTGCTGTAAGTTCTAGGCTATCATTTCTTACCTAAACAGTGAGCTCAAGACAAATCCAAACTGCACAATGAGACCCTGTCTCAAAATAGCAAAATAAAACAAACAAACAAAAGAACTAGGCTTTAGTTACCTAGGTAGGGGACAAAGACCTCCTTGACCTATCCCTTCTAAGAAAAGGCTCTTGTCCTTCCCATATACACTTATTATGTGACTTGCTCTACCATTGGATAAATATCACCAAAGTGACTACACTTGTAATCTTACTGATTGGTCATAGTTTTGTCTCACCTTACACCCATCTCATGACTTTACACCCACCTTGTGATTTTCCTCTATAAAACATCCTCTAGAAAGTGGGGTCCTTGCCAATGTACTTTCTAGGTTCCCAAATCACTTTATGGGTCTTCCTTAGAAAGAAGCTATCCCTCCTTAAAAATATTATGTACTCTTAACCTTTGTTGGGTTTTAGAATTCATTCCCTGATTTTGGGGAACACAAAAAAACTCTGTAAATCAGACATCTATTATATTGGGAATTATAATACTTCCTTTGTACCATTTAGAGGTTGTATATCATTCCTATATAGTATTCACTCTATGCTAGCTTTTTTTTACTTTTTTATATATTTGATACAGGGTGTCATTATGCAACTTGGACTCATAATGATCCTCCTGTTTTCAGCATCCCCATTTCCAGGATTACACCTGGATTACATCTGTATCACCACTTCTGATCTCTTGATACTGGCTTTAAATTCATCTGTTGTCACACTTGTAAAGAAACTTTTTTCTGAAGTAGAGCACTGCAATTTTCTAGCTTTTTCACAAATCATAACTATACCAATGCCATCACCTGACAGCTATCTCTTATTCTACCACACTATCATATTGTTTTCAGCTCTTCCAGCACTTGTATCCTCTGCTTGGTTAGGCTCCTTATTCCTTTCAGCACATCAGCACATTTGATGGCATACTTATTCATCAAAATAGTTGAAATTGTCAACTTCATAAACTTGTATGGTGAAGGTAGATCAGTAACATCAATAGTTAATTCTTTTCTGTATTTTTTTTCTTTAATTCATTGTTTTTCTCAAAATCTTTTTTTCTCCCCAGCCTGCCATGCCAGGCCCACCTCTAGGGCACACTGAGATGGTGATTGAGACTGAGTATGGTGGCTCAAACTATTGGGAGGCAGAAAACAGGAGGATCACTACAAGTCCACTCTAAGTAGTGGGACCCTGTAGATCCTATGCTAAATGCAAAAAACAAAAATCTTTTTCACCATACTTTTTCTGCATTTTCTTTGCTCTGAACCTTCTTTAAAGCTCTATGTTCTAAAAGCACACAAAAGTCTTCACAGCAAGTCTACACACGTATTCTGTGACCATGGTCTCAACTAGAAGCCATGACCATGTGGAGGGGGAACAGAGCCATTCATGAAACTAAGTAATACTGTAGTTGTTTTGCTCACTCTATTGTGGAAAAACAATTTTTCAAGCATACCAGGAAAAGACAAAAAGAGATTTATTAGGCAAAATTCCAAGTACAGTAAGACTGTGACTAAGTAACAAATTTTGTTCTGGAAGAATATTTGTTAGTCAGGTTTATTTGTGAATTTAACAAAGTCAGTTTTATTCAACTTTGACTCAAATATACAATGGGAAGTATTAAAAAATCCAAACACAGAAATGTGGAAAATAAACTATTTTACTTTTTAGAATGATAAATGCACAGCAGCACAACTATGAAAATATCCAGCAAACATGTTACCAGCTTCCACAATTTGTTTCCATCTATCATTTTTCTAATGCAAAGTCTTCCTGTATCCTATGCAAGTTTACAACTCAACAGATTATAAGTCAGGAAATTACTGTATACAATCAAAGACAGAGAGGTGTGTCTCAGAATGGCACTGAAACCATTCAGTAATTTGGATGAAGGGAATGAATATTACAAAGCAGAGGGTCTACATTGGCTGCTTCCCTATGCTACACATAAGGTTATAGATGCTGCCAGGTTTTCCTGTGAACAGCTAACTGCATTGGAGGTCCTCATGACTTATCCATTGAGTTTTAGAGCCAAATGTGTGTGCTGACCATTTGGCTGGCAAGTATGCTGGTAAAAATTTCTAACTTACCTAACACTCTACTCATGACAGGTAAATCAGTTTCTTTGAAAGTCTAGCTTTTCAGTGTTATTCCTGGAAGGAAAATGTGGACCCAGTTATGGTAACCCTTCCAAAATTTTGTAAATATTGATTGTCGCTTGTGAATATTTTCTGAAAATTATCAAAGCATTTCTGTTACCTGCAACTTAATAGACCCAAAAACTTTATTATAATTATTACAGAGTCACATTCCAAGTATATGTATATATGCAGGATGGTTTGGATAATTGTCCTGCTGATTTCTGCTGGTATACAAGGGGAGAACTTGATGCTGAGAAAAATCTTTGTCTTTTTAAATTCCTTATAACTTTTTTAGAACCAATTTTTCATGCTTACATCTGGTAATCTGAACAACTTATTTGAAGATAAGCTTATATAATATAGCAACTTTTGTTGAAAAAATGTTTGATCAGAATCTTTGGAAACTATTCCAGATATTTTTATCTTAAAACATTTTATTAGGATAATTTGATGCCCAGTGAAAATTGCTAGCAATTTTTCTGTCAAATACTTGTGAGGATAAAAATCAGGGAAGAAACCCTACCATGAGTTATAAGGTAATGACTGAGCTTCAGTTTAAACTGATCCTTACCTTGAGTAGAGCCCTTCTTCTATAGAGTTCTTTAAGATGCTGGACATCATGTTGTATGCCTTGTGATCTCATTCACTTGCCCACATAACACATACTTAAGGGCAGTAATTCATATCCCCCACTGACTATAGGACCTGAACAAGCTGATCTGACCACTTGGCACATTATATCTTGAAAGGTAAGAGTCTAATACAATAACATTCTCTCAGCTAGAAGATTTCATTGTGATGCAAAAAGGAGACAGTAGAGAGATAGAAAAGCAGAGGGGTGGACAAAGGAAGACTATGATATCTCTGACAAGTTTGAAGCTATTAAGTAAAAGATAACTAGTAACTTCAGTAGCTAGGGTAATAAAACCACAGACTGAAATATCAGAAAGTGGAATATAAAGAACAGTATGTACAAACTAAAAAAGCTCTTCTTTGCCCATTACCACATGGACAGTGGACAGTAGTGCGAATCAAGGCCTTTATCCTGAGACCAGCTGAACAACTAGGAAGAATATCACTGGAATTTACATTATAATGGGTGATACCTGTCCATCCTTCAAAACTATTCTCCTGTTGATCTGCTCATTAGCAGGTAACATTTTCATTTGAGTTTTTGTTCAACATGCCACACAGCAGAAGTGAGCCACCTCACCCAAAGTCATTCCTCCTCTTGGAAACAAGGCACACTAATGACTCAGGATCTATGTAGAGCAGATGCCCAGCTTTCCTTGCCTTCATGCATTAAAACTATACAATCTCCTTGGCTCTTATGGGACAGGCTAAACTCATTTGTATGGCATGAGTGAATGCCAACATTTCTATTTGCCTAGTCCTTTTCTCTTTATTTTCTTATAGTTGTTTCTCTAAAGGTATATACCATTAAGCATCTTCAATGTGAATTTCTATTTCTTGTAGTCTATTTTCCAGACAGTTCTACCTGGGATCTATTTTCCACATACTCTCAAAGGAATTTCCAAACAGCAAATAAAATTTAAGGCTATCTCTGACTTTTCAATCTAAGAGAAGCCCCAAAGTATTCTTTAACAAAAATTAATCATAAAGCTCAATGAAGTATTTTAAGCACTTAATATTGTTCATCCTAAGAATTTTCTCTCAGTCAGCATAATTGGATTATTTTCTTCAATATTGGCAATTTATATGATGATTTTCCTACTGAACTGTTTCTCACACATATGTTTATTGTTGTACCTATGTTTTACAAATTAACTTGACCACAAAACTGATTAAAATTAAGCAGTTGAATTACAAATTTTCATAAAAATCAAAAAATCTCACTGAAAATAAATTTTAAAATAGTTCTATTTTATAACAAACACAACTTGGGTTGCACTTGGAAAATTGCTATCACATTTTCCTTTACTCACATTTGAAGAATTATCATTTTACAACATATGAGGAAAATTCAAATAGGCATTTGGCTTTTTATAAGCACAAAGTAAAAAGATGCAAACACAATATCAGTATTCTACATGACAACTGAACAACAACAAATACATTTTTAATAGATATATTTTCTAATATTGATCTACATTTGTTGAAATGCCAAGAATATAATGTATCAAATGCAAACTCATCTACAGATATGACTACTCACTGGGCAATGTACAAATTGCAAAGGCTAAAAAAATCAATTGTATTTGAATTAAGCATTCTGTAAAGTCTAATGTGAATATAAGTTGAATACTGGCCAACCGTTCTGGAATGTACTTTGCCCAGATTCAGTGTCTTCAAAGCTTTTAATGTACACTTTGTTAGAAAATGCTATGATTTTCCTTAGAAATACATTGTGCATAAGAATCCAGAGTCACATCTGATGATGTTTATACAAGATTTAACTATAGAGAACAGGATTAGAAATTTCCAAAGCTTTATTAGTATTTCTATTTGACTACATTTTCAAATATGTTTTAACTTTCAAATATATCTAATTCTAGGATGCTTAATTCTTTTGTTGGTAAACATAAACTGTAGTTTGTTCACACAGTTGCATTAATTGTAGCACTGTGTTAATAGTTAAATAGAGCTAAGGCAATCTGCAAACTTATCTAAGATCTTAAATAGCATGACAGAACCTTATTGTTCTAACAATTGTGTCTTTAAAAATTGAAGTTATAGAATTGAATTAGGCCTTACACAAAGAAATACATGAGAGATATTGAATCGGGATATTATATTTCACATATTGTGTTCAGAACAAGAGAAAAGTGTGGGTTATTCTATCATCAAGTGAGTTTCGCACTATAGTTATAAAAATAACATGTTTGGGAGGATGGGATATTTATAAATAAGTCAGATCAAGAAGCGCTTTATGTTAATTATATGCTAAATCCATTAACTATAACCATTGACTAAAGACATCGCCTGCAATTGAGTCATATGCTCTTTCTGAAAACATTTATCCACAGTTGCACTCTACCATGGAAATAATGTCTCTTTGTTGAAAAAAGTAGCCATATTTTTACATTGGTCATGAAGAAACATTCTTGAATTCTTTTTTCTCCATAATTTTATTGAGAAAGAAATAGCAATGAGACAGTTTCAAACCAAATTGGTAGGACAGTTTCAATAATTAACACATTGCATACATTCTTCCTAGTGGTTAATTGTTGTGCAAGATGTGGACATGATATCCTATCTACAAACACCACTCGAAAAAATTCCTCTATTTATTAAAAGAATGTAATTATATATCTATCCTAACCATTTTGAATACACAGATACAAAATGGACATTCATCTGTATCCCCTTTTTATGTTAAATTTCATTATTTAAATATTATAGGTGTGTAAACTCAGCAAAATATTCTAAAAGAGTCCAGTAGCCCATAATAGTATTGGGTCTTCTGCATGACTGGCAATGTCAGAAATTGTTGACCTGAGTCCTCTACAGCTCAACATAACAGCATGAAATCCCATTTAAACCCGCTATTCCTCTACTGGGAATTTTCCCGAAGGATCTGAAAACATCATATCATAGGAATATATGTGTGTCTATGTTTATAGAAGCACAATTTTTGATAGCCAAATCTTGGGAACAACCAAGATGCCCATCACCTGAGTAATGATTGAACAAGATGTGGTATTTTTACACAATGGAGTATTATTCAGCTATTAAGAATGATAAACTCAAAGCCTTATATTGAAGTGGATGCCACTTAAGATATACTCATAAGTGAAATAAACCAGACACACAAGTGTAAATATCATATAGTTTCTCTAGTATAAGAACTCAAAAGAAGAAATACAAATAGAAAGATATAATAGAAGTAAAAGGGCAGCAGGATCTCGAGGACTAACTAATCAAGAGAGGGAAAGGAGAAGAGCTAGTAAACATGACAATGTCAAGCCATACAGTTATATGTAGAAGATGGGCAAGGCAATGATCCTGAGAATCTCCAGAAGATTTTCGAATCTAGCAGTTAATTGGAAAGATTCTCACCCTGACTAACTATGTATACTGATACCTGTAAAATAAGCAACTGCACTGCAGATGGTAATCTGTAATAGTAGTTTCAAATTGGAGTGCCTGTCATTCTGGTCTTCTGAATACAGGCTGCTTGTCATGACACGCCAGCTGCTGCTGTGCTGTCTATCGGTAGATGATTGTTCAAAAAGAAGGGGGTGGTGAATGAAGGCAAGATAGAGGAAAAGAAATATTGTTGGACTGTCCTTCTTCAAGGTTCTATATGGTTAGATTTCTGGACTTATGTGTAAACATAAGAAGTATATAATTTTTATGCCTATTTTTTAAAATATATTCTAATCATTCTTGAATTCTTCTACCTAAATAGTACATACATTTTAAGAGTATTATAGCAGCTAGAAAAAAACTATGCTTCCATATGAATTATGGAAGAAGTAAAAAAATGGAACAAAATCTTAGTTGAGGGAGGGAAATATATATGCTGTACTGAATACACTATTAAGTATCTGATTTATGACACAAAAGTTGATAAAACAATCATAATTTTTTAAACTAAAAAATATTTTAGATGAGACTTCTGTAAATGGAGAAGTAATTTTCATTTATAAACCAATGGTTAAGACAATCTCACAACCTCTTTTCTCAGAACTCAAGTGCTATTAGATAAGTGAATATGCCTTTGGGTGGAAGAGTTTATTTTTTAATGATCTCAATAAATATTTATTAAGCAACTACTAGCAATTATTCATAGAGCTGTAGCTTGGATTTGCAACATAAGTAACATGAGAAAACACAGCTGCTTCCTGAACACTCATGTTTGAAGAAAATATATCACACAAAGGAAAGCATGAGAAAACAATTTTCAAGTGTTATCACAGTCCGATGCCCTGAAAAGGAGTCAAGAAATGCTGTGATATTTGAAAAAAGATCTAATCAATACATGCTTCCTGAGAATTGTCACCTCATTCATACACAGGATTAAAGGGAGTTAACAGGACAAAGACAAAAGACTATACAAATAACATTTTAGTGGAAAATATTACAGATTTGGAGCTCAGAATTTCAAGACACTGTATTTATATAGAATATAATATATCATTCAAAAATGATAGATGTGTCATACATGTAAGAGAGCAAACTAAGAGGGGATATTGCCAAAAATGTTCAGAAGATGACCAAGAGAGCCATTAAGTATCTCTCAGAGCCTAACACACTTTGTTATTTCATGACCGAATCAAGAAAATGTCATGCTCCCGTGTATTATTTTCATTACTTCAATTGATGAATTATTCATTTTAATTTTATGAAATTTATTACATAAAACAATGTGTTTAACATAAAAAGTATAGTCTTTTCAATATTTATTGAATGTTTAAAAACACAAAATTTTTCAACATTGATGCGTTTTTGATGTGTAAAATCTAAAAAGAGCAACAGAAATGAACTCCTACATGAGCTACAATGAAAATACCAATAGCATTCAACAAAAAAAAAGTGCTCTTGACTTTACCACACCTAAGGCACTCTGCATATCTGACACCTGCATGTTCCATACACAAGCATTACTTACACTGACAGTTCACAGTTCATTTATTTTGCTTTTTTGGTTGTTTTGTAGGACATACTTGACATATAGCTAGTCTTTCTGCTTTGTCATGAGGTTCTTTTAAATCATACAATGTGTAGCTGACAGAAACATGATATATCAAGAAAATAAAGTATTGTTTTGAATATAGGCTGGGGAGATAGCTCATCAGCCTAAGCGGCAAGATAACTTGGCAAGCACAAAGACCTGGTTTTGATTCCCAACAGCTCCCAAATTGGGCATGGTGGTGCACACTTGTAATCCCTGGGAAAGCTGAGACAGGATGGTCACTATGAGTCTGAGCTGCATAGCAATACCCTGCACGAAATAAATAAATAAATAATTTTTTAAAATGAAAAATTTTTAATATTGTACTGCACATTTAGAATAAGCAACATTCTTACACCAGATGGTTACTTACTTACAGAATATAAGAGATATCATCAGAAATAAAAACTTATGTGAACTACAATGAGAACACCCATAGAACTCTACAACAAAAATAATCTTTGGTTTAACTATCACACGCAAGACAGTTTTCACATGTGAAAATTACATTCTCCATATAGGACTAATTTATACTGCTAGCATATATGTTTTGCTTTTATGTCTTTTTTGTAAGGCACTCCTAACTTTTTTTTATTCCTGTTGTAGAAGTAGGTCTTTGTGATGCTACACCTGCCTATTCACCTGTCAGTTCACCAAGGTGGTTATGATTTGTGTGTAGCGTTTCCTCTGATGTAAATGAGTTGAGTAGCTATCTTGAGTCTTTAAGAAAATTCCTTCATGGTATCTTGCACTTTTTATTTTCTTTGTAAGCTATCAAATTCTTCATGCCATATATGTTTAAGATTAAATAAAACTCAAACTTTGGCAAATGCTTTGTGTTTTCAATGACACTACACCTGTTCCATAACTCATCAACAACACGTACTCTCCCTCTAGTTTTATTGTAGAGAGTATTAATCTTTGGCTTCTATTTTGTTGAGATTCCCCTATGTATTTGTTGCTTTCCTCTCACTGCTAGGACAAAATATCCAACATTCCAAATTAAGGAAGGAAAGGTTTATTCAGCTTACAGTTTGTGGAGATTTCAGATCATACTCAGCTCACTCCAGGGCAGAGTGGCACATGGGAGAGGGCAATAATTCATGGGGTAGAAAATAGCAAAGTAGCACATATAAAAAGGTAGAGGTTGTGGCTGAGGTAGCAGAGAGCAGAGCTCTCTCCTTACACTGTATTCAGGTGATCCACACCCTCAAGCTCAACATCACTCAACACTTAATTCCAATCTTAGATCATGAATTAATCACAAACTCTAGAATCCCACTACACCATCACTGCAAGTGGTCTTGCAGGGATATCTAGATACAAAACATAACATGCTATCAATATTTCTTTTATGGTACAATTTTGACTTCAGCAGTACAAATTTGTTTTTGTCTGTTCTATGCAAGGTCAATGAAAATCTTTCTGAAATCCAAAGATCATACTATACAAGCCTCTGTTTTGAAATTGCAACATTTCATTTGGAATTTCTGCTTTCTTTAATCTTTTTTATTAATGTTAAGGATAAAGAAATTACAATGAGGCAGTTTCAGAACAGGTTAGTAGGACAGTTACAATAATGAGTACATTGCATATTGTTGTCTACATAGTAGTTATTCAGAGTACACGATGCAGACATGATATCTTGTCTAAACACTATTAGTATAAATATTTCTTCTCATTGAACTAAGAGTAAATAGCTGTATTTGTTCATAGGCTGATCAACTTGTGCTTTGTTAGCAAGTGTAACATCAATTGGAAACTGATAAACCAATTGTTGAATATCACATTCTGTTTAGTTTGGGACATGGGAGCAACAAGTCTGTTCACAACATCATTCAGTTTACTTTTATGTGAATATGGATCTGATGGCTGAGTTTCATGGTGAATGTCCAAATTAAAAGCATATTAGGTTTCTGCATCTCCAGAGGCACATATTTTATGCCATATTTGACACATAATTTTTTTATATTCCTACAATCACCATGAGAAATCCATATTGTGTACAGCAGACCATGAATGCATTCAGTTCAGTTCGTGGGGTGCCATAATAAATATGTTTTCATATGTTTACTGGTGCATACTGAAGATTTTACATGCATTTCATCCTTTGTGTATTTCACAGCATCTTGTAGCATTTTGTCTGTTACAATTTCCAACATTGAATGATAATACTGGCATGCTGTCCAATACCTTTCTCTCCTGCCAAGACCCTCATTATATTTTTGGACCTAGTTCTAATGTTGGACTGTTCCATTTGGTTCTCTGATCACTTGGCAACATTCTGACTAGTCAAATATGTACTCACATTGCTGTTTTGTCATCTGAATCAAGGAGGCTTGCATCTTCTGTTTCTGTATCAAGTAATTTTTATTCCATTTCACTGTCATAGGAACTTTTGTCAAAATCATCATTACCACCACCATCATAACCATGAACGTCATGCACCTTCACTATTCTCCTGTTGCAAAAGTTTGTGTTTGCCATATTGGATCAACTTCATCACCCATGCATAAGGAATCTAATAATTCACTTTTGACCTCCAAAACTTATACATTTGTTGTTGTTGTTGTTGTTGTTTTGTTTTGTTTTGTTTTCATGCATCAGTATACTGGACTCGGTTATTTCTACCAGATAAATTAAAAGAAAACTTTTTTAAACAAATCCTGGAGTAGTCTGGGTCTATTGCATCATCTGTGAAGACTGACTAAACATACACAAAAACTACTATTGTACATAATTAATGTTAGTATGGGTTTGACACATTTTCACACATGCACATAAATTTCATGATACTAAGTAGGTAGACACAAAGATCGCGTCCTGTATTCCTCAAGGAAAGTTACTGAGACCCATAGTCAGCTACTGGCTACTACTATGTTAAGATAAAAGTTGTTGGTATAAAAGTAAAGGATAGGTATATGACACCAAGTGTTATGCTTGGAAGGGAATTTTTTAAAAATATCAAAAAATAGAAATGCAGTAAAGATAAACAATTGAAAGAAAATCTTAAAGAGATCTAAAATTGTAACTACTAAAATCTATTTACACCATATATCAACATATAATTATTAAAAACTTACATCACCTCAGAAAACAGCTTCTAAGCAAGGTGGGGTAATAATAACTGGACTTATTTTTCAGCCTCAAATTGTTAAAAAGAATAATTGTGCTATGCACATGGGTAATTCCAGCATACTGATAGATTGAGACAGGAAGACCACAAGCCCCAGAAAAGACTACACAACTTAGAAAACCAGTGAGATCTTACTTTAAAAAAAAATGGGCTGGAGGTACAAACCCTGGTTTCTTTTGCTAGAATAAAATTAAAAAGCCAGGTTAAGGTACATCTAGCAATTAATAGAAAAAAAA
>NW_004524589.1:27311774-27314189 GCF_000260255.1 Octodon degus | reverse complement strand
CGCATCTTGTACAGCAATTAACCACTAAGAAGAATATATGCAGTGTATTATTTGTTGAAACTGTACTTCCGATTTGATTAGAAACTGTCTCATTGTTATATGTTTATCAATAAAACTGTAGAAAAAAAAAAAAAGAAAACAAAAAAAAATCCTAAGCTATAAAAGGCTCCAGTCAACAACTTCTGCAGAAAACCCACTATTATTGTGGACTGTTGGACTTTGTTGGATTGTTTTTCTGAATTCAAGCACCTATAATATTTAGATCTCAATAGAACACCCATCTCTGACAGGACTAAACAAAGAAAAGGGGGATACAAAGAAAGGACCATTTTGTATTTGTATATACAGAATAGTTAGGATAGATATATAGCTACTTTTGGTTAGTTCAATGAGAAGAAAGATTTGTAGCAATAGTGTTTGGACAGGATATCCTGTCCGCATCTTGTAGTATGGATAATCACTAAGAAGATAACAATGTACAATGTATTAATTATTGAAAATGTCCTATTAGCCGGCTTTGAAACTGTCTCATTGATATTTGTTTCTCAATAAAATAAAATAAATTAATAAAACATACTAATTTCACAATAACATCAGAAAATATTAAATAGTTAAAAATTAATGCAACCAAGGAATGGAAGACTTCTACAAAGAAAATCACTTCACTGTGAAAAAGTAAATCAAGAAGGATGCCAGAAAATGAAGACATCTCCTGTTATTATATAAGTAGAACCAATATACTCAACATAGCTATATTTCCTAAGCTTATACAAATTTAACTCAATTTCACACAATATATCAACCATATTCTCACAAGCAAAAGAAAAATAATCTGAACATTATGTGGAACCAGAAGACACCAGGATAGCAAAATAATTCTGTATAATGCAATCAAAGCAAAAGCCATCACAATCTCAAATTTGAAGTTCAACTAAAAAGTTGATGTCATTAAAACAGCATGGTACTGGAACAAAAACAGGCATGCAGAGAAATGCACCAGAAAAGCAGAGGGAGAAACAGACTTAATCTTTCACAAAGGGATCAAAAACAAACACTGGAAGATAGTCTCTATAATAAGTTGTACCGGGAAAATTCAATATCCACATGCAGAAGATTAAGTCTCGATCCTTATATTTCACCCTATATTTAAAAGGAAAATGGATTAAATATCCAAATGTTAAAACTAAAACATTTAATCTTGTGGAAGATATATATTGTAGAGAAAACTGTTGAAGCTGTAGCTGGAAATATGGATATTCTGTACAGACTCTGCACACTGTCAGCATAACAAATTCTCAGAATTAACAAATGGGATCACTTTAAATTAAAAAGTTTCTGCACAAGAAAGGAAATAAAGAGCATCTAGACTATATTAAAAACTCCAAAACATTTAGATTCCCCCAAATGAAAGACTCAATCAAAATACAAGCAAACAACATGAATAGACATTTCTCAGAAGAAATACAAGTGGCCAATAAATACATGAGAAAATGTTCAGCATTGTTGAGTGTCAGAGAAATTAAAATTAAAGCTACACTGAGATAGCATCTCACCCAGGGCAAAAAAATGGCTTTTATAAAACCTCTAATAATAAATTTTGGCGTGGAAATAAGTAAAAAGCAACTATTCTGTATCATTGTTGGAACTCTAGTTTAGTACAATCATTATGGCTATCAGTGTGGAGATCCCTCAAAAAACTAAAATCAGGAATTCTATTTGACTAATGTGCACATGTTCTAGGTATCATCCCTCCCTCAGGTGCACTACACCTCCATCCAGTCCAGCTACGGTAACTTATACCTGTAATCCCAGGGCTGGGGAGCCTGAAAACAGGAGGATCACTAGGAGACATAGTGGAGTCACACTCCACATCATCATTCAATTTTTTTTTATGGTACTGGGGATTGAACTCAGGACCCTGCACTTGCCAAGCAAGCACTTGTTCTACTGAGCTATCTCCTGGCTTTGGAGAATTCAATTTATTTTATTTTTCTTTTTAATGAAGTTCCACATAAATGCAGTTGTGAAGAACCTATCCCTAGATATTCTAATCCAAGTCCTAGAAGACCCACAGTAGCAGAACAACCACCTAGCAAAGCCCAGCCCAGATTTAAAAGAAGGACGAGGAGGAGGAGGAGGAAGAGGAAGAGGAGGAAGAAGAGAAAGAGGAAGAAGAAGGAAAAGGAGGAGAAGGAGAGGGAGAGGGAGAGGGAGAGAAAGGAGGAGGAGGAGGAAGAGAGAAGGAGAAGGAGGAGGAAGAAGAGAGAAGGAGAAGGAGAAGGAGGAGGAGAAGGAGAAGGAGAAGGAGGAGGAGGAGGAGAAGAAGAAGAAGAAGAAGAAGAAGAAGAAGAAGAAGAAGAAGAAGAAGAAGAAGAAGAAGAAGAAGAAGAAGAAGAAGAAGAAGAAGAAGAAGGA
>NW_004524589.1:27309012-27311674 GCF_000260255.1 Octodon degus | reverse complement strand
TCATCATTACCACCACCATCATAACCATGAACGTCATGCACCTTCACTATTCTCCTGTTGCAAAAGTTTGTGTTTGCCATATTGGATCAACTTCATCACCCATGCATAAGGAATCTAATAATTCACTTTTGACCTCCAAAACTTATACATTTGTTGTTGTTGTTGTTGTTGTTTTGTTTTGTTTTGTTTTCATGCATCAGTATACTGGACTCGGTTATTTCTACCAGATAAATTAAAAGAAAACTTTTTTAAACAAATCCTGGAGTAGTCTGGGTCTATTGCATCATCTGTGAAGACTGACTAAACATACACAAAAACTACTATTGTACATAATTAATGTTAGTATGGGTTTGACACATTTTCACACATGCACATAAATTTCATGATACTAAGTAGGTAGACACAAAGATCGCGTCCTGTATTCCTCAAGGAAAGTTACTGAGACCCATAGTCAGCTACTGGCTACTACTATGTTAAGATAAAAGTTGTTGGTATAAAAGTAAAGGATAGGTATATGACACCAAGTGTTATGCTTGGAAGGGAATTTTTTAAAAATATCAAAAAATAGAAATGCAGTAAAGATAAACAATTGAAAGAAAATCTTAAAGAGATCTAAAATTGTAACTACTAAAATCTATTTACACCATATATCAACATATAATTATTAAAAACTTACATCACCTCAGAAAACAGCTTCTAAGCAAGGTGGGGTAATAATAACTGGACTTATTTTTCAGCCTCAAATTGTTAAAAAGAATAATTGTGCTATGCACATGGGTAATTCCAGCATACTGATAGATTGAGACAGGAAGACCACAAGCCCCAGAAAAGACTACACAACTTAGAAAACCAGTGAGATCTTACTTTAAAAAAAAATGGGCTGGAGGTACAAACCCTGGTTTCTTTTGCTAGAATAAAATTAAAAAGCCAGGTTAAGGTACATCTAGCAATTAATAGAAAAAAAAATCTCAGATACTACAAAAATATAGAAAATAAAATCACACTCTTGAATAAGCAATGAATTACTATGAAGAAATTAAGAAAAACATGAGAGTTCTTATAATTAAATGACAAAACTAGTACAACATACTGGAGCTTATGGGACATAATAAAAACAATCATATGAGGCAAGTTTATAGCTGTGAATACCCACATCAGAAAAACAGAATAAACTCAAATAAATAGCATAATTATGTGCCTCAAACTCCTAGAAAAATAAGAGCTACACAAATGTAGAGTTTGTACAAGGAAGTAAATTATAAAAATCAGAGTAAAACTTAAAGAAAGTGAGACAAAAGGTAAGAAGAATCAATGAACCAAAGAACTGATTGCCATGGGAATTGTGCCGGACATAGAGCTGATATGGTCCCTGGATGTGGGGACTAAGACTGTCTTCTCTTTGTGGGGTTCTCCAGAGCCCAACTGCTGGTTTCCTGTTGCTGCTTCAGACACTTCCACATTGTTGGTCTCATTTATTACTCCTCCCTTAATGTGCATGTCCAAGACCCAGTTGTCGAGATGCAAAACTCTTCAGGCAGATACTATAAACAGAACAAAGCAATAATCAAAAGGAACAGATGCCTTGATTGCATAGGTTCTATCTCACAGATGCAAGAAGTGAGAATGGTTCAATGCACACAAATCTATCTATTGATCTATCTATCTATTGATCTATCAATCTATCTGTCGTGTGTGTGTGTGTGTGTGTGTGTGTGTGTGTGTGTGTGTGTGTTTGTCAAGATCCTACGGCTGTTTGCAGACTCAGGTGTGAAAGAATGTAAAAGGGCTGTCTGCATGCTGGAGAACCAAACTATCCAGGAAAAGTTGAAAGAGCTGTAACTACTTTTTGAGTCCGGTTGAAGTTTGTATGGGGAAGCCACGTTGTCTGCTCGAGAAGTCTGAAGACTATGTATGGGTAGAGTAATGAGCCTGCACTCAAAACCTGAAGAGAGCTCTTGAAACATGACAAATAATGGAATTCTTTTTTTACATACTTTAGTGTAATCTGGGCAGCCTACAGGACTCTGGTAAGCTCTTACTTTCCTTAGCCCCCAGAACGCAACATGGAACTTCTGTGGCCTGTCCAACCTTTTAAGAACTTAGGAAGACTGAATGGCCTGTGGGACACAGGACAGCTATGATCTCTGGGCACAACACATGCAAGTATGGAGCTTTCCTGGAACCATTTAAGAAATTTGGTAGACTTTGGGTGGCCTGTGGGAGTCTGGATGGGTGATTTCTTGCGGCTTCAAAAATGCTCAAATAGAGGAACAAAAGGCAATCTCCAACCTCCAGCCTACTCAAAACAAATCTGAGAGACAAAGACATACAAGAACATGGAAATCACACACCTAAAATTTCTGAAATGTTGGCAACTGAAGTAAAGAAATAAGTCCATCAGGTTATAGAAGAAATAAGATCAGAAATAATCTCTCAGGTCAGAAAAGAATGTTTACCACAGCAAAAGAAGACATAGATTTAAAAAAAGAGGAGAATAGAAAAATGATGGAAACACTGAATGAACAGTACAGAAAAGATTTAGAACTAATGAAATCAATTCAAACAGAAAACCAGGAAATTAAGACCTGCAGTGAAAGATAGAAAAAGTGCTTGAATGAAACTGAAGATAAAGCTTCAGACCTCAAAGACAGTGGTGCAGCTA
>NW_004524589.1:27293283-27298772 GCF_000260255.1 Octodon degus | reverse complement strand
GAGGAGGAGGAGGAGGAAGAGGAGGAGAAGGAGAAGAAGGAGAAGGAGAAAATGAGGAGGAGGAGGAAGAAAGTATTGTTTTAAGCACAAATATTTGGAGCTGTTTGTAGAACAGCAATAAAAAACTAAAATAACTCCCAATGAAACATAATATTTTGTAATTTATTGAAACAGTGTAAAGAAGAGACACTATGGTGGGATTTATTTGGAGACTTGGATACTGAGGGCTCATTATGTGCCAGGCATTGGTCTAAACATTTTACATGAAGCAAACCATTTAATCCTAACAACACTCTGTAGGAAGGACATATCATTATCAACCTTTTGCTGATACAAGTTGCTGCCTATCCAAATAGCTTGTGACAAATATTCAAATACAAGACATAGCCAGTTCCAGACCCCAGGAAACAACACTGTGGTATTGTATAGAGTAGCAGAGATTTCAGGGTGATTCATAAATAAACAAGCAAGAAACTTGCCAATGAGGAAAGGTCTTCTTCCGGTCAGTGAAGGTACATGTCTTAGGACAGAGGTAAAAAGTGATACAACACAGTGACAAAGTAAGAGTACTGAATTAAAAACAGAAATTCTACATTGTAAGCTGGGCATAGCTGAAAAGTCAGGCTAAGACATTTATTTTTTCCTTAATTTTATTGAGAGACATTTAGATGAGAGAGTTTCAAATCAAATTAGTACAACAGTTTCAATAATTAACACATTGTATACTCTCTTCCTACTGGTTATTTGCTGTACAAGATGAAGACATGATATCCTACTTACAAACACTATTAGAACAAATCCCTCTATTCATTAAGAGAATGTAACTATATATCTATCCTAACCATTTTGAATACATAGATACAAAATGGACATTAATCTGTATCCCCTTTTTTGTTTAGTTCCATCATTTGAATATTATAAGTTTGTTAACTCAGCAAAATATTCTAAAAGATTCCAGTAACCCATAATAGTATTGGGTCTTCCGCTTCACTGGCAGTGTCAGAAATTGTTGACCTGAGTCCCTTACAGCTCCTCATAACACCATGGCTTTTCTTCTTATACTTCATTTTTATACTTTTCTGCTGGATGGTTAAGACCAAAATAAAGCAAGACCTATGCAACAACAGTTGTAGCTTTTGGATCTGAAGGTCAGTCAAATCACCTCAAGATTTATCCTGAAGTCCTGTACCTCAGATTATAGGTTCTTTGTCAGTGTCAGTCATGTGGATGAGTCACAGCCATTGCTTAGCCAATGTGCTCTCTGTGAAAGCCTCGGAGAATATTTTCTCTCTATATGACTCTCCTTAGGCACACTCCACATCATAGATCACTTTCCTCTTTTGCCCTATAATTTCCCTGATCAGAAAATTTGGGACACTCTTGAGTTACATGATGTTACAGTACAAGTTCTCATGTCCTGAGTCTTAATTGACCTTGGAAGGCTAGGGTCAAAATGTTGGCTTTCCTTGAGGCCCTCCTTTTTCTCTAATTTTGGTCTGCAAACTTAGATTGTTAACCCTCCAGAAGAGAAGCTTAGGCTGTTAAGCTTAACCTCACTATCTGTGTGAATATCAAACATTTTAGGCAGATGGAACAGGTATTTTTCATCAAGTATTGATATGCTGAACTTTAAGTCCCTACAGAATATGATGAAAAACCATTAGAAAATTAAAACATATTTTAAAAATAGGCATAAAGAATTAGATATTCTTATGTTTACACTTAAGTCCAGAAATTTAACCATATACAACCTTGTGCAGGACTGCCCAGCAACATTCCCTTTCCTGTCTCCTGCCTTCATTCACCACCCCCTTCTTTTTGAACAGTCATCTATCCAAGAGATAGCACAGCAGCAACTGGTGTATCATGACAAGCAGCCTGTATGCAGAAGACCAGAATGACAGGCACTCCAAGCATGAAACTACTATTACAGATTACCATATTCAGTGCAGTTGCTTAGTTCACACATGTCTGTATATATAGTTAGGGTGAGAATCATTCTAGTTAACTGCTTGATTCAAAAACCTTCTGAAGATTCTCAGGATCATTGCCTTACCCATCTTCTAAGAATTCAATTTAAAAATTAATTTTAATATATTATTTAAAGATAAAAAATACTCAAGAGATTAGAGATGAAGTAAAGAATACAAATTAATAATGTGAGGATAAGTGAAAGAAATATTAATATTAGAAATAAAATAGTATCTAAAAATCAGAGTTAATGAATCGAAGGTAATAAAATTCCCTAATATCCCTTAGAGCTAAGAAATATATTGATATATTATAATCTTTGCTAAATAAAGGAAATCACTTACAAACTTAAGACTACTAACAAAATTGTAAAAGGCAGTAGAAATAAAGTACATAATTTTCAAATCATTCTAGGAGGAAATGCCGAAATACAGAACTTCAACCTTCATAAATTGAATTAAGAAATTCTGAAAACGAGAATAAGCAAACAGAAAAAAATAATGTTAATATCTTAATTCTCCTGAGAGAGCCCTTCAGTACAAAATTGCTTAAAATGCAATTTATCTAACATGGAACTTTTTTGACTTTAGTTCCTACTGAAATCCAAAATAAAATCCTTTTGGGTATAATCAAAGTAGGAAATACACTGAATGGAAATGTCAAAGGATTCACGAGTCTGTTCTGCTGGCCTACTCTGGACATTTTAATGTTAAAAAGCAATACAATTTTAATATTATTATATTATGCCATAATTACTGTGGTGATGAACCTATGATTTGCTGTGGGCTGTTTTCTATTATGTAAATCTCTCAAAGGTTTACTGTCATTGATAAGTTATAGCACATCATATTTTGAAAAAAACAATTTCAGTCCTTAACAATCCTTCAGGGAGGATATAAGAATGAACAAAGGGGGCAACATTCCAGTGATCTTAGATACAAACCTTTGATGTTTTCTATCGTTTAAAATAATTATCTATAAAAACATGCCTGCACATTAACTACAAGGTCCTACTTAACATACCTCTGTAAAATATTGCTATTGTAAAAATGTATGCTTCAAAATAGCAAATGTTTGTGTATTGTGCTGATTTTATGTACTTTTCAGGTCATGGTAACTTTTGATGTTTATTTTAGCAGTAATAATGTCATTTGATCCCATTAGCTTGGTTCAGTCCTTTTGATGTGACAATAATAAAACTAACCCAAGAAAGAGAGGAGGAGGAAAAAGAGGGAGAAGAGATGGTGGATGAGAAGGAGAGGAAAATTGAGTAGATCAGGAACAATGGAAAAATCTCTTGTGGTTTATAATCCTGGCTAAATCAAGAGCCTTGTATTCCAAGACTATCCTCTTAACTGAAACTCTAAAATAACAACAACAACAAATAAGCAGAGTCTCTTTGAGAACTGGGGATAAAGCTCTGCAGCACAGTGCCTGCCTGACAAGTGCGAAATTGTGCAATAAAATTAAATTTTAATAAAGGCAAATTATGAGCTCGATTTTCCTTACCAAAAAGAAAAAAGTCTTTTAGAAACAGAAATGCGGACTGCCTAAGTTAAGAACCTTGAGGAGTAACACTGAAGAGATTCCCTTGGTTCCTTTATTGCCTCCCATACATTCTAGAGAGAACCCTTCAATAGTCTACAGGTGCGAAGTGAGTGCTAAGAGATATGCACAGAAGGTTCTCCAAGATAAAACAGTTCCTGTATGCCAGAGACCAGTTAACTCATACATTTACAGGACAGTACAATTTTTGGGCAATCCCCTCTAATTCCAGCCATAAAATATATACCCCCAAGCCATTCTAATCTCTGTGTTTCAGGAGGAAGAAACATTTCAGTAAGGAGACAAGCATATCATACACTCAAGGCCTCCACCCCTAATACCACAGCCTGTTGCAGAGGCAAGGGTCAACAGTCTGGTAGGAGGTAATCTGCCTTCTCTGTACTGGTTGAAATGAACTGAGTCTCCACTCCCACCTACTGGTAGGAATAAAATTTAAAGAAACTGAATAAGGGAGGGTTAGTCAGGACTACAATTGATAGCCCACCCAATACTTGTCATTGGCTTAGTGGGAAGCTGAGCTTCCCTCCACCTTTATCGGGCATCAAGAAGACAGAAGGTGGTGGCATGAGGTTCCTTCCTTCCTGTGTCATGTGTCAGCAAGCAGAAAGGATCTGAGCCACTGTATGCTCTGGATCACCACTGTTGGGAATTAGAGGCAATACTCTCAAAGGTCACGATAGTTTTCTCTCTCTCCTTTTTTTTTTTAACAAAGCTAAATAGGTGATTACCATATATCTTAAGAATTATACCCTGGAGGGGCTGGGGAGATGGCTCAGTGGAATAAGTGCTTCTCCGGCAAGCACAAGGGTCTGAGTTCAACCCCTGGTTCCACCAAAAAAAAAAAGAATTATACCCTGGAAAATATAGAACTGAAAATTCATATTCATAATGCAAATATTCATATAAATGCACCTAAAAGCTTTGTTTTTAACAATAACTAAATGCAAGCAGTACAGATATCTTTTAGAAGGTAAATGGCAAAATAGATTTTGATAGATCTGTACCTATGGAATAATATTCATTTATGAAAAGGAATGAACTAGTCATAAGTGCAATAACTTGTGCAGTCAAGTGGACTATATTGTGTGAAAAAGAGTCAACAGTAGAAGGTTTCATACTGTGGACTCCATCTAAATAGCTTATTAGAAATAATAAATTTTAGAAATGAAAGACGAGATTAGCTACCTGACAGTGTTGTATTGTTTAAGGACAAAGGACAGAGATTAGTGGTTGCAGTCATAAAAACATAACATGAGGGAACTCTGTGGTGAAATTATTCTGCATCTTGACAAGTACTGGCAATATGAATTTAAATATGTGATAAATTCTATAGAATTAGAAACATATTCAAATGAACATATGTGGAACTGAAATCTGAATGACTAGATTTTATCAATATAAACTTTTTGGTTATTATATTATACTGTGTTTATTCAAGTTGTTACCATCAATGAAAAATGAATGAAGAATTCATGGAAGGTCACTATGTTACTTCTTATGAATGCCTGTAAAATAGAATGATCTCAAAATTTTAAAATATTTTAAACATTAATAAACAAACAAAATAGACATTAGATTTTGAGATGTGATTCATGATATTTATGTAAAAAAATCCTCAAAAGTATTTGTAATCTAATTTTGTAAACTCAGTCATGCAACCTACTAGGGATTTTAAAACAGTTTTAAGATACAGGGTACAGAACTAGAGGCAAAGGACAGATATCTGGCAAGGGGTTGGTCTCTTTGGATCCAAGTCTTGCTAAATGCCCATGAGATGATACAGAGGGATGTCTTTCATCTAAAGTCTAGACAGATATCTCCACTGAAGAAACTTGGTTTTGGTCATTGGAGCCCAATAGGACATCCGGACCGCTAGAGAAGATTAGTGTCTCTGTTCAATTTTTTTTTAATGTGTGTGTGTGTGTGTGTGTGTGTGTGTGTGTGTGTGTGTG
>NW_004524589.1:27290031-27293183 GCF_000260255.1 Octodon degus | reverse complement strand
ACACCGCTGTCACAAAAAGAGATCAACTAGGCAAAAGTCAACAAAGAAATAACAGAACTAAACCAAAGCTGTGAAAAAAATTGAGTTGGTAGACCTTTACAGAGTGTTTCACCCAGCAACAACAGAATACATACTCTTCTCAGCTGCATACAGGACATTCTCCAAAATAGACCATCTACTAGCACGCTATACTAAATCTTTTCTATACTTAATTAAACGCAAAGGAACTGAAATTATCCCATGCTTGCTATCTGATCAATATAACAAAACTGAGAATGATTGCAAGATGATATCACAATCACTTACCTGAAATTATACTACAAAGTTAATGTGATTTTTTTTTTTTTTTGCGGAACCAGGGATGAACTCAGACCCTCATGCTTGCCAGGGAAGCAGTTATTCTACTGAGCTATCTCCCTGGCCCCTCAACCACACTTTATCTTTGATAAAGATGGCAAACATGCTCAATGGAAGAAAGATACCACTTTAATAAACGGTGCTGGAAAAACTAGTTTACCACATTCTGAAGCCTAAAGCTAGCCCCGTGTCTATCACTGCATAAAACTACTGTCAAGATAGATCAAAAATTAGGGCTGGAGAGATGGCTCAGTGGTCTAAAGCACCTACTTGAAACAAGCTTGGCAAAGCACAGGATCCGTGGTTCGATCCCCAGCACCACATGCCAGCCAGCCCCACCCCCTGGTGGGCTGAGCTGGCCACACACACATACACTCATAAATAAATAAATGTTTAAAAAAAAAAGATAGATCAAAAATTAAATATGAAAATAGAAACGCTAAATTCTCTGGAGGAAAATGTAGGTAAAATCTTGAAATCACAAGGGTATGTAGAGAATTCATGAACAATTCCAAACTGCACAGGAAATGCTTCAAATAATGAACAACTGGAATCTCATCCTTTTGAAAAGTTTCTGCACGTCAAAGCAAATCTCCAACAGAGTAAAAAGAAAACCTACAAATTGGGAAAAAATTTTAGCTGAACTGTCCCATTGAAAAGGTTTTCTATCTAGAGCATATAATAAATTTTAAAAAATAAGGTACCCTAAATTTAAAGACCCAATAAAAAAATGGGCATGTGAGTTGAATATACACTTATCAGAGGAAGACATACAAATGGCAAGTGAATATATGACAAAAAAGTTCAACATCATTGGTCATTCCAGAAATGCAAACTAAAACAACAGAGATTTCATCTCATCCAAGAAAGAATGCCTAACATGAAGTCAGTCAATAACATGCTGCAGAGGCTGTGGAGAAAAAGGAACCTTTCTGCACTGTTGGTGGGAATGTTGACTGGTACAAGCACTGTGGAAATCAGTGTGGAGATTCCATTAAAATGTATCACTGTTGATCCCATCCATGTCCTCTATTCCACTCCTGGGCATCTTTCCAGAAGAACTGACACCACAGCAATATGTATGCACCCACATTTATAGCAGCACAATTTTTCATAGCTAAATCCTGGGAACAACACAGATGCCTATCAACTGAGGAATGGATAAAGAAGATGTGATATTTTTACACAATGGAATATTAATCAGCTATAAAACAGAATAAATTTGGGTCTTTTGTCAGTAAATGATGCAACTAGAGAACATACTCTTAATTGAAATAAATCAGACCCACATGTGCAAATATCATATTGTCTCCTTAGTGTGAGAATCTGAAAGAGAAAATGGGATCTGAAGCATACAATAGATACTGGGCAAAGGGAGTGAACTTATTCAAAAGGAAAGAGTTACTGGTTGAGCAGGACAGGAGATAGAGATATAAATTTGTATGTAAGCAGGATGGTTTGGTCAACTGTACTGTGAATTTCTACTGTTCCATAGAAAGGAGAAGATAATACTAATTGTTTTTCTTTTTTCACTTGTTTGTATTTTTTCTCTTAATTTCTTATGCATTTTTTTCTTTCTTCCTCCAATTTTATATGCATATATCTAGTAATATGAATAACTGAAAGACAACACTATATGTTACAACAAATATTGTTCAATTTATATTACTTTGCTAAGTGAGATTCTGTATCATGTGTAATTTTTTCTGTTTTAATATTATTTTATACTCCTTTTAAAGAAAAAAATGGAACTCCTCCAAGGGATGAGGGAATGTTCTTTCTCTTTCTATTCTATTTAGGCTATAAGCCTATTGATTGTTGCCTCCCACACTCAGGGTGGGTCATTCCTTTTCAATAAATCCATCATTCAGTCATACCCAGAACTATGTTAAATGATCAGACAGACTTCTTCTCCTAATACTGAAACACCAATTGTTAACTATCATAACAAACAAGGACAGAAATCACATGATCATTTAAATATAGAAAAAGCCTTTCATAAATGCCCACATCTATTTCTGAAGAAAATAGGTATAAAGGGACTTATTAAAATCTGATAAAATACATATTTATATGACTAACATGCTGCCAATATTATATTAAATGAGGAATAATTGGAAGCTGTCCCACTAAATTTAGAAACAAAACAGGAAGTCTACTCTCATCACCCTTGTTCAATATGGTCCTGGATATATTAGCCAGAAATATTAGGCAAGAAAAAAATAAAACAAAAGGAGATATGTAGAGGAAATGATGGTGTCAAAATATCATCATTTGAAGATGACAAAATTGTGCAAAAGACTCCTAAAATTAATAACAAAATTCAGAAATGTAGTATAATAAAAATAAGTGCACAAAAATCAATAACAGGCCAAGTGTGGTGACATATGCTTCTAATCCTAGCACTCAGGAGGTTGAAACAAAGGGTCACTGTGAGCTTGAGGTCAGTTTGGGCTGCAAAATGTGTTCAAGGCCAGCTTGAACTGCATACTGACTGTCTGGAAAAAAATCATTATAATTCTTTTACACTGACAATCAATTCATTGATAAAGAAATTAGTAGGATAAGTCCTGAGGGGACTTAACTGACTTTATCAGATCCAAAAGTTACATTTCTTGTTATATAGGTCTTGCTTTATCTTGGTCTTAACCATCCAGCAGAAAAGTATAAAAACGAGGTATATAAAGTAAAGCCATATTAATATCCTAAGCTATGGCCTCCCCCACCCCGCCCGCCAAGTAGGATTTTCTGCCGAGTTCCGGGAGCCCCCAGACCCAGTCCTAGCCCAGGTCCGG
>NW_004524589.1:27260908-27277966 GCF_000260255.1 Octodon degus | reverse complement strand
TGGCCAGCTCAGCCCACCAGGGGGTGGGGCTGGCTGGCATGTGGTGCTGGGGGATTGAACCGTGGTCCCTGTGCTTTGCCTAGCTTGTTCTAAGTAGGTGCTTTAGACCACTGAGCCATCTCACCAGCCCCTATCTGTTCAATTTTACACCAAGAATATAGTGCTCTAACAAACACATGAGAAACTTAACTGCACAGGGAGAATACATCCACATCTCCAGTGTTTGCTGAAGAATGAATGGATGTTCACTGTGGATGCACATGGCATAGGCACAAGAAGAAGCCCCAGTGATTGTACCTAACACTGAGCAGTCAGCAGACAAAAGAGAAGTCAGACAAGGTGGTAATATAATCAGCTACATCCCACCAACTAAAGGTGAAAGATGTCTGGAGTCAGGGGTATCTCCCAACCTTCCTGATGGTCAACTTTATGTGGCTGTAAGCACTAGATGTTATGTTTGTAACAGTAAATTGTGAGTGCCCCATTCCTTCTCATTCTCCATTCTATCTTTTCTCCTATGCTTTTGGATTGTTTCCCTTTTGTTCTTAGGCCATCTTCTCTGCTCTTGCCCTTCCATTCTGTACTGCTGTTACTTCTTTTCCAAAGACCCTTTGCCCATTATTACCTATGTTCTGATATATGCTTATCCTTTCTGTGGGAAAAGAAAAATCACCATTAAAACTTATATTAAAGTATCATGATATGTTAATGGAGGAAGCCACAAACCACTCAGTGTCAATGAACCTAAGAACATGGTAACCAGAAGACTTATCTGAAATATTCAACTCAATGAGTGAAACTTTTTCTTTATGAATTTACTAAAATGAGTAAATAAGATAAATTTACTAGCTTCTATATTGTCTCCCAGCTTCATATTTCTTGCCAAAAAGGTTAAGAATGAAATTTGGGGGCTGGGGAGATAGCTTAGTAGAATAAGCTCTTGCCTGGCAAGCACAAGGTCCTGAGTTCAATCCCCGGTACTGTAAAAAAAAAAAAGAATGAAATTTTAATTAATTATTTTAATAATGAAATAGTAATAATTTTAGTCCTTATTTTTAAAATATCAAATAGATATATTTTTGAAAGTAGGTAGCTACGCTAAATAGGAATATTTATACATAGTTCTAAAGGTGTATCAACTAGTTTATTTTCATCTTTTGACTAATGTATAGGGAGTTTGTTGCTGCCATTGAAAGGGCAGACAAAAAACGCAAGGTTGGAAAAAAATTAAAAAGAAAACATAAAATTTTGAGTCAATTATGAAAAGTAATTACTGTTATCTGGAAGCTACCTCACTATAAAAACATTAGATTCTTTTTAGATTAATCTACAGTGGTTGTTCATGTTCAGATCACATAGCATTTTTAGTGCATATATTCTGCATTATATTTGCAAAGATTTTGTCTACCTATATTGACTAACATCTGACCAATACAAGTGTAGATGTTACTTCTCTTATTGGACTTTATATTCCCCTCCTAAGGTAATTTGCTTAAATGCTCCTTTAATTTACTTGGAGAACCACTTCAAACTACAAGTTTTGCTCCACAAGCCTGCAGGCTCTCTGAAAAGGTCATAGTGTTGCTTCTCAGGGACTGGATCCTTGGCAAGACAGAACAAGGGTGCTCTCCAAATAGCCTGGGCTGAAGAAGGGACTGTACTAGAAGGAGGTAGAAGAGCTCAGTAACAACAGATTGGATTTTCATCTCCATGAACTGTTAGTTGTTGCTGTGGCCGTATTTATCGATAATGCTTTTAGGAAAAAAATCATGAGACTTCAACTGCAACTAGGTAGCAAAATTCATATCCAACTTGGAATAAGTTCACAATGTAACAAGTTACTTTTCAAAAATACTTGATTCTACAGAACTGTTAGTTGGTTTTTTCAGTGTCCGCTCAGCCCACAATGACCCTTAACCACCACCAGTTACCTCTGTGCCCCGTCAGAGTAACTCACCAATTCTATTCTGATATGGTGCTTTTCATTCCAGTGTGTTAGTGCTTCACCTTAGATATTGTTAGATCACCTGAAATTTAAAGATCCTGAGTCTCTCTCCCAACCCCAGGGGTCCAACTTTAACTGGACTTAGTGTTTCCTAAAATTTCTTACATGCCTTTAATGCACTGCCAAAGTATCCCACTGGGATATCCTGTGACATGAGACCATCAGAAATCTCAGTCAGTCTGACTTACAACAAGAGAGATAGAGAGAATAATTCATTTACTTCCATGTGCTGGGTGTTATGCTTCTCAATAATACAGTCCAGAAATGGATGAGAGAAGAAACATGCCTGGAATGAGACCAGAAAGCAGTAAGAACACTTTCAAAAGGAGAGATGTAGGAGAGGAGGGTGCTTGAACTCCTGGGACAGTGGTTCTTTCAGTTTTGAGCTCTTCTGTGTACTTCTCCTTTAGGACTTACTTCTTTTTGCCTTTTACCCTTGAAGGAAATTGCTTATGTTACCATGCTCAGAGGAGCCCTTGTTGGACAGCCCAACTGTTCCACTCAGAATCTCCAATGTAAAAAGATGTTTTAACTACAAATTTCACTCATTACCTTAGCACTCCTCTGGCATTTAGGAACTTAAACTATGTATTTAAAGCATCATTATCATTAATCTTAAAGCTATATAGATGCTGAGTGATAAGGATTAGATATTGCCCATTCATAGTAAATAGTGTGTTTATCAGGAATTCGTTTGTGGATGTTATTTTTTGTCTGTGGTTGAACATGCTAACTTACCTTATATGAAAGTTGGCTATGGTTAAGAAGAATGATGTCATTCAAATAAATTAACAAGCAACACGAAAAGAATAACTATTATGGTTGGTTTTTTTTTTTTACCTTGGGGAAAAGATGTATCTCTCCTTTTTCAGTTTCAATTCAATTATCTGATTTCCAAGTCATCTTGAAGTTTGTATCAAGAGAGTCACTAGATTGTTACTATCAAATGTAGGGGAAGATAAGGCAGCCAGCAATTAGTGCCTGTTCTGTGTCTGCTAGAGAGTAAAGGGTGGCCAGGGGATCTTCCTGAAAGCTGGATGCTCTATTCAACAAAATTAGTAGCTTCTCTGAGACACCTATGTTTTCATCCTTGGCCATCCTGCACAGCACAGGAGTTTATTAATGAATCTGTTTAAATGAATAAATGACAATGAGCTCAGTTTTTATATACCAGTTATGCATACTGAAGATAAATGTCAGCACCAACCCTGCACAAGGTGAAAATTGATATTCGTATATTGCTGTTTACATTAATGATTTGATTCTATTAACATCTTTACTTCTTGTGTTTAAAAATGCAATTCATATAATTTATAAATGTGAGCTACTTTCTTGCAGTACTAAATGGGTTTGCGCATATAGTAAATTTCCTTTTTCCAATGAAAACACAAGGTGGAAGGTATCTAAATGACCACCAACTTCCACTAACACACAGAGGTTTCATGGTGTTCTACCACAAGTCTTACTGACATAAACACATAATGACAGAAGACAAAAATGTGTAATGGTCACATAAACATGTTAGGATTTATTAGATAAAGATCATAATTAGTTAAATAAATTCAAGAACTCATTTAAATAATTCATTGGACAGAAAAATCTATTTTCTGTTCTCTTCAGAATGTTTAGAATATTCACACAGACAGCAACTCAGTATTTCTTCAAATGCTGCACTTCAGATTGATTAAAATGTTTCTATATTATTAAAGGGTATTGTAATTTCAAAGTTATTAAGGGCATTTTTCCAATAATAGAAATGAAGGCGAAACAGTAAGTTAGAGTTACAAATCCACACTCTTATAGATATGGGAGTCATATATTTTGTTCCATCAACATGTCTACTTTACATTATTCAGCACAAAGCTTTGTAAAATAAGAGTCATGGGAATATAAGAATATAAAGGAAAAAGGTACAAATAACAGCTTCATAAACTGAGAAATGTACATAAATAAATCATGTATATGTGGGCAGTTTGCTTAGCTGGCAAGAAACAAAATATGGAAATCTGCTTGTTAAACAATAACTACAGAGTGTGCTTTTATGATGTTTTCTCACCACAGTAATTCATATTAGAGATAGAAGCAGTTGCATGTTAAATAAAATCATTGAACATTGTTCCCTTTGCATTGCAAAGAGCTGACTTATGTTGTTTTTAGATGCCTCCCATTAGAAAGTAAATATTCCTCAATGCTATGCATTTCACAAAATTTAATAAAGACGAACTATAAATAAAGTCACAGGCAGATTTCAGACATTTTTATTAGGAGATTGTTGAAAAGAAAAGGAAAATTAAATACAATACCAGTAAACGTGGTTCTCACATTGAAACCAGGCTCAAATAACTAGGCTACCATAGAAAAATTTCCAATTCTTGCATTATGATGTAAAAACAGATTTTTGTACAGGTTTTGTACAACAAAATTCGTAATAACCTTTTATCATTTTTAGAAAACTTTAAATATATAGATAAAAATAGACAATTTTCATAGGTCCTACATGAAGATGAGTATGTTCTGTTCCAGGGGCTTGCATAGAGCGCAAATGTGGTTATAATATAGGACAACTAGACATTAATATTCATAGGTTTACAAAAGCATGAAAACCATAAAATGGGCACAATTTTACTTGCTTATGCCAAAACACAAATTTCTAACCAACCTGTTTAACTAAAAAAAGGAAAAAAATTTAAGTTACAGACTTACAATAACACTTCATGAGTTGTAATATTTACAAAATGTTAGTAAGAGTTTTTCTTAACATATAACTGATAGCTTTTTTCTTTAATCCTTTCTAAAATTTCCTTTCATGTCAAACCAAACACTAAAGCATTCTCAAAGGTCTTGAAAGTATGTATTTTAAAATGATTTAACCCCACTTAACAGGTGACTCTATGCCAGGAGCAGAGTGATGCCTGATTCTACCACATATGTAAGATGTAGGCTTTTAAAAAAATCTTTTCAAAGATGTATAATTCAAAAACTTGCCACAAGTCAATCAAATTTTAAGTGTTGTAATCCTTTAAAGACTGAGTATAGGAAAAAACAAAACAAAATAAAAAGATACATACTAAGTAGGATTAGAACCTCTTGTGATCAAAGAACAAAGATGGCTATGGGAGAACTAGGTTTAGAAAATCAAATTTCTACAAAGCATTTACTAACAATATCTTAAATAAAAAAATATTGCTCCCTTTTAAAGCAAGCTAAAATCTGAGCCATACATAGAACCTTTTAATTGTATTAAAATGGGCTTAGCTGTTTAAAAGCAAGTTATATAAAAGAATTATGTCCCAGCATTACAAGGAAGACCTAAAAATATAGAAGCTTAGTGCCAGAGTGTTTCTAATGTTAACTTTTTAAAACCAAATAGTCATTACCCAATCAAAACTCTCCTGAACATTTTAAACTCGTTATTTAGACCCTTATAATTTTGCTGTGTTACGGTAATAAATAATGCTTTAATAATAAAATTTTGAGATGACAGAAAATAATAAGTTGTATAGTGGCAGTAGTGATATATCAGTCTTTAAAGGTGTAATTCCACACATAAAAAAAACAAAGAGAAGGTAACTTCACCATGTAATAAGCACTGTTTGCAGCTTTACTTCCAGTTATCTGCACAAAAGTGAAAACACATACTGTAACTTTCAAAAAGACAGTGAAAAATAACACATAGCCACCCTTCCCTCTGACCCGGGTGGGAAGTACAACACATCTTAACTTTATCACTCAGGGCTACATGGTATTGGACTGATACATCAAGGATTTGTTAAGTTTTGTTTTTTAGCAACATTAACATAATATGACATTAACATATAAAAATATTTCTGGTGTTTTGATTTGCTGTTCAGCCACAATCCATTCTCAGTAGTGCAGCTTGGGGCACTAACTAGGGATCAATATACAAATAAAAGTGGCTGAGACAGAGTTCTGATGTCACCAGATACTTAAGTCTCATTCATTAATACTGTGACTTCAGACAAATATTTACATGCCTGCATGCGTTAAAACCAGAAAGACATCTTTCTGACCAACAGGGTGACAAAACATATTTTCTAAAATTTTCATTTTCCTAAATTCTAGTATACTACTGCATACATAATACCTTCCTTGTGTTTTATGTTTATATACTGTACATGTGACCAACAGTTTGAATAAGAAGCAACTTTATTATTTTAATCCTATATACCACTACCAGTTTGGAATGAAAATGTTACATTTATATATATATATTTATATATTTTATTTTTAAGAAACAGAGACCTTCAGCAAAACCTTTTGGCTTCTATTCAATGCTTCTTTTCAGATATGCAAAATGTTACTTCATTGGGTTGATGTCAACATCCACTTGTTGGTCTTTTGGAAAGCATATGAAAAAAAAATTCAGGCGAAAACCCCAACATTAGAGTTTAAAATTGAACATAATGAAATACTACTCTTTTTATTTTCTTTCACAATCCTCTATGCCCCTTACAAGTTCATTTCCATGCGTTCTTGCTGGTTTCAGTGGGACATTACTCTGTAAGTCTGGGTAACCACGGATATAAGAGTCTATTGATGTGCTCAGATACAGAATTGTCAGAAGAGGGAAATGGTTCATTCCATTAAAAAAAAAAGCCAGGTCCCATTTTCAGACCTGTCTTTAACTCTGTATACAAGTGTCCAGCAGAAAAGTTGCAGTTACTAACTGTAAGAAGTTTCATACTTGTACATTTACAATCATTCTCAGGTCTCTGGGATAAACAATAGGTGAAAACCAATAGAGGATCTTTTTTTGTAGGATATTTAAGTGTTAAAGAAATGTAATACACAAAATTGAGGAAGTTCCCTTGAAAGGACTTATTTTCCCGAACTTTCCAATGGTGAATGCCTTAATGCAATTCTCTATTATGACATAGGATTTCTTCAACAGGAAAGATTCAGTACATGACAGTAGTTTTCAAATACAGTCTTCCATCTAAAAATGAATAATAAAAAAACAGTTAATGACATAGTATTTTGGAGGAAAATGTGTATACAAAATATATATAGCCTGCTACAAAGTTTGCAGTTTTTATTTTACCTTCACTCACTTAAGAAGCACTACTTTTCACATATTCTCAAAGTTAATTTCATAATTACATTAGGTTTATAAGATAAAGAATACAGCCCTGTACTTCTCATAAATAAATATTTGCTATTTTGATATCAGTTCCCAAGCACTCAGAAAATAGATAAGAGTGTGTGTGTGTGTGTGTGTGTGTGTGTGTGTGTGTGTGTGCTTTACTGATAAGCAAAGCTAGTCTATTTCTCTTGAATGACAATGACTTCCTCCATGCTTACAGATTCAAATTTGCTCTGCATGCACTCAGGTGTGTCTCCTTCGTGAAAGACTAAGCCCCTGTGTTAACTTTAGCAGAGCTGTTTAATATACCTTGTAATATAGCTATTGTGCACATTCATTGCTCTGTATATGAAAGCCACTAGCCATAGTTCATCACTATCAATGAACTATGTAGTCTTTCCTCTTGAAGTGGGATTAACCCAAAATTAAATATTGAGATATAAATCCATGCCTTAACTTTTGCCAATGAAAAATAAACATTGTTATGCAAAAAGTTCAAAGGAAATCAAATTTTGGTCACAATGAATACACATACTGAAAGAAACACAAGAAATGGGAAGCTAAAAATCCAGTACAGAACCTAAGTAAAACATAAATCTATTCCTCAAATATAACATTCTCTAAACTTTTTAGTTTATGGTGTGACCTGAAGTATGGGTGTATTCGCATGAAATGTGCCTGAATTTCAACTTTTCATAGCTATCTAGGGAAGATAGTGATTAAAAAAATAGAAAGTTTTAAAACATTAAAAACAAGCATATAGTCATGTGAATTTTTGCAAAATGTCTGATAGTTTCAAAAATGTAAGTACAAAAGATGACCAAAAATATGTTGAATGTTCACATTAGAAGTATTTGTCACAGTGAAAGTTCCATTGCTAGGAGTCTCCCTCAAAGTGCTCCCACTTGCTTTCAGCACCCTTATCCTATTGTACTTGTCACTTTGTGAAAATGTTGTGAAAGTCTTTCAAAAGTGCTTGTGTAAATGTGATAGAAAGAGAGTAAATTCCACAGCTGGGTGTCCCCCTCCTGCAAATAAGACTTTATAACATCAGTCAAGTGTGTCTTCATATACTTCACTGTATGTGACGTCACGTGACTTCTCAGTCTTTCCCCCAAATCAAAATGCCATTGAAAGGTAAATGTTTTGAATTGATTCTGGACATTGAGATACCTGGAACAGCACAATTGAAAATACAAAGGAGGATTTCCAGAATTGTTTCAGGAAGTGATAAGAAAAGTGGGAGATAAGGGCTGGGGAGATAGCTCGGGGGTCTAAGTGCTGGCTTGGCAAGCACAAGGACTTCAGTCCGATTCCTGGTACCACATGCTATGCTGGCCCCACAATCCTAGCACACTGGGCTGGCCTGACATGGTGGTGCATGCCTATAATCCCAGTGCTAAGGAGACAGACAGGAGGACCACTATGAGTCTGAACTGCATAGCAAGAGCCTGTACCAAATACATAATTTTTTTTTAAAGAACACTTGGATAACTGTTTGAAGTGTGTGTATGTGTTGGAGGGAGGTAGTGTTTTAAGGAGAATAAACAGTAATTAACAATTATAAAATATTTCATGTTAATCATATTTTATGATCAGATCTTATTTAATGCAACATAAATAATCTATAGCAGATTCAATATAGGAAGGGTAATCGAAAGATTTTTAAATATTACCTTCAATATTAAACCAACTAATTAAACACTTTATATAATCTATAGTAAATATAGTAATGATTAATTTATGGTTACACATCATAAATTATTTTTATGTCACAGAAATTGATAGGATATTCTATATTCCTATCATTCTTTTTTATGTTAAATCTCGATACTTGAGGAATATTACCTTCAAGATCATAGAAATGTTTCCGCAAAATAACTTTTGCTTTAAATATAAGATGTAATCTAGAAATCTAAACAATGAATCCAACTAAACTCCAATTAAAGGCCTGGGGAGATAGCTCAGTAGAGTAAGTGCCTGCCTGGCAAGCACAGAGTCATGAGTTCAAACTCCAGTACTGAAAAAAAAAAAAGAAAGAAGTACTGAACTCTAATTAGAAAAATGATCTCAAGAGACATGAAAGCTGTGCTAAATAATTTCTCTAAATATGTGATACAAAAATATTTACCTACTTTGGCTTTCAAATATAGACTCTCACTGACACTACCACTACAGTTTATCAGTAGTTACTATAATATTTGTTATGATTTGTGTCTAGTTGTCCCCCCAAAGCCTCATGCAGACCTGGGGTGGACTTCTCCAGTCTGTGATTAACTCATGACTTATTGGGATTATGGGTGTGAGTGCTGTTGGCATTATGGGTGTAGATGCTGCTGGGATTATGGATGTGAGTGCTACATTCAGCCTGGGGCCAACAGCCTGAATGCAACATAAGGCAGACAGGCTTGTTCTCTGGCTGTGTTGTTGCTGCCACTCCTCCCATTCGCTCTTAATGTTTTGCTGTATTCTACTGTCATGAACAGATTTCCTCAGTCTGCCATGTACCACTCAGCCTTGGAGCCAGCTTTGTATGGACCGAAACCTTCACTAACTGTGAGCTAAATAAACCTTTCCTTCCTTAATTTTGAATGTCAGGTATTTGTTCCAGTAAGGATAGAAGAGTAACTCAGACAATAATAAAGATAGAAGTTTATTACATTAAGAATTAATTATGTATCAACATCACAACAAAATAATTTTGATGAAATTTTTAAGTATAGGTACGACAGTATTATATTAACATGCTATGAAATTTTTATTTTTCCTGCTCAGAATATGATCTAATTTATTTATTTAAGCTTAGTTTGATTATAATCACTTGTGGCTCAAAACAGCTTTTCTTGTTTACATCACACAAAAGGGCCAATATATAATTATGTATAGCTCCATCTTATCAGGGGTTTTAAATAATTATAGTATATTTGATATTATAAAACTAAACTAAAAGTTTAGGATTTTCATAGACTTCTTATCACCTGGCTAAAAAGTCAGACTTTAATTTTCTTTTTCATTGTAATAATTTTCATTGCATAAAACCATAAAAACACTTTCAAAGAAGAAATGAGTAATATAGGCTACAGAAGTAATTTCAGAAGTAGAGTGATGATAATTTTATCAAATCAAATTCTTGGTTTCTTAATTTATTCATTCTCACTTACCTTTTTTTGACTCAATTGTCTTATTATTACATAGACTCAATTATATTTAGAATATCATTCCCAGCCCAGCTTTTTAAAATAGACTATACTATTTTTCTACAATTAGGTATGAAGAAGATAGATCTTTTCATTTTCCTGAAATTCAAATTCCATGATGTGAGATCTTTCACATAATCTGTGAAAAGAGATAATCTGCTCTAAGTAACATTTTAGTGCTGTAAGTCTTCTAAATCTGTGCATATTGAAGAAGAAAGTATTGAAAATAATTTCCTACTCTGCTGTCTACAGCACACAGGCCAAAAGACTCCATGGCAGAGAATATATATGCATGATACGAAAGTATTAATTACATATTATTAATACCTAATTGAATCTATATCAAGTAAATAATTTTTTTCATGATACATATTTGCATTACTGCACCATAGCTTGACACTAAATTTGCCTCTGCAATCCTCCTGGTTCATAGATCTTGGCTTTCCTTTCCATTGTGTGCACGCTCAGTTTCCATCCTGTGCTGAAATATTTAGCCTATCCAGAAAGTATCTTAATAGATAATTAGATTTGAATATTTAGCCTCTATATATTAGGCATTTAGAAAATAAGCTGTCATCACATTTCAACTTACTCTTCTTACTAAGTCTCTCTATATAAAGTGAGTTGCATTGTAAAAATTCACTCAGTGGTAGAGATTTTGTCTTATTTTCTAGCTATCAAAAGTAAGTCTACAACATAGTAAAATCTTGGAAATCAACAACTGCATATCTTTTCCTCCCACCATTAGAATGAAAATGCTTCAGCAAGCTATCTTCAGTGAAAATTATAATAAGCATTCGACTATTAAATTTTTGAACAAAAACAAATATGCCAATAATAATTACAAAGTTTGTCTAAATTTCTAAATTAAGCTTCATTGATTTTTAAAACATATTGTAAACATCTTTAGTGTGGATGATTTATAAAACACATTTATTATACAATTATATACAATAGTTATGGGCTCAATATCTGACATACTATAATTCTACTATTAATCAATTTGTCTTCTATTAATTTTTTTATTTATGTTCCTAACAGATGGAAAAAGCATCAAACATTAAAGATGTCAGCTATGAAATAAATTCCCACCTCTACAATTAAGATATTTCCATAATTAAATACTAAATATTCTCTGTCTTGCAATGAACTAAGGGCAGAAATAGATCACACATAGAAAGACTTCATAAGAGTTTCACTCTTCATTTAAAATATCTAGATTTAAAAACAATTCTATTTTATAATCCCATTCATTGAAAAATACTTAAAAGTCTTTTAGAAAGAAGGAAAAGTCTTATAGGATAATTATAAGTGTGTAGGAATAAACATTTAAACTAATTTTACATTATTTCAGAGAAGGAGTATGGGCTTTGTTGCTCATGGTGAGTAACCATATATAGACACACCCAGACCTCTGAATGATAGGATTCTAATTCTAACTCAAGTTTCTGATAAAATGTTAACTAAATGAATGAAAGGTAAATTACAAGATTTCCAGAGAGCATATATGGTCTGGGTTTATAATTCACTGTGCCATGTTTTTAGTCTGTATTCCAACAATGCTAATATTCTCTGTTCCTGAGAAGAGCAAGACCACCATGCAGCCATGGAGAAAGCCATGGGATCCCAATGAAAGCCTTAGGAAAACAAGCTACAGAAAAAATTACTGGAATCATCAGAGTGCTTCCCTAGGAGAGGCTCATTCTTCAGAGGAATTCAGTTTGCATTTGGAAACCTACAGAGCTTATTTATAAACTGTGTTTTAAGAATTGTCCTCTGCATCCAACATTACCTGACAACCTCACATCTTCTCTCCCTCCCATTTCCTACACTGTCTATATGTTGTTCTTAAAATATTATTTCCTATTTGTTCTTGCTGTTAAGTATGTTTTACCAAGCAGTTATCACCTAACCTCCAAATGGATGAGAGCTTTAAGATAAGAAAATTAGCAATAATGGAAATAATGATTATTATAGGCATATGTAGCATCTAATGTGCTCAAGGTACTTTATAGATTTCAACTCTAAATTTCCCAACAAACCAATAGACATTCTTAGGGCCTTTAACAAACAAGGCTGTTGATACTCGAAAATGTTAATATTTTCGACATTTTCACCACATTCTACATAGAAGTACAATGATTTGATATTGTGCAGATACAAATTTTGGATACATTTGATTACAACATTCTTCCTCTATGGATCAACTGCAAAAGACATGCTGTACTCTACTGTATAATAAAACCACATCTTTTTTTTTAATATTTTCCTCAGTTGACAGGCATTTGGGGTGTTTCCATGATTTAGCTATTACAAACTGTGACACTATGATAATACGTATGCATATATGGCTGTAGTATAATATTTTTAATTCTTCCAGGAAGATACTGAGATGGGCTGTATCTGGGTCAAATGGAACCTCTAGTTCTAGTTTTTTGAGGTATTATCACACTAATTTCAACAACGGTTTTACCAGTCTACATTTCTACCAATAGTGTAAAAGGAGTCTTTTTTTCCCCATAGCCCTGTCAGCATCTGTTATTGGTTGATTTCTTGAAAATAGCTATTTGAAAGGGGATATAGATGAATATCCATTTTGTATCTGTGCATTCAAAGTGGTTAGGTTAGATATATAGTTACATTCTCTTAATGAATAGAATGATTTGTTCTGATGGTGTTTGTAGATAGGATGTCATGTCCGCATCTTGTACAGCAATTAACCACTGGGAAGAATGTATGCAATGTGTTGATTATTGAAACTGTCCTACCAATTTGATTTGAAACTGTCTCATTGCTATTTGTTTACAATAAAATTATGGGAAAAAATAAAATAGCTATTTGTTATTGGTTGATTTTTTTATAATAGCCAATCTTTCTGGAGTGAGATGGAATTTCAGCATTTTTAAAAAATTTTCATCTCTTAAATGATCAGGGATGTTGAACATTTTTTCATATGTTTGAGTGTTTTATTTTATATGCAATGGAGTTCTACAGTACTACATAGTCATAGATGGTAAACCTGAGGTATTTCCAGGTCAGTGGATAACTTAAATGAGACCATACCTTTAAGTGAAATAAATCAAACAAACACGTGTAAATACTGCATTATGTCCCTGGTGGGAGACACTGAAAGAATTAATAAGGAGCAAAATGTAAAATGTGAACTAGATATACTGTAAAGTAGGAAGAAACTGTTCAAAAAAAAAGAGGACCTAGAGTGGGTAAAGAAAAGTGTGATTAAAAAAACAAGGGAAAATGAAAAAGCTTTGTTAAAAAAGGAGAGGAGGGAGTATGGAAAGGAACAAAAGGGATTTAGGAAAAAAAGAGAAAGTTGTATCATGTACAGGCATAGATCGGCTATCCATATAGGTTTATTATACCAATAAACATAAATTAAGAAAATATACACTATATCTGCCTTGCACTCTGCAGGGAATCTGCTACTTGCCATGCACTTGCTTTTGTAGAGCATCAAATGAGCAACTTGAAATCAGAATTGGAATTCTTACAAGTCAGAAAAATTACCTTCCTTTGACACTGTGATTATTTCCTTTTGTACTGGAGGTTGATATGACGACAAAATTGTCACACTAAACTTAGTGCATGGGAGTACTTAATTAAGAAGTCTTTTCTAATTAAAAGCATTTGGGTGTAGAGGTTGAGAGAAACTATTTAAATTACAAATTCCTAATAGTTACAAAGTTCATGGTGATTTGATGTTTACAGCTATAATTTGGTGAACAGGAAAAAGTATTTAGGTCACTAGAGAGTGTATGATGGGCATGGATTTTTGTACACTGCTTATTATTGCCACACAGATTTTGATCTACAGATGAAATGGAAAACTTTAAAATTCTTTGTAAAACTGGATATCAGATTTTAATATCAAATTTGAAACCTGTCAAGTGAATCCTAGTGAGTATACACATTCTATATGTTATTGACTGCTGAGAAGAACGAAATGATACCTGCATTAAAAAATTTTAAGTTTTATTTAGTTTATTGCTAATGTAATAATTTCATGCTTCAATTTAATGTTTTTACAGGCATTACTATAGGTGGCTATTGCTAATGCTGAATATATGCAAATGCAGTGTTTATCTTTTCTCTACACAAAAACTAGCATAATACATAATTTCATCATTTTAAATACTGATCACAAAGTTTTATATAAGAATATAACAAATCAGAACAATTTTAAATTGCTCAGTTGAGCATCACTAAAATTAATCATTTTGTGAAAATCATGTCTTATGCCTAACAATACTAGGAAAAAAGTATTTGAAAATGTTTAAATAAACGAATATGCATTTAATATCTGAATGGAAGTACTTCACAGACATCTTCAAGGATTTCTCACGTGTTTTTCGCAAAAAGGGCTTAATAAATTGCATTCTACGGTAGAACGTTTTTAATGCCATAAAAATGGCATCACTTTGTTCAAAACCTGTGATCTAATGAAGGTCGCTATTCTCACAAAACAGTTGCATGTGCACAATCCTCACTACTCTAGGGCTGCAGAAAATATGAACACAAGAGCGAATAAACATATCATATCATATATCTACAAAGTTTAATGTTTACTTAAAGCGTATAAGGTTATTATAAAATATGGTAGCCGGGAACCTCTCCCAACATAATGTCTTAGTTATTTGAAATAAAGAAAATCAAAACAAGTGTTGAAAACAAATGTTAATGATTCATGTGACTTTTGATAGGACAACGAAAGGAAGTCAAAATAAAAGCAAACAAACAGGAACAGATGGGAAGGATCTTTGTCAAGTCATAATCTCTCTTCTAAAGCCCCCAAAGGAAGAAGCTAATTAAAGAAAATATTGTTTCTTGCTTTTTTATAATTTTATATTTAGAGTAAGAACATTCTGCTACTCCTAAAGCAAAGAAGCAGAGACACAAAGTGTGCATTGAACATGGGAAATATTTTAAGAGAGACTGACGTTCAGCAAAATCCCATTTATAAGAGTATACAGAATAAACATCACTTCTTCTAATTAAATTAGGTAGATAGATGATAACAATACAGTGATTTCCAGACATCTGAATGCTAATATTTTCAAGATTGTGTACAAAACAAAAAGTAAAAACTGAGAAAGTTGTAACCTTTTCTAAATTAAGGGTATATCTAGGAAACTGCAAACTGACAGAGATGAGTCAAAGTCAAATTAGGCCCTAGATCTCTTTTATATGCTTTCTCCATAAGCACATGGTGCTGTTCTATAACATGAAGTAGACTGTGTGTGTCAAAGTACAAGTACTAGAACATTATATCCACAAGATCAAAATATACAAGATTCAAATGTACACGATCTAGATAATAGATTATCCAACAGAACAATATGGCACAATTCATTTGAAATCAGAATGGATAAGATAATGCTTTATTTCAAGGGTGTGTAAGTGACCACTATCCCCACCCCAGGATTAAACACAAAGCCTTGTGTTATCTGTCTACCCATCAGAGAGAAAACAATTCTATGTTTAACGTAAAAAGGACTTACTCAGACCATCTCATCTACCACTAAGTTACATCCCCACTCCTCAACTGAAGTTTCAATAATGGCTAAAAATAAAGTAAAAAAAAAAAAAGTTAACATCAAGCACTGGATTTAGATTACTTTTATGTCCTCATTCAATAAAAAGTGTGTAAGACAATATGGGCTAGTTTAAAACACATTTTGAGCATTGGAAGTTCACGCCATGTTGTACTATACAGGTCACTGTACTATGCCTACTAATTTTTAAAACAAAATGAAATTGGAATTATCATTTTTATAAGGAACTTTGCAGGTGGATCCAGGTGAGCACAATTTTGCAAAGAGGTACTTGAACTTACAAAATTCAAAGTAGGTGGAACTAAACTTAGGAAATTCCAAACCTAGTAAGGATCTTCTTGAATCAAGCTGAAATGATCAGAGCATTTCTTTCCAAATAGGAAATAAAACAGAAGGACAGACAATGAAATTGGAACTGAAGAATGAGTAAGGAAGGCACCTAGGGTCCCCATATGGAAACTGCTGATATAACTCACTTATTTAGTCAACTCCAGCCATAGGCAAAATACACTTCCAATGTAGCCAAATAAGTTTACAATATTATTGTCCCTCATACAAGGGCTATTCTTCTGAGTATCTTAAAAAGAAGGTCATTTGAGCTACATATTCAACTACATTGATGTTTTCAGTGCACAAAGAGGAATGCACTTCTAAAGGAAAAATGATCCAACCTTATTGAATATAAGTGATATTTGGTTCAGTGCAAAATAATAGTGTTGTCAAATTGGGGTGAAAATCTGGACATTACACTTCTATAAACTCACAGGTATTCAATTATCTTAAAACCATGATTACTATCAAACATAAAAAATTCACTGTCATCAGTCTTCTATGTCTATGCAACAGAGAAGAGAAAATTCTGTGTTTAGCACTAAGAAAGAATATCTGATAAAATGTGTTGTCATGAATTATTTGTCTAAATTTATACAGGCAGGGTTCACCTCTGATATAGTTTGAACATAACTGCTGCTGCAACCACTTGTCATAGGATCCCAACCTTTATTTCTCCCAAATGGTTTTCACTACACTGACAAATTTGGGGCAACACTTTTAAAATCTGGTTAACATCTTTTTTATTTTTTAATAATTTTATTGAGAAACAAATATCAATGAGACAGTTTCACAACCAATTACTGGCACATTTTCAATAATTAATACATTGCTTATTGTTGTCTTAGTGGT
>NW_004524589.1:27236421-27260305 GCF_000260255.1 Octodon degus | reverse complement strand
AATATCTTCTTTAAATGAGATAACATAACATATGACTTGTGTATTTCTAGTACTTTGGATAATCTTGAAAGTGCTCACAAAATATATATGAACTAATATCACAAAACAAGGGAAAAATACACATGAACTGCATCTGTATGTTGTACCTTGAGAAGAACACAATTTGTTTGGGTAGTATCCTAAACCTACTCCTGAGAGGCAACATGGAAAACATTTTATTTTTGAAAAGGCCAGCATTCTTCAAAATGCATGATTTATAAATTGTAAGGGTAAAGAAATGGTCATGATTGAAAGAACTACAGAGAAATAGCAACTAAATATAACAGATGATCCTAATTCAGAGTCAGTAACTAGGGGAGACATATAAAAAAGGACGTTATTGGGTCAAGTGACAAAATTGGAATTTGAATATTAGATTACATAAAAGTATTATGTTAATAAAATGTAACTGAGGGGGACTGGGGAGATAGCTCAGTAGAATAAGTGCTTGTCTGGCAAGGGCAGGGTCCTGAGTTCAATCCTCGGTACAGCAAAAAAAAAAAAAAATGTAATTGAGGTGATATATAGTCTGTACTCTGTACCTGAACATATTAGTACTAAATTCTTTCTCAAATAAATATGGGTAACTATTATAGGAAAATATCAGAGAAAATGTAAAGCAAGTAGAGGCAAAATACTGATAACTGATGAATCTTAGTAAAAGATATGTGACAGTTTTATACTGTTCTTGAACTTCTCTCCAAGCTTGGGTTTTCTCCAGCACAAACTTTGAACAGCAAAATCTTGCCTCAATTCAAAAAATTTCAATATGGCAGCAATGTCAGATATTTATTAATTGCTAGTTGAAGATTGGTACTTTCTACTATCCAGATACATTATTTCACTGATTACATGGACAATATATTCTTGATAGATGTTTTCTGTTTAGTAAGAAAGTTCTTGAGAAGTCTTATTCAGGTATTAGACAGTAAATAAATGGTTAGTGATTTTCTTAATAGAGTTCTCCACAGAAGCAGATTCAGATGCCTAAAAGTTACTGGACTGAGCATATGGACATAAGATAGATTCTGGTCTATTGGGCCATCATGTTTTAATGGTAAATTTATAATTGTAAAGTTTATGAAGTCTGCTAACTATTACCTGTTACTTAGGATTTTAGATGTTAGAGCATTTGCTGCTACTACAAAATTATTCCTCCATTTAATTGTGTTTGAAACAAATTTTATCCTTTAAAATTTTACCAAAAAAAGAAAGAAAGAATGAAAGAATGAAAAGCACAGCTCAATGAAAAATTATATTGCTGTTCTGGTAGTGTGTGTGTGTGTGTGTGTGTGTGTGTGTGTGTGTGTTCTAATTAACCATTCATTAGTAAGAAATTAGAAGCCATCAGAGTGGTTAATGTACCAGCAAGTGAAAATGGGGTGCTTTGCACTTAGGTTACCTTGTCTTGATTGGAAGGTGAGACCTTCCAATTTCAGCAAAGTAAAACACAATGAAGTTCCCTATTACTTCCTCCATTCTCCTATGCTTTTCTGGGAAAAAAGAAACTAAGTAGCAGGGACTCAAGAAAACAATCATGGGGAGGTACACTTGAATCTAGTGATGGTCAGACAATTTATTATGTTTAATTAAAATAGAGCATCGATGAAAAATAACTTGCTCAATAAAATAAGATGCTGCAAAAGGGAAAGAGGGATCTTTTAGACACCAAGCCTTTGTATCCTCTTGGAACTGCAAAAGAAATGCAAAACCCTGTGAATAAATTTAGCTTTCAGAATAAATTCATGTGTTACCTCTGGAAAAAAAAAAACAAAGGTGGCAATTAGCAGGACAGCTCTTGTCAGAGCGTCATGATTGTCTTCTAAATTTGCTTGAAAAAAAGAAACATTTAAAAAAAGTTTTAGCATTTTCTACTTTTTGCTATTTTCTATAGAATGTCTAATTTGATGATTTCAATAAAAGCTACATTTGTCTAGAGATGTAATTGTGAGTGAATAGTTCTAAATCTCTAGGGCCATATTTAACATATTTATACAATGCTGAACGGAAATGCAAATCTAGGGATAAACTTGACAAATGATAAGCAAACTTCAATGAAAGATCAATTTTTCAATAAATATAATTTTAATGAAATAAATGATACTTTTATGGGGGAACAACCTCTTTTATATTTTATCTAATGGTGTTATCAAATGTTTAGACAGTGAGTGGGTGAGAATAATCATTTTCAATAGAAGAACTATTATATAAAGTAATCCTCTCTTCATTCAACTTCAAAGATGACACAAAAGGAATCAGCCCAGAGAAGTACTATCTCTTTTGGAGAACATATTAGCAAATAAACAAGAAAGCATGTTAAGAGAAATACTATCTCTAAAGAAGAATATGAGAATGAGTGAGGTTTTTATCCAGAATACAGACTAGAGAAAACAGACTTAGGGAGGCAGGTTTTATCAACCAGGGGTTAAATTGAATCAAATACTGATGTGGGCATCTGGTACATTTTTACATATATTTCTAAGTGTATTAAGTATATGAATAATCCAATAGTCCCTGTACGAACACTGTTATCATGAAGTAACATGATGAATTTAATTTCTGCAGGTGGTTATTGTTGGTAGTACACATCCTCTAAAAATGCTGTATCTGGAGACATATACCTGCAATCCCAGCCGTTAGGAGGCTGCGCTAGTACCATCGTCCTGCCTGCCTATGGTCACATCCTTTGGTGAGCTCTTTAGAGCCAGAACTACACCTCGTGAAGTGTGTTTAAAGAAGTAAATATGGCAGAAGTGATGGACTGTCTCTCCAAGACGGGATCTGGAAAAGCCTGTAACTTCTGTCTCTCTGGCTCCTAACCCTCTCTAGAACTATTTAGTTCTCAACCTGGGGACACCAGCTTTCATTTAGTGAGTTTCCTTGGGCAAAGGGGCTGATAATGCCTCTAGCCAGTGGCCAGCATGTATCCAAGGCCCCTTTCCACACTTTAGAGGATGTCAGGCCTTCTAAAATCCTGGAAATGGAATGTGCCCCAGGGAATGTGAAGGTGAGGCAGCCCCTGCGGTCACACTACTGCAGCCTGGAGGTGGCAACACAGCAAGGATACAGCAATGCTATTCCCAGATTGCTCTCCTATAGGGACAGTGAGGTGAAAAGAATTATATTAAGCTATGGAGTTTTGAAGTAATGTGTTGCACTGCTAACAGTAAATCTCTAAGAAGGATTTGCTGGTCAATGCATCAGGTCAATATTGCAGTCCTTATGAACCGAGTATGCTTATATACCTGTTTGCTTTCTTCTGGAACACAGCAGCAATTGATAATCTTACTCCGGGCCATGAAATCCCACCAAGCCAAATGCTGTCCTATGCTTCTCCTAGAAGCCTGCGTGCCTTGCAGAGAAATGGAGTGTTCCCAGAAAAATATTTTTCACACTATGCAAAACTAAACCAACCAAATTCTGATATCATCTAGTCATGACACATTTCTAGATACCCCTAAAACTTCATGCAGCCAAAGGTGGTGCCATTTCAGAGGTGTCAGAATCTAAAGTGTGTGACTTGGGGTGCTGTGCTAGGATTAAAAGAGCTAAGATTAAGGGTGGATGAAATACACCAGTTTAGTGGTAGATTGAGACCACAGATTTGTTTGACACTTTATTCCCAGTAGTCTGAATACAATACAAGGGACAGAAAGAGCCCTGCTTCCTCTCTCCCTGCTTACTTTTGCTGTCTCTGCTCACCATGAGCTGTTCTCCTCCTCCAAGCTACCCTGCCCTGGAGCCAGCCTACTATGGACTGTATTTAGCTCTACAAACTGTGGGCTGAATAAACTTTTTTCCCCTAACTTGTGGCTGTTGGCATTTTCTCTCAGCAAGGAGAGAAAAGTAACTAATAGTAATGCAATAAATTATTCTAAATCAAAAAGTATTTATTTTACACTTAAATGTCTTTGGCATAGACAACCACATGTGTGTTTTTCTTTAGTAAGTAGAATTACACATACTTGAGTTCCCTAGGATATCTTGATTCAGTTGAGAAGAAAAGTAGAATTTCCTTTGACATGGATACATTATTTCATAATATATAGTGGCCATCTAGAAATATTTTTAATGCAATAGTCTCGTCATCAGGTTAAACTTGTCTCAGAATAATAATGATATCATGAAGTCACCTAATGCACTGTGACAAAGATTCCAGAAGTTGTACAGATTTCTGCTGCTAAAGCTTTTACAATTCAATGAACCACCAAAATGGAAAAGAGAAAATATGTGTTCTAGGCCTGTGTATTAAAATTATCTAAAAAGGCGTTAGAGTAAGAAGAAAAAAGTCCACATTCCAAGCATTTGATTTCACGGTTGTGATTGGCTGGGATCAACCTTGCAATTGTAAAACTTTTTTTTCATACTACATTTTTTCTAAAGAAACAGAATTAAATCTTTGCAGATTAATCATGAAAACATTGACAATCTGGCTACAAATAGTAAGAAATGGAAAAAAAAAGTAAATGCTTTCTAAAATGGAGAGCAATAAAAAGACAAAATGTACTATCAGAAAAAAATATGCAATGCTAATGAATAATTTTGCATTTTACATATTGTCTGTGTTTCTAGATATAAAGAATTTCAGGAAACACCTAAGCATTGTGGACTTTTACATGAATTCCAATTGTTCTCAACATATATTGGGATTTGTAAGATTGCCAAATTTAACACAATCTCAAAAAGTAAGCATAAATATTTTACAACTAAACATTTAAAGTGTATTATAATAAATGTGCATGTATTTAGAAAGAAGATAAATGCTGATATATATGTATTTCATGCCCACTGTAAAATCTACCCTGGGGTTGGTTACAGAGGCCAGTATTTCCACTAAAATGAATAGCCTGTGGCTGCAGTTACTGTCAGTATTGCCTTATTTCCCATCAATAGCAATTGTGACATGAATAAAATTAACTTGAGGCACCATGTGGAACATTATATCTTAAATTAAAGTTAGATTTGAAAGAGCATTATGAATTTAAAGAACTAATTTCAGCTATGCCAAAAACACTTAATAATAAAATCTTTATTTTGCTATAATAGGGATTCCATGTTATTCTTTAAGAGATAATTCGTAGTTGCACTCTGACAATACCAAATTATTCAAACAATATTGCCTGTTTATAATCTTAAAATCCTTGACGCCCTACCTCTATTTTTACTGGACAGATTTTCCCTCCATTTCTTCTTATGAAAAGGCCCTTCCATAATTGCAATAATATTAACCTGTAAGTCTCAAGTAATGAATCTTGTTCATCTTCTCACTACATCTTTAACCCAGTGGCTGCATGAAGAGCTCACTTCTTTTTTTTTTTTTTGGCTTTGTGTGTGTGTGTGTGTGTGTGTGTGTGTGTGTGTGTGTTACCAGAGATTGAACTCAGAACCCTGCATTTGCCAGGCAAGCACTTTCTCTACTGAGCTCTCTCCCCAGCCCAGCATTGTTAATAAGCTCAATTCATGTCCAGTTCTTCGGTAGCTTAAGAATCAGTTGAAAAGTCACAATATTTTGCAGCCCTAAACAAATAGCTGATGAATGCATTTTCGAATGTCTTTTGAAAAGACATTGTGTGAAATTACAATGTTCCTCGAGCTTCCGACACAATGTAAGAATACTATGATTTTGGCATAAAACACAGTTTTTTGCCATAATTCAAAAGACTGTTACATGAAAATTTTCTACTTCACCTCCCAAATATAAACAAAAGTATAATTTGTACTTTCTTTTTATCAAAATAAGAATGAATTATACTGTTGAAATGATTGCAAAGAAGGTCTAAGTATCAGAGAGAAAATCTTACAATGGAAATAAATTATTGCTGCTTTTTTGTTTATGGCTCCATTCAACATAGTTTGATTACTTGAAAGGACTGATACACAACATGTTCCCATACAAAACAATATCATTAAATATACATGTCTTCTAATGCAAGAGTTGAATTGACAGTTTGTCACACATAAAATCTGCAGAATCAACAAAGATGCAAAATAAATAAGTCAAAATATGAATTATCCAGCATACTATTAGGTATTTGTACCGTACAGTATTGTAATTTCATGTATAGAAGCTACCACTAAGTTGTTTGATTTAGTTTTTTTATACTCACTTTCAAGGACAAAATTTAATCCATCCTGTCTGTTATTTTAAAAAGTCATATTATGCTGTCTTTATTTCCCTTTCAACATCAGTTCATTTATTACACATAAATTTAGTGCAAAATATACAAAATGTTTTAACATAGCCATCTGAACATTTGATTCTTAATCGTGCATTGCCAGTAGGTGATCTTGTCTTGGCACACGGGGATGGACAGCAGGCAGTGGCTTGATAATATAAAATTTTGCAAAGAGAGTCTATATTTTCGGTGTAAGAGATCTCATCAGCTTGCGTTCCAATTATTTTGTTTTGTTTTGTTTTAATATATTTAGTACAGGGTCTACAGGGTCTCACTATACAGATCAGACTCCTAGTGATCCTCCTGATTTTAGCCTCCCAAGTGCTTGAATTACAGGTTTGAGCTGCCAGACCCAGTCTCAGTGGCCATCTCAGTGTGCCCCAGGGGCAGGGCCACTGCAGCAAATATCAAACCCCGGCCTCTGGGTCTACCTAAACAGGTGCATTAATCTGCTGAGCTATCTGGCTGGGCCCTATTGCTGTGTGTCTGCTCCTCATATTCACATCCCAGGTCCACACCCTCACAGGTGCCTACTTGCTCTTCTGCCCCATTGCAGTATCACTCAGAAGCTAAGAGCCCAAGCACGACACCCACACAGGCCAGAGTGCTAGCCTGCATTGCCAGTTACAACTGGCAGCCCCTCTCTTCCATTTTTGTTTTTCTGTGTTTATGGAAGTATTTATCTGCCTATCTATTTATTTATTTATGTTTACAGTACGGGGATCAAATTTGGTACCTTGCGCTTGTCAGGAAGGCACTTATGCCACTGAGGTATATCCTGGCACTTCCATTTTTTCCTTTTGAATGCTACAATTTGATTATACTTTGTATTTCAACTGGGTCTTTCCATTCTATTCTGTTCCTGGATCACAGCAAAAGATAAATGCTCACTTCTGAAGCAATAATATTACTCTCCCTTTATATAAATAGCCTCTATGCAATGTTTATGTTATTTAGCATTTAGTGTATTTGAGAGTTAACATAAACAAGTTTTTATCTTTAAAAATATTTAGAAATCTGTCCAAAGACACCATCAGAAACAACTTTATTTATTGATGCTCTGTTTGCAAAAATTATATAAAATATACTGATAGTGTGGCTTCTTGGAGGATCTAGACTTATAGAACATGACTCAAGCATCTTTTCACCTAACCAGAATGACTTGTTTTGCTTGTTCTCTGAAAACTCTTTATTTACTTCCTAGAATGACTGGATTAAAATGAGTTTTATAGAGAATGATGTCTTTTTGCATCTTTCTGGGGAAAAAAAAAATCAAAATTTCAGGTTTTCTCCATCAATTAACTTTCATGTTCAAATATATACTACCAAAAATGAGTTTTTATAAGCAACAATGCTGAAAATGAGTTCTACTGGAGAAACTTTACAGTATGGATATAGGAAATGTTATATACAGTGTAACAATTTTTAAAAATAGAGATATTATATAGATAATATGGTCATATTTTAATTTGTTTAAGTTATTCCTGTTTCTTATGATGAAATTTAATTAATAAATATTTCATGTTCTTATATAAAGATCATAGATCCTATTATTGTTGAAAAGCACCTTTATATCTGCAAGTGTATTGTTAAGAACTAAATATAGAATTGATAAAAATTCCTTATATTTTGCATCTGAGTAAAATTTTGAGTTTTTTTTAATATCATACAATAAATAAATAAATAAATAAATAAATAAATATCATACCTATTATCATTTTTATTGCTCTGGCACTGAGGTGTGTAGGCATTTTGATAAAGTGAATTAACTATAACAAATCATTTATTAAGAATTACAAGTTTTTCAAAGCTTATTTCACAAAATACTGTTTAATTTTAATGCAAAATTCTGTGCTCTGTGAAACATGAACTTTGGAAATTCAAAGGGACATGTATAAGGAAACTGTAATACTAACTTTACATGCAGATCCATTTTTAAGATTTACTCTCCCAATTTCTTTGTAGGATGACTTTCAGAGTGGTACACTGATGCAGTCTGAAAGTTATGTGAAGGAGAACATTAAACTATGTTTTTCCACTCTACACCTCAGTGGAAATGTTTTAGCAGTTGTAGCATTTTCAGGTGTCTTGCGAGGAGGGCCCAGGAAAACTATTTAGTTGACAGAAATTAGAACAGCGATTCTGAAGTTTCATTATAAGTTAAAATCCTGATTTTGTAATTTTCAGCGTCTTCCTTTATAAGGAATCATTGTTTTATATTATTAGTTTTACCAAATGAAAATGGAGGCTTCCAGATAATCTTATTCAAGTGAAGAACAGGAAAAAAACACAGCCTAGAAGTAACTAAAATTAGAATTTAAAATTAACAGTAATTTTGAAACTCAAATGAAATAGCCCATAAAAATAGAATAGTCAAAGCAACCATGAACAAAGAGAACACAGCAGGAGCATCATACTACTTGATTTAAGGATATAATAAAAGTTCTAGAAACTCACACAGTGTGGTACTGGCATAAAAGAAAAAATAGACACATCAATCAATGGGATGGCATAGAGGGCTCAAAAATGAGTTTATAGATGAATTGTGTGATGAAGGTGCAATGAAAAAGAATATGCAATGAAAAAGGACGACTTCTTTGTTGGTGGTGAGCAGAATGTATGGTCTTGTGTAAAATAATTAAATGGGATTCTTATTTCCTTTTTTTTTTTTTTTTTTGTATTTTAGGACAGGGTCTACAGAATCTACAGGGTCTCACTGCATAGATCAGACTCGTAGTGATCTTCCTGTTTACAGCCTCCCAAGTGCTACAGGGATTACAGGCTTGTACCATAATGCCCAGTCTCAATTGCTCTCTAAATGTGCCTGGGGGGCGGGGCCAGTATGGCAGGCCCAGGGATTGAACTTCCAACCCCTTCATCGGCTTAAGCAGCGCCTTAGTCCACTGAGCTATTTGGCCGGCCCTTTTATTTCATTCATATACAAAAAGTCAAAATATAGTCAATGCTTAAACAAAAACCAGTAACTGTCAAATCAATAGAAGGCAACAAAATGGAAAAACTGTGATATTAGAATGGAAAGTGAAATTTTGGATTTCAACCCAAAAGTACAGACAATAAAACACTGCATGAGTCTATAGCAAACTAAAAAGATTTTGCGTTAAAAAAAAGAACCAATAAAATTGTGCAAAGATAATCTATAGATAAGAAAATAAATACTTCCAATCAATACATTCATTACAATGGGCCAGGGAAATGGCTCAGTGGAATAAGCACTTCCCTGGCAAGCGCAGGGCCTGAGTTCAATCCCCAGTTCCACAAAAAAAAAAAAAAAATGTTTTGGTGTCGGGGAGATGGCTCAGTAAAAAAGTTCTTGCCTGCCAAGCACAAAGACCTGAGTTCAATATCCAGTTCTGAAAAAAAAAATAAAAAATATGAATATATATATACATATATATGTATATATATATACATATATATATATATTCATCACAGGGTTAATATCCAAACTGTGTTGGATCTCAAACAACTCGTTAGCAAGGAAACAATGATATCAAATTTTTTAAAGAGCTAAGGGACCTGAATTGGCTTAGCAAAACAAAACATGTAGACAATAAATATATGAAAAAATGTCCAACATTGCTAATAATTAGGAAAATATGAACAAAACTACAATGGGATGTCAACTCACACTTGTAGAAGAATGCCTGTTATTGTAAAGAATAAAAATCTAACTGTTGCAGATGTGTAGAAAAGGGAATGCTTCAACACTGTCCGTGGAAAATTCTGTAGAGATTCTTCAAAAAACTAGAAATTTGAGAGCAAATTGGTCTAGCAATGGCTGTGACTCATCTACATGGCTGACACTCACAAAGGATCTACAAACTGCAGTACAGGGTTTCAGGTTAAAACCTGAGGGGATCTGACTGACCTTATCAGATGAAAAAGTTACATTTCTTGTCATATGGATCTTGCTTTATCTTGACCTTAACCATCCAGCAAAAAAGTATAAAAATGAAGTACAAAAAGTAAATCCACATTAATATGCCCAGCTGTAAAAGGCCCAAGTCAACAACTTTGGACATTGACAGTCTTATGGGAAGTCCACTACTATTATGGACTACTGGACTCTGTTGGGAGATTCTACTGAATTCAAGCACCTACAATATTTAAATGACATGGAATGCCCTTCTCTGACAAAACTAACCAAAAAAGTGGGATAGAAATGAATGACCCTTTTGTATCTGTATATTCAAAATAGTTAGGATAGGTATACAGCTCCATTCTTTTAATTTAATGAATAGAGAGATTTATTATTATAGTGTTGGAGACAGGATATCATGTCTGCATCTTGTTCAATAAATAACCACTAAGACAACAATATGAAATATATTAATTATTGAAAATGTGCCAGTAATTGGTTGCGAAATTGTCTCATTGATATTCATTTCATAATAAAATAATTTAAAAGAAAAAACTAAAACTAGTATTCTGAAAAAAGAAAATCAACCATACATAGAATTACCACAAAATCAAGCAATCACACAAAAGGGCAATTTGCCCGAAAGATTCAAATTCAGTTTATCTGCCACATTCACAGTAGCAGTAGTCACAGCAGCAAGTTAAGGAATCAGATGTCAGTGTCCACCAGTAGACGAAGGGCTACAGAAATCTTGAATGAAACAAAATACTGTTCAATCTTATAAAGAAGGAAACTGTCATTTAGGACATTATAGATGGAAGTGAGATGGAGAACACTATGCCAAGTAAAATAAGGCACAGAAAAACAAATACAGTTTTGTATTTTTTCACATATATGGAATGTAAAAAAAATGATCTCATGGCAGTTAGAAAGTGGAGTGTCAGACGAAGGGTAGAGTTTCAGGGCAATGGAAATTCATGGTAAAGGAAGCACAAACGCTCAAGACATGAAAACACCTCAGCTTTTAAGTTCTATTGAAGAGTCTGATGAGTATTGCTAATAACACATCATTGTATATTTCAAAATGGCCAATATAGTACATTTTAATACTCTCAGTCTAAAAAATTGTAAGGCACTTGACTTTATGGATATGGTATCAGTTTTAATTATTTCATATTAGATTCCTAGAATTTCATATCATATACTATTCAAAAGAAGCCAAGCAAAAACTATATCCAAGATTCAACTGGGCAATTGATTAATGATAAAGATATTTATCCATTAATTTAGGAAAACAATTCTCATGTGCATACCAAAAACAAAAACCTGGAACCTATTTAAACTGGCTTAAGTAAATGAGCAACCCAAAAACTTCACCCAATATTCTTTTTTATTTATACCAGTTAGCACTATTTTCATAACACTTTCTCTAGATAGGTAAATGTATCAATATTTTTAGAATTCCAGAGATGAGACCTTTGTGGAGTTTGTGAAATTATGATATGAGTAAATAGAATGTTAAAAAATACTATTCACAGTTTTATTTTTCCAGTACTGAGAATTGAATTCGAGACCTTGTGCTTGGCAGGCAGGCACTTACGCCGCTGAGCTATCTCTCCAGGCCCATTCTCAGGTTTTTAAAGAAATGGAGTGTGTGTCATTATTTCTCAGGGCATTTCATATTCTTTAGGGTCTTTATATGTACTCTGAATGTATGTTAGCAGGGGTTAGATAATCCCACACTCTTAATTTGGATTTATTGTTGAGATCTAGTAAGGACTTTTCCATCAAGTTTGAACCCAAATTAATTCAGCATAGTGGGGCTACCTTCTCTGCTCTGTTGTACTCATTGGTGAATAAGATAGTGGTGAATCACGGGTGAACTTTTGCCTGTACTTTAAAATTTCATTGTAAAACTAAGTACATCATATGCATGTACTGGAATAATAGGAAAAATATGTTTATGTTAGTTATGACACAGTATTGACACCAGTAGCTCTTATAAAGCAATTGCCCTTTTTACATACCTCAGTAGGGTCTTAGCCAAGAGAACTATTAGGAGTTGTAAGAGATTTATTCCAGAGAACCAGCCACACCATATGGCATTTGTTCCATGAACATTTTTAAATTTTTATTTATCAAATTTATTTCAAACTTTTCTTTCTTTGAGACTTCACTGCACTTTTTATCTGACAGGACACACTCAACATTAATTCTTAATTCATAAGATAATGCAAGCTCATCAGCTACAGAACATAATTAATCAACCCATCTGGAATTATTTAAGTATCTTAGAGTTTGTTCAATGTTTTATATGCTAGTAATTTTTAAGGGTAATAATTTTAATCTACAAAAGGAAACATTGGTCATTTTTAGTTTTGCAATGTTCAAATGACTAAAATGAACAAGAATGGAATGAATCTAAAGGAACTGAGAAATTAAATAGAAAATGTGGGTGGGAGGGTTTCTTTTCTTTCTTTCTTTCTCTTTTTCTTTTTTGATTTGTTTGTTTGTTTGTTTGTTTTTTCAGAACCAGGGATTGAACTCAGGATCCTGTGCTTGCCAGGCAAGCGCATATTCTGCTGAGCTATCTCCCTGGCCCTTTGGGAAGGAGGGTTTCAAAACATTATTTCTAAACTATACCTGAACTTCAAAACAGTTAAGTACAGAAGTCACTGCATTCACTGTAAAAAGTTTTGTGAACTTTCTCCTTTGTTTTTGAGTGAGATACTATTTGGAATTTGGTATTTATGTTGGCATACTACATTATATTACTAGTTGTATTTCATCCAGGAGTCTTTCATTTATTTTGCTATTATTAAAGAACATGAGTAAAACTGCATCTGACTCAGGCATCCACAGTGTTTCATAAAGTTTGTGATTTTTACATAAAATATGCATTTCTAATTTCCTTTAGAAAGTGAAGAAGAGGCTACAGGGCTGACGCTCCTACTTGGCAGCAGTTGGCTGGAACCCAGTGCCATCTGTTGGAGAAGAGGCATGTGCTTTGCATTCTTGTGTGTAATATTTCCTCTTTTGAAATTTCTCTTCAACCCCATTCCTTTTACTAGGGATAATCAGGCTTATATGCACAATCGCCTAAAACTCCTAGAGAGCTGGCCAAATAGCTCAGAGGATTAAAGTGCCTGCAAGCAAGCACAGGTGCCAGGGGTTCTATCCCCAGGCCAGCTGTGCTGGCTCCACCCCTAGCACGTGCTGAGACTGCAATTGAGATTGGGCATGGTGGCGCACGCCTGTAATCCCAGCTCTTGGGAGGCTGAAAACAGGAGAATCACTATGAGTCTAATCTAATAGTGAGACCCTGAACACCCTACAGACCCTTCCGTAGAATACAGAAATAAATAAATAAATAAATAAATAAAAATAAAACTCCTGGAGAAACTTATGATATCAGGCAAAACACTATAACAACGTTGAGTGAGCTAAGCTTAAATTTATTAATTAGCACAGGCATTAAAAATTGAAATCATTAGTACAAATAAGTATTTGATCATCAAATGTCAATTCCTAGTTCTTAATTTTGTTGTGATCACTCATAACCTTTCACATGTAAACACAGAACCATAGTGTAGAATCAGAGTTAATCACAGCACACCTGAGTATGCATGGGAATAATTTATGTTCTAAAATCTCCCCATCCAGCATTCCTTCTCCCAGGGAGAAATAAATAAAGAATGAGAGTCAGATCCAATAATTTGTAGCCATAATTCATCATTTTATAGGTGTAATTAGTAGGCTTAAGTGGAACTATGTTTAGAGATTTACTATCTCTGGAGTGTGATTATGTATGAATTAGAAGAATATGTAGCTCCTCTACACTACATGAAAATACAGAGCATATTAAGAAAAGTTTGCCAAAATAGAATAAGAAAATTAAGAAGCTGAAAGATTTCCATCTTAAATGTGAGTAAAAAATAACTAATTTATTTAACTTTGAAGAGATACATAATTATACATAATATGTGGTTGGAAATCAATCTCTTAAAATATCATTTAATTTGATATAAATTCAGAAATTCATGCCCTGTCATGAATTTTTAAATGCTCCAAAATGTCTTGTGAATATAATTTTCACTTACAAGATTAAATAATGCTTAAAAGAAAAAGACTGAGTTATAAAGGAAAGACATTTATTGGCCTAGGCAAATTTTGAAAGTGTAATAAGTTTATATTTTACCAGGTATAAATATTATTGTACTTATACTACAATAAATTTATGTTTAATTGTCAGGCCAGAACATATTATTAATATATGGCTTTTTTTGATCACTAGTTTCAGTTCTTTACATATATATTAACTTAATCCACACACCACATATTTAAAACAGATATATGTACTTCTATTATCTGAGTTATGCAAATTAAGAATAAAAATCAAGAACTTATATGTAAACATAAGAAGTATATGATTCTTTATGCCTATTTTTAAAATATATTCTAATTTTTAATTTTATCATATTCTATAGGGACTTAAAGTTCAACATATCAATACTTGATGAAAAATACCTGTTCCATGTTATGCCTAAGATGTTTCATATGCAGACAGATAGTGAGGCTAAACTTAACAGCCTAAGTTGTATGGTAATAACAATAAGCTTGTCTTCTGGATGGTTAACAATCTAAGTTTGCAGACCAAAAATAGAGAAAAAGGAGGGCTGCAAGGAAAGTCAACATTTTGGCCCTAGCCTTCTAAGGTCAATGAAGATGCAAGACATATGAGAACTTGTACTGTAACATCATGTAACTCAGTAGTGTCCCAAATTTTCTGATCAAGGAGATTATGGGGCCAAAGAGGAAAGTGATCGATGATGTAGAGTGTGCTTAAGGAGAGTCACATGGAGAGAAAACATTCTCTCAGGCTTTCACAGAGAGCACATTGGCCAAGCAATGGTCGTGACTCTTCAATGTGGCTGACACTGACAAAGGTTCTACAAGCTGAGGTACAAAATCTCAGGATAAATCCTGAGGGTATTTCACTGACCTTATCCGACTCAAAAGCTACAACTCTTGTTGCATAGGTCCTGCTTTACCTTGGCCTTAAACATCCAGCAGAAAGGTATAAAAATGAAATATAAGAAGTAAAGCCATGCTGTTATGTTGAGCTGTAGCGGATTCAGGTCAACAATTTCTGACATTGCCAGTCAAGCAGAAGACCCAATACTATTATGGGCTACTGGACTGCTTTAGAATATTTTGCTGAGTTTACACACCTATAATATTCAAATAATGGAACTTAACAAAAAAAGGGAATACAGATGAATGTCCATTTTGTATCTGTGTATTCAAAATGGTTAGGATAGATACATAGTTACATTCTCTTAACGAATAGAGTGATTTGTTCTAATGGTGTTTGTAAATAGGATATCATGTCTCATCTTGTACAGCAATTAACCACTAGGAAGGATGTATGCAATGTGTTAATTATTGAAACTGTTGTATCAATTTGATTTGAAACTGTCTCATTGCTATTTGTTTATCAATAAAATTATGGGAAAAAAAGAAATAGAGCTACACTTTCAATATTATAAAAATGAGAAACAGCAGTGTAGGAATTTGAACTAAGAAATTCTGGATAAAGAATCATTATATAAGGGGCCGGAGAGATAGCTCAGTAAAATAAGTCCTTGCCCGGCAAACACAATTGCCTGAGTTCAATCCCTGGTTCCGGAAAAAAAAAATCAGTATATATATATGTACACAGGTGTCGTAGCCACCTTGTGCGAGCACACTCGTGTGTGTGTGTGTGTATGTGCATGTATTCATACAAATTAAGTAGGTTTTCATATGATCCTGAAAAAAATCAATAATAATATCACTGGTCTTAGAAGTTCATGTGGCATAATATAAATGAATGGTAATGTTGGACACTAGACTATCATTTTCAGTCTAGTCATGCTTACCTAGCCTTGAATCATATTAAGACTGATTCTAATTCTTTTGAATTCAGTTATATAAGTACAACACTAATGCTAAAACAGCATTGGCACATACAATTGATTTATTAATTAGTCCCATCAAATAGTGCATGTGTTTTAATTTATTGTAGAAAAAAGTAATTTATTTATTTATTTATTTATTTATTTATTTATTTATTTATTTTACTTCAGGGAAAACTTGAGAAAATGTAAATTGAAAGTGGGAGCCATAGGGCCAGCCAAATAGCTCAGCGGATTAAAGCGTCTGCTTAGGGGCCAAGTTCGATCCCCGAGCCTGCCGGGCTGGCCCCACTTCCGGGCGCACTGAGAAGGTGATTGATACTGGATGTGGTGACGCGTGCCTGTAACCCCAGCACTTGGGAGGCTGAAGACAGGAGGATCACTACGAGTCCGATCTATGCAGTAAGGCCCTGTACACCTGTCCTTAAAAAAACAAGAGTGGGAGCCGAGACTGGAAAAAATGCCTTTTCACTAAAGATGAGTTCCACAAAAAAACACAGTCTATTTAATTGATTTTTATCACAGTACTAAATTTCACATAGAAAGAACTACATATTTGCATTTTTATCTTAATTCTTCCAAATTTATGCCACCCTCTTTATTCAGTTTAACATTTGGTTACTCACAGCCACTTCATAAATTATGGTAAGCTGAAAAGATCAGTGTCAGTGGGAAGCAGTGCATGTGGAGACAAAGGGACTCAGAGTTCCTGACTTTCTGAGTCTGAGGAAATCGTATCACGTGCCTCAGTTCCCTCCAACATAAAATGGGCATATAAAGATCCCCAAAACAAACATTTTATAGAGCTGTGCATACCTTCAACTGTCTTAGAAATATTAGTTCTTATTCTTCTTTGTTGTATCCTGAAACATTGCTGCATCAGAAAGAATAAATCTCATTAACATATTATCATTTCCCTTCCATGTTTTAAAACTTCTAGGTTGTCCTCACATTCTTCCTCTGTTCACTTGAATCTCTATGTCCAGAAATCGAGATTAAGAACTGCATCCTTTGCAAGGCCTGTCTCGGCGTTTGCTAAGACCTCCTAGTTTGTGAGAACAGAAAGCCCTACTGCAGTTCTTCAAGAAACAGATGTAGAACAAAGTTGGAACTGTATGATTTTAGCGAGGTAATACTGTCAGTCAATCTACAGTTTATTAATACCAACTAATGGAATTCTACAGGCCGATTTTTTTGGACCAACTGAAATATTTTCAGCTAATCAGCCATTTCCCTAATTAAACATGCTGATATTTTAAATCCATACCTTCTGATTGCCCAGTACTTCAAGTATAAAAAATAACATTGCCATTGAAAGAAATGATCAGGCCTCTATAAAGCTTATTTGTAAAACCTAAATAGTTGTGTTCACTTACCAACTGCTGTGGCATCTTTGAGAAAGAGAAGCTGAACTTTTATTTTTAAGGTGTTGTTGTGGTTAAAATGATACTGAAAGCTAAGTAATATGTTTGTTTTTCAGCTGTTGTAAGTCTAAAGAGATTTTTTTGAATTCTTCAATTATAAAAACATTTAAAACATACAAACTTGTGCAATTTTTATTTTAATGAAGATGAGAAGTTCATTAAAGAAGATAAATATTTCATTAGATCTTAAATAAAACAAAGAGATTTTTTGGCTTCTCTCAGCACAAAATTCCTTTGAAAGATTAATTAATACATGCAAATTATGCAAATTAGACCCATGCAAATATTTTATGAAGACAATTAAGGGAACCATTAATTACTGCTTTTTTTGCTTCAGTGAGATTCATTCATTTAATTTTAATTTCACTTTAACTGTTTTGATGTATAATCTTGCAGCTAAGAACTTTATCTTTCCTGGCGGGTCACTTAAACTTATAAATTTCATCAAGTGAGCACACAGAAATCTGTAAAGGTATTCTCAAGACTATGTTTAGTATCAAGAGAAATTTTTGACACAATGCACTCCCACAAACAGGGAAACTGGTAGGGAATGTGATCTCATTCTTGGACAAGGTTCAACTGCTGGAAAAGCAATTAATTTGCTTTGGCTGTGCTAATATAGGGGAATTAGAAAGTGTGACACAAGACAAATAGAAATAATTAGTTCTCCAAAATGATGTTCTCATTAATATGGTTCGAACAGTAGAAATTAAAAAAAAAACTGAAAAACATAATTGTGGCATGTCTGCATTTTGTCCCTGACCCTAGTAGGTGGAATAACCCACTACAAACATTCTTATACCTGTTGTCTAAGTAATGATGTTTTAATTTTTTTCTAAATGAAAATTCATATCAAAAGGCAATATATGTTTCAAAGGTCTGATCATATGCATTCTATCAAAATTGATAGCATACTTTCCTTAATCCTGTACTGTATTTGTGAACTAACTTTTAATTTTGCTTACATAAATCCTGGACTTTATTTTTATTTATTTATTTATTTTGTGGAACCAGGGATTGAACAAAGACCCTTGTGCTTACCAGGGAAGGGCTTACTCTACTGAGCCATCTCTCTGGCCCCAAATCCTGGAATTTAATGAGCAGAATTAAATACAGAAATACATTGTCTATCATTTAAATATTTAGATGACTCATGATTCTTGAAATATGACATTTTTTTACAAAAAAATTTAAATTGCATTTATGCACCATCTTAAAGAAATTCTCTTGTTTCTTAACAGGTCTCTTATATAACCAGGCTACTCTTGCTAAAAACGCAGATGAGAAGAGAAAGCAGACTTCATGAACAGGACCCACTAGGGTTAGTCCTCACCTACATTGCTAAGTGTAATTGTCTTCAGCTTTCGTTGACATTATACACATTTTTCTACTGATTCAATTTTCAATGAGGAAGTTAGCCAGATATAATGCCCATCATTTTTTTTTCTTGATAATAAAGTTGAAAAACTTTAAGCAACAAGCTATTATCAATTATTTTTCCTTAAAGATGAAGGCAATATGCTGTCCAAAAATTTAGAACAGTTATATACTGATTTTAAAAAAAAAGCTTCCTAAACTGTCCAGAATAAATAATAAAAAAAAAAACACAATGGACAAAAATACTTGAAAAATTAAAATAACAGAGGCTTTTTTGCAATCACTGTCACTCTTGTACTGCTATGAAAAGTTGTAATTGGACAAATATCACCCCTTGCCCTTGCTGAGTTTTTTAATGTTCTTTAAAACTGATTTAAGAATTAAATTATCTGTCTTGCAAAAGTAAGTTCCTTTATTCTATCTTTAATGTCAAATTTTCAAATTTCTTATGGGTCCTTAAACATTGTACAAAAATGCATGTTCCACCCTCAAAATTAGGATCATCTGTGAATTTCATTGATGTACTTTATTTAACCGCTATTTCACTTCACTAATTATGACATGAAATTTGGATCCAATATTATCTTTAGGGTCTACTTCTAATATATTTCTCATTTTCCATTCATCATTTTTCCCTAGTTACAGGTCTTCATACAATATTCAAGCTAAATCACAAACATATTCATGAACAAGCCAATTTAATTTAATTATACAATTTTATCTATGTTAATATAACTGTAAAATTTTACATTAATAATGCTTGGTTTCAGTATTTAATAGTAATTTAGCTGCACAATGTCCATCTTCCCCTTTAACTTCCAAATCCAATCCAACTTCTCTGGTACTTTCAGACAAAAGTAATTTCTATATCCCCTAAATTGTCCTACAGTTGTTCTTCCATTACATAATTTTTACTAGGAAAGATGGTACCAAATACATTACAAAATAAGACCTATCATTTTGTTTTCATATACTTCCTAGTAGTTGGGAAATGGCATGAAAATGAAATAACATCACAGAAATGTCATGAAAATGTCACAACAAAACACAGGATAATGACCTCCATAGTACCTTCTTAAAAAAGAATTACCAATTTCAAAATATAGCAGTATAGAAACAATGTTTTGAAAATATTTCATAGAAAATAATTAGAATGAATTACCTCATTAGGAATTATTTTTAGTAGCATCCTAGTTAATGACCACCATGTCTAATTTCATGTATAATTACTATAAACTATGAAGAAACCATGTTGTACATAAAAAATGACATGGGGCTTCAGTATTTGGAGTTTATGCATATCCATTCACATTCACATGCCATGTTTATAAGAATAAACTTGTTTACACTGAAATGATGTAAAAGAGAATATAAAATTTTATAAAATATTAAAGTTTATGAATGTCTCTGGAGCTTCCTACCTAATAAGTCTGCTTTCTAGTTGAATGGGTGGTTAACAATGACCTGTGATAACTAGGGAACAATAGTCTACTTATTAGACTACAATCAATATCACCTTTTGTTCAACTGAATCAATGCTTCCTTAAATTGATTAGCTGTATTGAAAGGCTGCCAAACACCAAAACCAGTGCCAAGTGAATTAAATCATATTTATTATCATTGTGTTTTGCTCAGGGTAATATAATTCTAGCATATTTTAAGATCAAGAAAAACAGTTTCAAGTAATCTTTATGGTGATTACTTATAACTAAGCAACCAGACAAAAGTCAAACTAGAAGCCCAGAATACAGTTTTAAGTCCTACACTTTTTTTATTGATTTACTTCTTTTCTCTAAATAAAACCATTATAAATGTGGAAAAATTGGTTTAGTAACAAAATATTTTTGTAAAATCTGCACAAATACTTTGCTATGAGATTAATTCAATAGTGCACAATAAATAAAGACCAATTTTACAATAAAGGGAATGTAAATTATATATTAGAGCAATAATAGCTTTAGAGTTTGCCAGTTTCTAGCTTTGTAGTAATTATGTTAATTCATAACAATAAAATTGATATTAACAGCTAAAATTTAACTATGTATGTACCATTGCCCAATACGTGCTAAGTGTTTCACATGAGTTATTGTATTTAATCTTTAATGTTCACCACACCTCGCCAAGTTTAATCAATTGCACAAGAAGATAAAACTAGAATGGTATGAAATAGATTTGAGTCTGGACCAGGCCCCTTGTACTTCTTAACTTCTAGGTTTTGTAGAAATGCCTGAAGAATCCTAATTTCCATATGAAGTGTAGTTTTTTTTTTTAAGTAATAGAAATTGAAATATGCTAAAAACAATTCCATGATTATAAAATTTGAATGAAACATTCATAAAGATCTTGCAAGTGGTAAGGTTAAATCAGGCTTGATTTAACAATATTAATTTAAGTCTTGGCATATCGTTTGTCAAGTTCTAAATTTTTCTTCAAAAGCCCAAAGAGGGTCTTCAAGTGTTACACACTAACTAAAATTTGGATTTATTGCTGAAGTTTTACATTTATTTTGAGTTAATTGCATGCTATTTTTTAGGGATGAGGTTGAATCTTTTATCTAAATATTAATTTCTTAAATTTTCTTATTGCTACCTTATTTTCTCCATTCAAGGTTTAGTTTTCCTGATACTCTTCATGTGGCTTTTAAAATGTCATCTACCCTCACTAAGCCTCAGAGTTTTTTCTTTTTTTTTTTTTTTTTTTTTTTTTTTTGCATTTAGTACAGCCTACAAGGTCTCACTACATAGATCAGATTCATAGTAATCCTCCGTTTTACATCCTCATTAGTGTTGGGATTATAGGCTTGCTCCCACCCCCTCCTCTCAATTGCCATCTCAGCACGCCCTGGGGGTGGGGCCAGCACAGCAGGCTGGTGATACAACCCTGGCCCCTGTGTCTGCCTAAGCAGACGCTTTAATCCACTGAGCTATCTGGCAGTTTTTCTTTTGCACAAGAAAAATCTTTATCTTAAATACATAGCTCCACACTAATGCAGTTACAATAGAAAAGACTGGATAGTATATCACCAATGTTGAGTAAATATTTATTGAATAAACGAATAATTTTAAAATTAAATTTAGCTTATATCTTTGACTTAGGAAACAGAAAGAATTTTTTTAAATTGGAAAGAAAAATATTGTTCACTTGTAGGCAAGCGTTCTATGTCTTTTTATTGGCAGAATATTTGGTTTTCTGTGATCTAAGATCAGTTAAAAAAGAATAAAAAGTTAAATAATTTTAATTATGAGCATGGGATGTGCACAAAAGACATATACTTTCCACTGAAGTCAAGATTTTCCAAGCATAACTTGCAGATAACCTATGATGTCAGAGGTAAGATTGCTCTCACTCCTATTTATTGATTTTGACAATAATTTAGGAGTTCCAAAGAATTGGTTCTAACTTGAAAAACAAGGAAAATGCTACTGTCTTGAAAGTACACTTTTGATATTTTTCAGACATTTTATGTAAAACATCGTCTCACAGCAATATCTACCATGTCCTGTTAGAATCTGTTATTGACTGATTTAACTTATGTAATTTTAATGGACAAATCAGAAAAGCAAGATGCTCATGTGTATTAAAAGAAAAGTAGGTATTTTGTAAATAGGATAGGAAAAACTAAATATGAAATATTACTGTGGAGTGTTAATTTAAATATGAATTCAAATTTTAAAAACATATAAATAGATATGCACAGAGTACAGAATTTAGGTCCAATATGCAAATAATAAATTATACTAGAGATGCACAAAAAGAAGAAAAAACATGCATTATTAAGGCAGCTATCAAATATGATCATCAACTTATAATTGAAGTTATAATTTTAACTTTTTAAGTCAGAGTTTTTATTTTCTTCCATCAGTCTTTCCAATTCAGAAATATTGAACAATAAAGACTTCCATATCCACAAGATCTAACATAAGTCTTAATTTATCAATGTCTAAATTCTTCCTTCAGGGAACATATAGCAAGTATCACTGTGTGCCGAACACTCCCAGACACGTAGAGCAGTGGTGGCCAACTTACGGCATGCATGTTATTTGTTATTCTTTTAGGATGAAAAGATGTTAAATATGAGGGGGCGGTTTGTTTTGCTTTGTTTTGTTTTTAGTACAATCGCAGTACTCAGATTGAATTCCAATTCTGGCACTTTGTGATAAATATGTGAGTTTTGGATTGCTGTTTGGGACCAGTCTCTAAAAAGGGGCACAGTTTTGAACCAAGCAGGATGCCTCGTGTCTGCCCAACTTCTTTGAGAGAAGAAGCAAACACTGATCAAGGTTCTTCTGATGCACAGGTGGAACTGATGCAAAAGGGCAGGTAGGTGCTTTAGCAGAAGTGAAGTGTTGTAGAGGTGGTAACTTTAAAGCTGGGATTTCAAGGGGAGGTAAGTAAAGGTGAGGAAGTGGTGAGGGATGGCCCATGTAGACAGGAAAAGAAGGGAGGAAATCATCAAAAACAAATTTCAGCAAGATATAAGCAGAGAGATTGAAGGGAGCAGCTGTAGTTAAAGGTAGAGTGTGAAGGATAAAAGAAGGAATATGTCAACTTCAGCTCCTCTCTCATTATATAGATATTGGATTGGATTTGAAGAGAGTCAGGAACACAATCACTGGGAAAGGAGCACTGGAGAAGTTAGTCTTGTAGAGGGAATACTTTTTGCTCAGTACTGAACTTTGAGATCTCTGTGAAGCAACCACACAGAAAGTTATGTATCTGGAATTGCTAATGGGTGTATAATTGGTTTGGACAGATATCTTTCTACAACTATGAACACATGTTAAATTAATCATTTAAGCTGAGAAGATAGCTCAGCAGCATATGTACTGCCTGGCAAGCAAAAGGTCCTGACTTCGATCCAGGGTACCAAAAGAAGGATCAAGAGGAGGAAAAGGAGAAAGAGGAGGAAGAGAAGGAGGAGAATGAAAAAGAGGAGGAGGAGGATAAAAAGAAGAAGGAAGAGGAGGACAAGGAAGAGGAGGATAAAAAGAAGAAGGAGGAGGACAAGGAGGAGGAGGAGGAGAAGAAGGA
>NW_004524589.1:27222909-27236314 GCF_000260255.1 Octodon degus | reverse complement strand
AACAACAACAACAACAACAACAACAACAACAACAGCAACAACAAGCAGAAGAAGAAGCAGAAGAAGAAGCAGAAGAAGAAGAAGAAGAAGAAGAAGAAGAAGAAGAAGAAGAAGAAGAAGAAGAAGAAGAAGAAGAAGAAGAAGAAGAAGAATAGGAGGAGGACGAGGATGAGGAGGATGAGGAGGAGGAGGACGAGGAGGAGGAGGAAGGGGAAGGCAAGGGGAAGGGGGAAGGAGAAGAAGGAGGAGGAGGAGGAGGAGAAGAAGAATTTAAATAGATACTGTTGCCTAGGAAGAAAAAATGCAATCGTAGAAATTTCTGGAAGAAGTCATCACAATACGTAGCTGGCAGCATAAAGAGTGTATGCACACTTCCATATAAAGAGTAGTTTTGAAAAGTTAGGGTCAGGGAGATGACTCAGTGGAATAAGCACTTCCCTGGCAAGTGCAAGGGCCTGAGTTCAATCCCCGGTTCCACCAAAAAAAAAGAAAAAAAAAAAAGAAAAAGAAAAGTTATTCACTGCCCAGCCTATAACAGTTCTCAATACATTTTTTTACACCCAGTCTGGGGCAGATTTTTCCTGTACAATCAACTATCTTAGAAAAAGTATAAAGTACAATAAGATTTTTTTCTGTACAGTATTCTCTTCAACCTTTAATTTATACCAACCAGAGTTTTTAAAAGAAAATTGTCAGTGGCAGAAAAACACTAAAAAGAGCATTCCAATTCTGGGAAGTTTCCATTTTGCCATGGAAAAATAAAATCTTATTCATGGGGAATTCTTAAAAGGCCATGACCTGAATAATGAAATTTAATTAGCTTTAAACTATGGAGTTCATCTCTATCTTTGCAATTAAAGTCTGTTTTTTTTCATTTTGAAGAGAAAAAAGATAAACAATGAAACCAAGTTTCAGAAAAGATTAGTGGGACAATTACAATAGTTGACACATTACATATTGTCTTCATCATAGCTAATCAGAGTAAAATGTATATGCATGATATCTTTTCTAAACAATATTAGAACAGAACATTCTTTTCAAGGTTTAAATTTTTTCTCTGTATTTTAGGGAAGTGTCTACAGGCTGTTCAGTGCCTCACTATCAGATCGGACTCACACTGATCCCCTTGTTTACAGCCTCCCAAGATCTGGGATTACAGGTGCATGCCACTATGCCCCATCAAAATTGCCATCTCAGTGTGCCCCAGGGGCAAGGCTGGCATGAGGATCAAAAGCCTGTCCCCCCTGGGCTGGAGAGATAGCTCAGTAGAATAAGTACTTGTCTGGCAAACGCAAGGTCCCAAGTTCAATCCCCGATACTCCAAAAAGAAAAAAAGAACAGAAAGAAAGAAATCCTGGTCCATGTGCCTGCTTGCAGGTGCTTTAATCCTCTGAGCTATTTGGCTGGCCCTTTAAGAGGTAAATTTTTAAAACCCACCACAAATCACGACATACATATTAGTCAAGACTCACAGCATGAAAGAGTTAATTGCCTTATGATTCAGAGGTCCTCAAAAGTTGTTTTCTTTTATAATTTTTGAATGCTCATTCCAGATTTATAACAGCTTCATCAAACTCATGATTTTGAGTTAGTCATGGAAATATTAGTACTGAAGAATTTATCTCTGTGAGACATGAAATGATCTTACTTTTGAAGAAAAGTTAAATCATTGAAAACCTTTGCTCCTAAAGAATATTTTTCTAAGCCACTGTTATGCTTTGTGTCTAGTTGTCTCCCCAAAGCCCCATGAAGTTATGGGGCAGACTTCTAGAGTTTATGATTAACACATGATCCACTAGGATAATGGGTGTGAGGGCTTCTGGGTGTGAGTGCTACACCCAGCCTGGGGCTAATAGCCTGAATGCAACATAAGGGACAGAGAATTGCTCTCTGTTGTCATGGTTGCTGTTATCCTTCCCTTTTGCTCTTCCTGTCTTGCTCTTTGCCACCTTCATGAAAGGTTGCTCTCTTCCAAGTGTCACTCTGCCTTGGAGCCAGCTGAGTATGGACTGAAACCTTCACTAACAGTGAGCTGTCTTTCCCTCCTTCATTTTGGGTTTCAGGTATTTGTTGGAGCAATGAGAGAAGGGTAACCTAGACAAGCACCCATGTTTCCTTTTTCCCACCTCTTTAATGTTAAGGAAACTGTGATATAAAATGGTGATATGAACAGTGATGCAATATTTAGCCTAATTTGAGATGCTTACATGCAGATAATTAGTTGGTACTTGAGAAGTGTTTAAGTACCCAACATCTAGGTGATTACCACTTAGGCCAACTGTGGCATTTACTTATTGCTAAAATATTAAAAACAGGAGATAATCATCTTTTTTCTTTTCCAATTAAATTGAGTCTACTTTGGAATAAAAAGCAACTTAAATTATGGTTGGTTTGGGAGGAAAAAAGAATAGAAAGAGGGCAACATCTGTACTTGGAAGCCTGGGGAGAGCAGGGTGAAGAAGGAATCACTTTTTTTTTTTTTTTTTGGTCTTTCTGAGAAAAGGTCTAGCTATAAAGCTCAGGCTGGCCCTGAGCTCAATTTGTAGCCCAGGATGGTCTCAAACTCAAAATGATCCTTCTGGGATTATAGGCATGCAACAGTTTGAGTTGTGAAGCAGTGGTTCACCTGGCTCCCAAAATGCAACATGAGAAGTGTACTGTGGCTCTCTCTCCCTGGACTTCTTCATGCAGTGCTTAGATAGCATTGTATTAAAGACATTCTTCTTTCTTCTCTTCACAGTATTAGAATAATAATAGAGGAAAAAGATTCAGAGGGAAAAATGAGCAATGAAAGATTTTTTTACTCTTATTTTAAAAGCTGTGCAATAGTCCATCTGAGAGAAATAGCTTTTTAAGCAACTACCAGCTAGAAACACCCATGTAGGGTTTTGTGTAATTACATTTAAAAAAATCATTATTGAACAAAAATAAAAAGTTGTAGTTCATTGAACATCATTCATTTGTTCAATATAACAATTGGAAGGCTATTCAAATGAATATTTTTATATCATAATTGAAAACAAAAATAATCTCATAATAGTTTAGATTTGGCTTGAATTACTAAGAATGATTCCTGTACAAATGTTTTGCTTTTCTAATCATGAAGTTATTTTGGCAACTTTACTATGTTACTCCACTGAGAGAATTCTGGAAAGTAATTTTTGATCAGTTTCTTTTTTTAAGAATAACCAAATCACAGCAATAAAAACTAAAATCTTTGAATATTTCAACTTCATACAAATAAAACTTTATTCAAAATAAAGTATACATTTGGCTGTATGAATTTTTATCTTAAAACTTAGAATAATCATCCATTTAATTAATAAAATGTTGCTGATGGTGAACTTATGTCATTAATGTTATATGAACTGTTGAAAAATACCTATTTGGTGTCTAATTATTATTACTTTTTTTTGGCGGAACTGGGGATTGAACTCAGGCCCTTGCGCTTGCCAGGTAAGCACTTATTTTACTGAGCTGTTTCCCCAGCCCCCTAATTATTCTTAATATTAACAATAAATGTTTCATTTCTACACAAAAATATATTATCTATGATCTTCTCTAGTTTGGCATTAAAATTTTGTATATTGAATTTGATTTATATAGTGTAATTGTATAGAGACTCATATTATTTCTTAGCCCACTTCAACATGATCTAAGTTGGCACCTGAGTAACACCTGCTATAAAAATTGGGGTTTCCATTAATTATCATTGGCTCTATTGAGGATACCAGATAAACCTTGACAATTTGGACAAGGTTTGTGTTAGAGATAACTATTTCAAATGTCTATGCAATAGATTTCATGTGATTTAAATGATAGAAGCAAAATTGTTTTGAACCCAGAATGGTATTAAAAATTAAGGTCTTATTTTACATCAACAATTGCATGAATTTTTTCTGAAAAGATGTCTCACAATTATGTAATATTTAAGTCTTAGTTTTAGAAATCAATTATTATGACCTCAGGTAAAATAAATACAGGAAGTGATATAAAATTGTGTCACTTCAAATTTACTAATTATAACTTATTTAGTACTTTAAAAAGAACTTTCCCTTATATTTATTGCAAATATGTACCATACATAAGTGACATTTTTGGAGCTAAGTAGCACAATTAATGTTATATAATATCCTAAAAAATGAGTGGGAGTAAGATGCAAAATAAAAACAATTGGGGGGATTATGGCATTTAATGATTTTAGGCTTTCCTTTCAATAATCATCTGCATTTAGAAAAGAAAACAAATGTTTTTGTTCCTGTTTGATATGCATGCTGTTAGACTGAGTTTCTTATCTAAATGTTTTATTATAAATTCTGTTTTCTAATTTTGTCCTTTCCTAGTAGCATGGTCTTGCTAATGTACATATTTAGCTCTTCTCAGTACTTAATTCAATTCCCTGTAATATTCTATTTATGAGTTTTCTAAGATATTTTTGTTATTAAAGTGTATACAATAGCACACAGAACATTTGGAAATCCACAAAGGCACTAAACAATCTAATTTATTGTTAACATTCATTGAGTACATTTTGCATGTGCCCAGTAGTAATTGTCACAAAGTGATTAGTTAGACAGTGTTAGATTTTAAGAAATATGTATTTGCTTAATCTATCATTTTATTTATGTACTATAGAATATATAAACCCTTTCTATATTAGGTCGGGCTCCAAACATTCAATAAAGTACATTTACTATGTCCTAGATTAATTCATACATTGTTTAAAATTAATTATTCCTTTTTAATTGCATTGTATAAACAGAAATGACCTGTTAATTTAAAGAAAATCTATCAGCACAAAATGAATTCACTCATATAAACAAGCAAGATGAACTTGACCTTGTTTGAACTTGTTTTGATGTGGCCCAGATGGTAGGCTACATGCTTGAATAGCAGGCTAAAACTGAGGAAAAACTCATACAGCAAGATCTAGATTTATAGCCTTCTGCAAATTCCTACCTTGTATTGTCCTTTCAGCATCTGTTCTGCCGCCACTGCGGTCAGCTTCTATCTCTGGGGTCAGAGAATCTAAAAGCACAGAAAGGTAAGAGTGACATATATTTCATTTGATTCCTATTGTCCTCTTTAAAAAAAGAACAACCTGTTACTCTGGTGCTGAATTAAAACCACATAAATCTTTGTCATCTTTTAAAGGTTGAACAGAATCTCTAGTCTTAGGAATTTTCAGAAGATTTAAATAAACAAGTCGCGTAATATTGTTCATGAGACAAGATAGGAGTGGAAGCTCTTTAATGTTTGTTGTGTTTGTGGTAGAAAAAGATTGGGGTAAGCACAGAGTAAGGTTGGATTCCAGACGCTAGCTTAAGTAATAAAGCAACAGAAATACCAATGAAATTAAGTATCCTCCCCCAACACACAAACACATTCTTTCTACCATCCTTTCAACTACAAACATAGCTGAGTGGGTCACATTCAGAGACATACACAAAATCACAAACAGTCTGAATTGTCCTCTGAGTACTCAAAATCATAGTTGCTCCTGTTCGTATATACACCTTCTTACCATTCAGTACTCTGAGACTGTCTGTTGAAGCTGCCTGTTTTAGTGTCTGCTCAGCTTGTTCACGCCGTTTTGTCTCAAATTCAAGTGCTTCTTGCAATTTTCTTTTTGCCTTCTTCTCCTTTTTTAGTCTTTTTTGGACTATGGCTAGAAAATATGTGTCACTATTAATTTTTTTTTAATTTTCGTAACATTACTAATTTACACATGGTCAATATTTTTATGTTTTTATTTTTCTGCTGGACTGAATCTGCCAATGAGTACAAAGTTCAAAAAAAACCTCTCATTTGCTTAAAATAATTCTTAATAACATATCTAAAGAAGCCAAATTTTATTTTAGCATGGAATCATTACTAGACAGTTTTTAATGATCACAGATTGAGATAAATTTAATGAAAGACAAGTTTAGCAAATATTTATATTCACTGATAAATAAATCTTGATTCAATGAATTTTGTGGCTTAACTTTCCTTGAATCAGAATAGTGCAGAATACTTTGAGGAGCTAAAGCCCCAGAGGCAGCTTTCCCAGAGGCATTTCCACTACCAGTGTTTGTTAAAATGACATTGCCACAACTAGAATTCTAATAATTCTAGGAAATGCAATAAGTATTTTTGTGTATAACAGTAAATGCTCCTAATTATGATTAACATATGTAACTAGTAATTTGTTTTGGATGAAACTATTACAATTTTCTCAGAAAATTATTTCTTCATAATAAATTATGAAGAATTATTACATTTTTACTCTGTGGGAATATAATGAATATAAAAACTTAGTGTTAATAATAATATTCCGCTGATAACAATATTGTGTTTTTAGGTAAAAAAAAGTAGAGTATGATACAGACCTGATTATGAAATATTTTCTATTACCAAAAATTTAAATATCAGAATATAGTGTATGACCAGTAAATAGTAACAAGTAAATGTATTTTATGAAGTATATGTCAATATTTCTTCACCAAAATAATTGATTTTAGTTTATCTATTTGTCATAGCTATTGAGCATATGGGAAGGATCTACGTTTTTATTTAAAATCATCTTTTTGACAGTAAATGTGGACATTAACATTATAAAATCTCTGAAAAAATTCATTTGTACATAATGAAGTATGATTGCTCCAAGGTTACTATTTGGATTCTTACTTCTGATTAAAGAAGAATACTATGTAATTTAATAAAATATTCAGTCAAAATATAAATTATGGAAATAATGGTTGAAGTAAGAAGTCTAAGTTTCAATTACTTCATATCCTGTTTGTTTCATTAGTAGTACTGTTGGGTGACAGCCCATTAAGTGCTTGAGTTTATTGTTTCTGTATCATATATTTTTAAAAAATTTTATATTGAAATGAAAATTTACTAGTCTTGTGACTTAAAAACGATTAAAGCTTATTTCAAGTGCTAATTTCCTTTATTTAATAGTATAAATATCATGAATTTACCTTGACAAAGTTACTTGCTAATTATGTCTTTTTCCAAAGATGATATAATTTATGAGTTTCTTTGAAAAGACATAGTATATTTTGAAATATTTATTCAAATGATACACTCTTGCTGGCATTACAGGCTCAATATCCAGAAGCTTCTAATAGACCACTCACTACGTCTTCCTAGGTGACTGATCCAATTGGTACTGACACATTCTGACTTCAGGGTACCACTCTGTCTCAGTAGACGTGTCCATTATAGATAAGTACTAATCATTATTATCTTTAATTTACTGCTCATAATTAATTAAATGGGAAATCTGTGGTGCGATCTGTGGTTGCTTTGCCCTCTAGTGGTTAAAGAAATAAAGTAGAATATAAAACCTGTCAACAGGTATTCACAAAATTACACAGGAATTCAAGAACATACAGATACATCTTAGGCAAAAGGTTTCTTTAGGTTAGAACAAAATCAAGACATGGCTGTCATAGAAAATGGCTCCATAGCTTAAACTTCTTGACCAAACTATCTTATTCACATCAGTGTTTATTTGTAGTGTTTATTTTGTTTATTTTGTTTTACTTCAGTATCTAAAGTAATGGGTTGCCATATCATTCAGAATTGTTCTCTATATGTAAAATAAGAGATTATCAAAACAACGTTATTCCAGCAAAGCACTAGCTGTTGTCTTTCAATAACTAGTGAATTGAACTGACAAATCCTGCTTGTTTTACAAACAAAACAGAAACAATGATTTTTGAATAACCATATGAAACATATAAAAGGAAAGTATCTAAAGCCTTCATTGGATATTCATTAAAGGAGCAAAACAGAAAAAAGAAAATCTCCCCTTTCTGTAGAATTCTTGCGAGACTCTTACAGTTGGAGTAAATGAGAGTTAGTTGTAAATAATTTTGAAATTCATACATACCCAGACAAATATGAATGACCTTCAAAATAATCTATAGATGGATGGTACAGTGTGTTAAAAGACACAGTTCATAGGTCAATAATATCATCAGTTTCTCCCAATAAGAATTCATATTGGTTTCTACGCTTTGTACTTGATCTTGTTGAATGAAAATGAGTCATTCCGAAAGAAAATTATACACTTAACTGTAGTCATTTGTTCCGATATTCATCAGTCTTCAATTTCAGTTGATAAATATCTTACTAAGCCTGCTTTGCTTGAATAATCAGTATTTTCTACTTTAGCTGCATGACTTTAACTCTAGTTTTTCAAAGGGCAACTTAAAAGTTTTTTCATGGCTGTCATCTTATCAGAGCTCATTCTTATCTTATGGATTTGCTAAACCATATAAGTAATAAAAATTATATAATCAATGACATAATGACAATATGTCAATCTCTTGCATAGGAACAGGAAATGAAACAGGTACTTTGGAGACAAAGAAATTTCAGTCCAGGGTTCAAATTCTGCTGTAAACTTTAGTCACAGGTAAATTAACCAAGAAAGCTAGAGTCTTTTGGTAAATTGCCTCAGAAGTATATCATTGTGTTGAGTGTTTTACTTAAAGCATTGAACTTATCTAGAAATTCACAAATACCTCTGTTTTTTTGCTCCATAGCCAGTTGTTTCTCAAGCGTTTCCCTTAGTTCTCTTTCCCTTAAAAAATCCATCTTCAGCTCTGTTTTCTCCAGTTGGACCTGTTTTTCTTGAGCTCTGGCATTATCTATGGCAACCTTCAAAAGCCCCTGTACAAAGAAAGTATGAAGGATGGTAACATTTTAGTGTAAAGCACTTTATAATCATTGCTTCAAATAATTTTAAAAGAAAGATACACACATCAAATTTGTTTATTCTTACTCACTTAGGGTAAATACTATCACCCACAAAATTTCTTAATCTAATTGAACTATTACAGAAGGACAAATATTTATGGTATGCAGGTACAGTTGCTTCTAATTAAAATATTTAGGTCCAAAAGTAAGGGGAAGAAGCGCATTTACATACCTAAAACCTAAGACCTAAGAAGAAAATTAGGGGGACATGTTTCTACAAGTAGATCCCTTTCACTTATTCTCCCACTTGTTAGCAAGACTACATTAGCTGCAATGATTTTTTTTTTATTTCTTTCTACCACAGTGAAGTTGTTCCTTTCCTGAATATTTGCTTTAGTTCACTTTGGCACTTTTATTCTTGTTTGCTCAAAACTACTGTTGAAGGGAAACTTTCTCTTACCACCCAGGTTGGACTAGCCCTCCAAATGTATCTTGTTACTCCCTCCTTAAAATTTCTCACTGCATTAATCATTATATAATATTGTCAGGTATTTATTTACTGATTATATTGTGCCTCTTCCACAAAAATAGAAGTTCTCTGAGGCAGAAGATGGTCTCTCTCTCTTAGTATTATGGCCCCAGTGCCCACAGAATGCTTAGAATATAGTGAATTTAAAAAATCATAAATAGACATTATAGCAATAGTGTATTTTTGAGATACATATTACATTCAGTAGATCTCAAACATAGTGACCTTGCAGAGCATTATTTTTTAAAAGTTCTTATAATGCTTGTCATAATCTAAGAGTAATTTTCAGGAAATTCTTTGACAGCATAATTTGCAAGAATATGTAGTAAAAATAAAATGTGTCTATGCATACAATGGATTAAGGACATAGATACATAAATTTTGACTTAGTGCTTAAATTTCTAAAAATATTAATGTTTTGGATTTTTCAGGTAAGATTTTAAAAATACATGGAGCCTGAACTGAGATACTCAGAACCAAAGTTACTAGTAAAACTTAGACCTATTTTTTCTCTTACTAGTTACAAAATACAAAATGACTTTTGAAATAGAGAGTATTTTGCCTTTGTGAATAGCACAGACTGAAATTTTTGATTAAAATTATAGGTGAGATGGAAGTGGATGCCATTCATAGGTGAGAACATAGGCAGTGTGAAAATTTTGACTCCAACCTGACTTGCAAACACTACAAAGAGGTAGCCCTCCTTCAGCCTACCAGCCATCTCTGAGTATTGTCATAAGCCATTTTTATTCTCTTTTCAAGGACATATAAATTATTACATATTTGTTATGTCTGACCCTGAATTTTCTACTATACTTCTTGTGATACCAAACAAGCAGGGGAAAGATTTCTCTGTTAGCAGCACACCCCTCCCTGCTCTTTTGTTGTTTAACAATAAAGCATAGCCACTAAGGAAACTGCCATCTTAACTGAATTCAACAACATTCCTGTGTGTTTCTTCTTCATCAGGAACAAACAATTAGTAACAAATGAAAGAGATCATTACATCAAGTGCCCTTTTAGATCACCCCAATTAAAACTTTAGTTTAGCTGTATTTTAATTCTAAGATACCAAATTCTAATTTTCTGCTCTGATTGCTCTTGTTGACTTATCTTTGAAAGATGTACTCTCTGTGCAATGTCTAGAGATTATTTAGCAAGATGCCAATGTTGGCACCACTTAATGTGTTGATTGGTTGTATTATCAGTAGCTGTTTAAAATAAATTACTATTAAACTATTATTGTCCTTGGCTGACAAAACATAATATTTTGGTGTTCTTTAAATATGAAACAATCTTTATGAATAAACATGTTGAATGTTAAATTGCTGAATTTGTGTAATTTTATACTAATATTCCTTTGTAAAGAATGAGGTTGCTAAAATCATTTATGTTTACTTTTTCCTATTGTTACAGTTGTTGCTAATGTGTTTAATGGCAATACATTACTTATTCCTGCTGATTATGTCTGAAAAATATTAACTTTTAGGATCCAATATCCTCTAGGGAGTACTTAAAGCTATATAAAATTATATTTAATTTTTAGACTTTAAATCAGTGCACATCAGTAGGAGTCCAGTGTGAACAAAAATCTGCACTGCAGCCAAACTGATACATATGCAAAAGTATATTATTGCCAGTGACATGTCCGCTGCACAAAATACAGAAGACCGATTAAATTTCAGTGCAGCAGCAGGCTGCAAAAGCACTAGCAAGTAGTATTGGCAACATCTACAAATCATCACCATTTTAACTATCCATGATAATAATATTTTTGTATTTGTGTCACTTCTGTGGAATTTGCAGGTAGATGGTTTGCAAAAGGTCCCACTAAATGCTGGGTCTCACTTGGATGTGTAGTATCTAATACAATGCTGAGACAACAGTGAAAATTAAAGTAAAAGATAGAAAGTTTAATATATGATCTTTTTTTCTCCAAGAGGAGTTTAGTTCTTAGAATGTTAAGTAGAATATGAATGGTTACAAAGCAATGTATTTTCAATATTTCTCAATGAAAAGAAACAGTGGTTGATTAGCCTTATGGTTATTTTCCATAAGTGAGGAATGACAATTGTCATAATGTACCATTTTTTAAAAAAATATGATCTATCCTGCTTAATCAAGCCCAGGGACCAAGGTTTGATATTTGGTCTCTCCTCTGGGTGGCTGAGCCCGCCACCAAGACGCCTATAATTCCAGCACTGGGGAAGCTTAAAGCAGGAGGATCACTAGGAGTCTGAGTTGTGTAGTGAGACCCTGTACCAAATAAATAAATAAATAAGTCTATTTTGTAAACTAAAAAAATTTCATAGAATTAGCTAATTTCTTTTAACGGCCTTGCAATACATCTAGTAATGTCGTTATCATATTTCTTGCTGAGAAAGTCTAAAAAAACCAGCATAAGAATCCATTGGGTAGTATTGACATAAAAGAAGCAAAATTTCTTAGCATGTTAGATTAATAAAAGATGAAAAGTTTACTTGGTTTATGTCCTTATTTTAGGCAAATATATTTCAGAACAAAAGGATATGGTTCTTCAAGTGACAAAAATTTGTGCTGAAGAATGTTTCTTATAATCAGAGTAAAAGAAGAAATATTTGCCACTCACCTACTTTATCAAAAATAAACTTGTAAAAATAAATAAAACAAGGTCTAGAAGGATAAAGTGATCATTATTTAGCCTACATCCAAAGCACTGTCACTAGTCTGCATTTTTCTTTGGTATTAATTTTTCTCTATCTCTCTGAAGAATGAGAAAGAATTGTTTCCCATAGAATACAGAATTTTATAGATTAAAAAAAAGACAGAATCAACTGGTGCATGGTCACAGAGATTCTTGTAATGAAAGATAACTGTATGCAGTCTAACGGTATATTTATTGTTCTTCAAAGATGATCAATTAAAAACTGTTTGTAAAAAAGTGTTTTCAAACATAAATCCAGCTCCTGCTGCACATGGTTGTGGGTGGTAAAATGACAACATGGTCTCTGAAATCAGACTCTAAAATCCAACTGCACCAGCACCTCATGACGATACCTGCCTCTGTGTTGTTTAGTGGAAAATGAGTGATATAATTTACTGTATCAACAGTAAACAAAATTCAATCTAAATGGAAAATAATTACTGTAGAGACTGGTTTATTAAAATCATTCCTTTGGTATTAGTTCATACCATTATTATTATTGAATACAATATAAATTAAGAAATACAGTATATAGTTCAGGTTTTAAAGAAATTATTGCTCTTCACAGTAGGCCGTATTTATAATTTAGGGTATATTTTAATAATTTTGTGGGTTTTTCAAAATTGGTATTGGGAAGAAAGAAGAGAAAATAACTCATAACATAATTATAATTGATAATCAAAACACAGAATACAAAACTAACATATCTGATTGTAGTTTATATATTTTTAATCTAATGGTTTATAAAGTGGTTCTTTTGATGTTTTGTGTACATCTATTTCAATAAAAATTAACATTAATAATATGAATGAATAAACTACTAACTTCTATTAAAATGTACGTAAATAGAGTAATGGCTCTGCCATTGATATATAAAGTAGGATAATAAGAGCATTTCAGTCCTATTATTCAGCTAATTTATTTTTTCTTTTTATTTCCTGCAACACAGAAATAAAAATACTTCTTAGATACCATAGTTAGATTATGTCCACATGCTAAACCATAGTGAATCAGTCTGAAATTAATTTTAAATATAAGTTAACAACTCTTTTAGGTTTTCTTTTCTTTTTAGGTTAATTACTCTCTGAGGATAAACTGTAAGGAACCAAACCCCTATTGCATATCCCTTATAGTAAATACCTTAGATTCTAATGTCATCTGTATATTTACATTTTTACTTATCCATTATTATCTTAGTAGTTGTGAACCATTTGAAATAATATTCTAACAGACTCATACAATTCATGGCATGAAAACTCAAGCTGAAAGTGAGTAGACTCCTTTGCATGTGTTATAATAGTAGCCAATATTTGGAGGTATTGCATACAATTAATTAACACAAAAATTTTCTCCCATTAAGCTTCACAAGTTTTCCAAGGAGATATCTGCATAAGAAACCCATGGTGAGTGTTTCTAATGTAAAACAAAATTCCATGTAAAATTTTGAAAATCTCTAAAAACTAAAACTGAAATCTACCCATATCCCTCATTAACGT
>NW_004524589.1:27194050-27220559 GCF_000260255.1 Octodon degus | reverse complement strand
AAGAGGAAGAGGAAGAAGAAGAAGAAGAAGAAGAAGAAGAAGAAGAAGAAGAAGAAGAAGAAGAAGAAGAAGAAGAAGAAGAAGAAGAAGAAGAATTGAAATTCAGTAAAGTGATGAGCATTGCTGAAAATGTTTAATTATATTAAAGAAAAAAATCACTAGGAGTTTTACTTAATTAAAAACAATCATGTGAGTGAAATTTGGGGAAAATGTCTTATTTTTCTTTTCAAGTTATAATCAATTATTTGACCATAATTCAGTTTGGGCTACACTGATGAGTCGTTTCCATTACTGAGATATAAAACCTTAATGTTGACTACATTTTATGAAACTCTAATTACATTAGCATTAAAAATGCCATATTAATAGATGAGAAGATATGTTACATTAAAGGCCTTCTGTTATGTCCTTGGAGAAGTAAATAAAATTAATTACATTTCTACTGGGAAAAAGTTTAATATGGTAAGAAGTGTGTTCAGAAAAATATCACTCAGGAAGGCCAGTTGGAATAAAAGTTTTTACAAAGAATCTGTTGAGTACAGTGTCTCTGGGCTCATGTGTACTCTGGTTACCCCAAATATGGTCAAACAGAAGACAAAAATCTCCATCTGGGGTCCACATGAACCCTTCATGTGTGGGCAAGAAAATTGTGCTTTTCTCTATCCCAAACAATCTTATTATCTTGGCTCCATGCTCTATGTTATTGTTAACTGTAAGTATTTTTGATTCATAATGTACTGTACATAAAGTATACATCCTGAAGACCACATAGGAAATCCGTGGAAACTTTGACATAGCTTTTTGAAGTCTATTCTTTGAAGAAACCCTATTAATTGAAACAAACTTATTTATGAAAGAAGTGATTTTTTTTTATTCTTTTATATTGCACATATTTTAAATAACTAAACATATCATTTCCTCACTGGAAGGCCAGCAGTTTAAAAATATCTAAATATTTGTTAGAACTGGCGCACTGTCATTTAGTAAATCTGACAAACTTTAACAGTTAAGTTTGTCCCATTAATAGGCAATGAAAGGAGCTTTTAGGCAGAATGCATTTTTAAATGTCCATGTCATTTTCATCTAAGTTTCATTATGATTTAATATACATATCTAAGTATTTCTGTGCCAATTCGAGGAGTGTAGCAATTTTAAAAGCTTAATTTCTGGAGGGGGAAAAAAAAACGCTTAATAGCTGGTTCAGTCTATCTCATGAGTGGATTAAATGGAATTGGATGAACTTTGGAGAGAAACCTACAGCTGTGCAGCCCATGTCTCTCTCCCAGACTGTGAACAGCCTACCTGTATATTAGTCAGAAGGGTCTCTATGGAAGACAGTCCATCAGGAAACAGAAAAGGAGATGGAAAACCTGGAGGCAGTGGTTGTCCATGCCCAGTTAGAGAAAGTTTGTCAAGGCTGTCTCTTGCGGTTGGTGTAGAAAGCGGGGTCTCATCTGCATGTGATTGAAACAAAAATATAGAACAAGTTACGCTTGTCTGTTTTTATTAGACCTCAGTAATGGCTTCCCCAGTGGTTTCCAGAACATTTATTGCAAATTGGTTCCTGCTATCAGGAGAAAATGCTTTCTGCTGAATTTTCTTTAATGAAAAAGCTGTGGAGATACAACAAGATAACATTAATGAGTAACTTTATAAGCCTTTTAAATGCAGTCTCTAATGAGACTGAGTTTACAGTGCCATAGAATCTTTTTAAAACAAATATTATCTCATATATAGTTGTGATAATATATTCAGGCTGACTTTATGGGCACCTTCCCAATTATCTCATTTTAGTTTGCTCTCTTTGGATTGACAAAAGAATATTTCTAGAGATTTATATAAGAGAAATGCTTTGTATATCAGGATGTTTCTTAATTAATCCTTTTTATATCAATGATTTCTTTAAATATATTCTTAAGAAACTTAGCAAAAATCTGCAGTTACAATCTTTCATTCACATTGGAAAAGAAAAACTAGAATCCAAACACCTTCTAAATAATGAAAGAATTATTCACTATCATTAAAGCTAAAGGTTTAATTCTTCTGAACACAGAATTATTTTTACTTTGATATTGAAAACCTGTATCTTTTAAACATGAAAAAGAAGTTTGAAGAAAAGGTAATAAAAAAAAAACTTCCATAACAATATATAGAAAATAAAATTTTAAGACCCTCTTAGCTAAATTAGCTTTTACCTTGTTGGTTGAATATTCTTTAATATTTTAGCAACTCAGAATAATACCTGCACATTACTCACAGTGAGGTATTTTTACTGAATTCATCATTCACCAATTTATTGTTTTATACTAAATAAATACAAGTTATGGCTTATTTTAGTGTATTACAATCACAAAGAAAAATTTATTCAGGGTAGAATTTTCAGTTTTATAAATATTTTCATATTTCACCACAGGAAATTTAATCGGAGTGATGTATTTGCTCAGTCCTGATAGTATCTCTCAATTTTACAAGTGGCTAAAAACTTGAGCATGGTGCCTTATGCTTATAATTTGATTCTACTCTTCCCCTTGATCATTCTCTTATTTTTCATTACAACACCCAACCACACAGCACATTTTCCAGTTGCCTCTCTGTGGGGCAGAAATGCTACAGAAGGTGTCACACTTCCCTGTCTCTCACTACTGTCAGAACAAGTGAAGTTCCTCTCCCTCACCTTGCCACGCTTCTAGTTAATGAACCCAAGGGGAAGACAGGTCCCGTAGGGCTGGAGAAGACACAGGTGTCCTGTTACCTGCGTGCTCTCACCTCCTTGCAGTCTCTCCGTCCACTCCCTCCGTAGTTAACTTACTGACATGATCTCAGGCAGGAGGTACACACTCAAGAAGCAAACACAGTTAGCAACTAAAGAAGGACTCAGAGGGTTGCTACTTTTTTAATCACCCCTGTCACCAGGGTTAGAGAAGACTGCAGTGGAGGGGTGGAGGGACCCACTGGCTAATGTGAACAAGGTGATCTTGGACATCATTTAACAGGCTATCATAAATTACTCCTCCAGACCAAGGCTGCTAGTGTTTTCTTATAATAGCTTTGACAAAAAGGCATGTTAAACATCTATGTGCATGCAAAATTGTTTAAGAATGGAGGGCAATATTTTTTGATCAGCATCACCTTAGCTGTCAAATGCTAAAGAAAATGTGGCTTAATAGATCATGGAAATAGTAATTGCTTGTCTCTTGAAAAAATTCACAGAACCACATGACCACCTGAGGATGCTGTCAGTCTTACATCTATGGATCCACAATTTTTTAAGACAGGCCAAGAAATAAAATTAATCAATATACATATATATACATACACAGATCCACACACTAGAGAGTAAGTCCCACCATCCCACAACTACTCGATGCATTTGTGTTAAACTACTAGCTTTCTATGGTAATTAAATTAGTAAGTCACACAGTATATCTGCATTTATGGAGTCAATATTTATTTAAAATAAATATTCTGATATATACTTGACACAGAAGGCAAAAAACAGAACCTGACAGTTTCAAGAGTGCATATAGAAAACAGGGAACAATTGTTAACTCGTTCATTTTTGCATTTAGCAAGGTGTTTCACCTTCTATCATTGCTTCTGTGTACACTGTTCATCCAAGTAAAGGACTAAAACTCTGCGGGTATGTGTGTGTGGGGTGTGCAGGAGCAAGCACGATAGTCACCACTTTGGTGGTCCTCATGGCTCCAGCTTTATGAGAAAGAACTCTCCCTGAGTAGGAATGTGTGTGATTCTCCTTTCCCACAGTGGTAATATTCCATAAATCCACTGTAACTCAATAGATAGGTAAGAAACAATCAAATTTAGGGCACATTGAACACTAAAAAATGAGAGGAAAAGGAGGCTGCTTAAGACCAATACACACGTTTTGTTTTTGTTTTGTTTTGCTCTGTTTTGTTTGTGTTGGGCTTCAGGCATAGGGCCTTGTGCTTGCCAGGCAGGCACTTATGCCACTAAGCTCTACCACCGGTCCCACACAATGAAGACAAACTAATTAAAGTTCAAACAAACCAAAAAATATTCCTTTGGGCATCAATACTGTGTTAAGAAACAACTAGTCATTTCATAGCAGTTAACATCATCAACAGCCTCTTATTCTTACACAGATTGTAAGGTGGAGAACTCAGTTCTTCTTTTTTTTAATTTTTTAAGTTTTTTTTTTTTTTTTTTTTTTGCAGAACCTGGGGTTGAACTCAGGCCCTTGTGTTTGCCAGGCAAGCGCTTATTCTACTGAGCCATCTCCCCGGCCCAGTTCTTCCTTTTTAAATAAAAGTGACCATTGATATTCTAAATGCTCAATGAAGACTAAGGCAGAACTTGAGGGACCAGAAATTATGGCACTTTCGACATCACAGTGACTTCAAAGTGTGAAAGATTATGAAGCACAAATTCACAAAATACCTTGTTTCAATTGATTCTGCATATATTTTTAAAGCTATTCTTTAAAAGGAAGTTCACTCAACTTGGCATGATGGTACACACCTGTAATCTCTGCACTTGGGAGGCTGAGCCAGAGGACTGCTAGAAGCTTTTGGCCAGTCTGGGTTACATAGTGAGTTCAACCCTTACCTGAACTACTACACAGCAAGACCCTGTCTCAAAATAAATAATTGGATAAATAAATAAATAAGTAGAATAAAGTTCATCAGCTACCCCAGTATTGGAATTACTATACTATTTGTCAATATAATACACACACATATATATATATGTGTGCATGTATGTTTTGTTTTGATATTTTATTTAAAATGATTTTAGGCTAATTCTACAAAGTTGCAAGAGTTATACAAGAAATTCCTTTATCCTCCTGCTATGAGTTACATGTTGATCATGAAAATGTATGTCTTTTTCTAATTACTGGAACATGATATTGTTAATTTATTTGGGAAAGGAAGGCTTTTCACATATATAATTGAGAATCTTGAGATCAGGAAATCACCCACTTCAGGATTTATTCACTCACAAGTGTTCCTGTAAGACAAAGTGAGAAGGAGATTTGAAAAGATAACACACACAGAAAAGGAAGAGCTAGAGTGAAGAGGTGGATAGAACACAACTGCTGCCAGAATTAGGTAAGGTACACAGCCACAAATGTCAGAAGGGGCAAGCTAACGTCACTACTCTAAAGTCATTATTTTCAAACACCTACAAAGAGTAGTTACTAATTTTTAAAGACCCTTATGTTTTAATTGAGTTACAAGGAACTACAGTGGTTTTCTAAAGAAAAATTTAACTTCTGAATCAGAAAAGTTACTGATTAGTTTCATAGCAGTTGTATGATAAAATGTACCGACAGTTATAACAACATATAATCAGTTAGAATAATAGATCCAAAAACAAAGTATAAATGAAGGAAGTTTTTTTTTTTAATTTTAAAATGCTAAAGACAAAACATGATATTTTATTCTCATCACATTTCATAATTCCTCTCATATTTTAAGACACTTTTTAATAAGTGAACATCAGTAAGATTGATGTCTCTGTGAGACAAGCCTTCCCCCCCACTTCAATCTTATCACACATAACAATTTAGCAGGATATCCTAAGGAACAATGATGTTTAAAAAAATAATGAGACTCTACTTTTAAAATGTTTTCTTTCCTGTTAATAAAATCAAACTCAGTTGTTATTTTCATAGCTAATCCCTTTGGGTTTGAATTATATATTCGTGTGTGTGTGTGTGTGTGTGTGTGTGTTCATTTCTAATGTCTTTTATTACTTTGTAAATTCCAAGTAGAACAATACTCACTTTTAGAAACTATTCATTTTTAAGGGATTCATAATTATTCATCCCAATGTGAAAATTTCCAAATTACATCTTTACAAGAGATTTGGGAGTTCGTATGGAGTGAAAAAAAAATGACAAAAATTCTAGATAATATGATACTGTCCATTCAGAAGTGAATAATTCTTTACAAGAAGATGAATGTTTCTTGGTTATTTTAATACATCTGCATTGCAAATGTGCATAAAGATACATTTATGCTTTTCATAAACTTATCAATCAAGTTTTGTACTAGAAAAGCATGAATAATCTACCAATTAAGGAAATGTGCTTAGAAAAAATTTGAAAATTCTATCCAGACATAAGGCACAAACATTTAAACTGAGCTCATTTATAATTTGAATACTGGTTGGTTCCTACTGTATGCACTATGTGCTTAATTTGGAAGAAGAACTAAAAATAAAGTTGAATGATGTGAGTCCAAAATATAATTTTAGGTCTGAAAATATCACAGAACTTTTTTCTAATTTCACCTAAGTAAATTAAAAATTCTTACAAATGAGGAAACATTATATGAAGATTCACATGATGTTTATTTATCTTCCAATGTATATGGAATATGTAGAAGTACTTTACAATAACACTTATTTCTTATATTTAATTTTAACCTTTTTTCAAATTATTAACTAATATTATTATAAAATTTTTAATAAAATTGGCAATATAATTTTAAATGTAACCCCTCTATGGCAATTTGAAGAATGAACAATGGAAAATTCTGAAAGTGCATACACTTCTAGGGCTCTACAAAGTTCTAGTAAATGTTAGAACAACAAAGTTATCTCTTTACAAGACACTTAGTTGACTTCTTATTAGAAAAAGAAGTAATACATGAACCACCTAAAGAGATCACCAAGTTGCCCCCCCCCCAAAATTTGAAGATCCAGCCCCCAAATGGGCATCTGAAATGCAAAGACAATTCTAAGATGAGGAAGTACAAGTGGTCAATAAATACATAAAAAGTGTTCAACATCAGTCACCATTCAAACTGGCAATTTAAAACAACTCTGTGATCCCATCTCACTCCAGGAAAAAGTGGCCATAGCCAATAAATCAACCAATAACAAATGCTGGTAAGGCTGTTGGGGGAAAAGGGACACTACTTCATCGTTGGTGGAAAGTAAAGTAGGGTGTAAAGTAGTAGAAATCTGTAAGGAGATTGCTAAAAGCCTAAGATTAGGAATTCCATTTCACTTAGCAGTTCACCTTCTAGGTATCTTTCCAAAAATTTTACTGTCAGGCCCAGGGAGACAGCTCATTGGAATAAGCGCTTCCCTGGCAAGCACAAAGGCATAGGTTCAATCCCTGGTTCTGCAAAAAAAAATAAGCTAATGTCATCATACTGCAATGCTACAAGCGTACCCATGTTTATGCCAGCACAATTTATAATAGCTAAGTCTTAGAAACAGTCAATACTGACAGATCAATGGACAAAGGAAACGTGGTATTTACACATAATGGAGTAGTACTCTATCATAAAGAAGAATAAATCTAGGCCATTTTTGGGAAATGCATGCACCTTGAGATCATAATATTAGGTGAAACAAATTAGTCACATAAGTTTAAATATGACCTTGTTTCTCTTATGGGACAAACCTGAAGTATGAATAAAGAGCAAAATAAAAAAGGCCTTAGGAAGTACAAAGGTATTTTTCAAATGGGAAGAGGAATAAGAGAAGGTGGGAGGAGTGAAGGAGGGAATAAAGGATTTTTTAGAAACAGTTAAGAAAAATGGGACTGGAGATTAAGCAAATACAAAGGGGAAGAAGAGTTGCATGGAGCCAGGAGGGAGGCAAAGGGGAGGGGACTAAAAAAATGAATTAAATTTGTTATGCATGTGTAGAAATTCCTCTCAATAGACATAATCACTATGTAGTGCAAACATATCAGTAAGAAAATGAAGACAATTACAAATTCAAAGGATTATAGTTTACATCATTCAGATTATGTGTGAAATTATTTTGTGAAATATTACAATGAAGAATATAATGACATTTTAATTGGAAAATACAGTATGGACAACACAATGATTAACCAAATTTCTTATAAACGTGATTTTGGAAACTTGGTTTCAATGTGGCACCCTTTATTTTATATGATATACCCACGGTTTCTATATTTTTTCTCTCTGATAAGGCTGATGATAAAAACATAGCATGAGGATAACAGGACTGTTTCTCTGTGTAGCATTTGCTTTGGTAAAGTAAACCTGGGTAACTTCTGGTGAAGTTAACTTTCTCTGTGCTAGGCATAAACTGAAAAAAAGCCTAATGCTATAAACTAGTATATTCATTTTTCTTTAAGAGAAGGACATGGAGGAAATTTCTGTTGACTTACTAAAAAAAAGTATAGATTTCATGGAAGTAGACTAGAGGGTACATTAAAAACACTTACAAGATTTTGTGGATACATTACCAAGCAGCACTAGGACTTTGGATTTTGAGTTTGGGAGAATAAAGGTAACACTTATGAAAGGTCAATCTTTGCAGATGCTAGAGTTTTGCTTAAAAAAATACACCAAGCTCATAATTTCACTTGGTGTAGCTCATAAAATATGCATTGCATCCTTCTTACAACTACCACTGCATACTTTAATACAATTACCATCTGGATAGTTCACCTTTACAATGTAGAGGAACATCCGGGGCCACTCCTTCGATGAAGAGAGAACAGACTTATACTTTGAGCTACCTCACATGGAACAAGCTCTTCTTAATTTCTGAGAAAAAATACATGAATGAGGTAAAGGAGGGAGACACTGGAGGAATTGTGAAGCACAAATGTGAAGTATCTTTCAATTTGCAGCTTATACCGCATGCATGTAAAAGTAAAACACATCTTCAACTTGAAAACCCACTCTTAATTTTAAAAGAATTTCACAGACATTGTCTTGAGCTAGGAGAAAGCTTTAGGAATAAGGGGCATGTGTGTGGTGTGTGTGTGTGTGTGTGTGTGTGTGTGTGTGTGTGTGTGTATGTGTGTGTTTCAATGAGGATTATACCCAGGATTTGTGTACAGAGCTTCGTCTCCAGCCCCAGCCTACTTATTTTTAATTTTAAGACAAGGTCTCAATAATTCCCTGCTTTGCAGTGTTCTCACACTTACAATCATCCTGCCTCTGCCTCTCAGGATGCTGGGTTTTTAGGCATGCACCTTCATACTCAGCTAGGAAGTTTTCTTCTTAAGTACGTAATTAGGATCTAAATATAGCTAGGTGCCAGTAGAATAATTTAAATGGCACCTTGTGCTTACTCAGAAAAAAAAAGAATATTTAGGTGGCATGTATTGACCGAGATAAAAGAACACATTTTCATAAGGAGTTGGGCACTGCATTTTGGGAAAGATGAAAGCAGGATGAAGCCAAAGACTGTACAGGGAAGCCACACAGAGGTAACAACAGCACAAAGAAATTAGCAACTCTAATCTTTTGAATAATCAGTATTTTAATTGGAAAATCATATTTTTGCCACTATTCTCAAAATAGAATCTTAAATATTTAGATATCCTGCATATGAGTTCCAGAGGTCACTGTATGAAGAAAATTTTATGATGAAGTTGTACACTAATGTTTCTCAAATTGCCCCTGACAGCAAACTTATCTTAGAAGATAATTAAAAAGACTTAAGAAGTACTCAGATATGTGTGTGTATACTTTCATCCCTTTCAAAACCTGGAATTTCTTGTCAAAGATAGAATGGTATCTAGCACTAAACACACACAAACACACACACACACACACACACACACACACACACACACACACACTCCACTGACCTAACTTTCAAACGTTTTGGGTGGCTTTGATCTCTGCTTGGTTCTTAAGGTAATAAGTGTTTTAGAAAAGAGCTGGCATAGCTTTCATGGAAAAGACCCACTTAATTGACCTTTTTGTCTTTTCTATGACCCTGTAGGTTCAGCCTTAGTGCTGATCCTGCTTGTGAATATGGAAAAGCATTTATTGAAAGCTGCATAACAGACATGGTTATATTTCCTAGGCTGATGTTTTGCATATCTGCACAGTAGGGCCATTAAGGGTTCTAAGAGCACAAGGGAAACAATCATAACATTTGTTTTTAGAAGACTGACTCAGGGCATGTACACCAGGCTTTATATAGAAACTGTTTTTGTTTTATTAAGGGACTGTTTGCCTGTTAGTGATAACATCATTAAAAATAAATGAAAGGGGGCTGGTAAAATGCTTCCCCAAAGCAGAAACCTAATTAAAGGTGATATGCCTGCTACAAGGCTTTTTGCAGGACTCAGAAATAGAACAAGGTTAGTTCTTTCTCATTTTATAAGGCCCAGAGAAGACCTCACAGTAAAACATCATTTCTGATCTAATTTTCTATTTCTGTGTACTTTAATAATCTACTTTGCAGTCTGTGCTTGTCCATAGAAAGCGAACTAGTTTTATTCCTACAGATAGATTCTTCATCATGTCATGCCACATGAAAAGAAAACCTGATGGTTCAGCTTGAACAAAAAAACACACTCTCCTTTTAAAACAAATTGTATAGGTTGTAATATGTGTAGTAATAGTAGTTGAATAATGCACACATAAACATTTTGTAGTCCTCAAAGACCACTTGTGAAAGTCTGAGTTGGTGTTTAAAAAAAATTAAAAACTCCAAATCATAGTTTATAATTTCAGAAAAAAAAGTAGACTCTTTCAATTTTCAGGGGTGGAGTTACTCTAATTTCATGGATGGTGGAAGAAGCAGGAAACTGCATTCCCGTGATAACTCTGCCCTTATTGTACTGTGACCTTGGCCAATTCACTGAAATTTACATCTGCCAAAAACGAGTTTCTGACATGTGTTTTGAGAATTGTGTGTGTGTGTGTGCATGTGTGTGTGTGTGTGTGTGTGTGTGTGTGTGTGTGCGCGCGCACATGTGCATGGGGGGGGCACATAATCCAAGGGCTTTTAAAAATTACTATTCTTATAAGAGTAAAGCAAGAATGAGGAGACCACTGAGCACCATCATAGGACGCTAAAGTCAATGATCCTGGGTTTTTCTTTTTGCCACCACTTCACCATTCTAATTCATTTAGGAATTTTCAAACAGAAGATAAGTATTACTGCTAAGTGAATAAAACAGAACACCTCCCAACTGATGTCTCTGAATTATAAAATAGCTCTGAGGTACAGGATTATTTAAATTCTGATTTTCCCAGGAGATTGAGGCTAAAATTTTCATGGAATTTAAAAAAAATTATGAGAGTCCTTTAGAAGCCCACTTTATCTAAATTCTTCAGTTCATTAGAGGAAGTTAGTAAATTAAGAGATTGATTCAAAACTTTTCAAACCTAATTTTACAGATTCTTATGTATTTTTCATTAAATGTTACAGTGTCAAGCAAAAGGAAATACAATGAAGAACATTTTTAATGCTTGAAAATAAACATTCCCATAAATATACATATATGCATATATGATAATTATTAAACTGTGACGTCTGACCTGGTATGTAGTAAGTACTCTGCCAATTTAGATAGGTTAAGAAAATGTTTTTTTGGTGGGCCAGATAATTCAGCAGATTGAAGTGTCTGCTTAGGCAGAGCAAAGGGTCAGGGTTCGACCCTCAGCACCACAAGCCACGCTGGCCCCACCCCCGGGGATGCACTGAGAGGAAGACTGAGACTAAGTGTGGTGGTGAACACCTGTAATCCCAGTGCTTGGGAGGCTGAAGGTAGGAGGATCACTACAATTACCATCTACATAGTTAGACACTGTAGACCCTGAACTAAATACATTGAAAAAAGAAAATGTTCGTTATTTGAAGGAATGTGTCTCTTTTTATAGTATACATGCTGAAATTATAAAAGCAAAATAAATGTTGAAAGCATAAAGAAAAATTGAAAAGATTAAAAAAATTAAATGTTTTGGATTTGTCTCAAAATTATCAGATGGTAGAAATAGGATAGAAGAATTAGGAAACAAGATTGGTCTTAAGTAGACCATTGTCTAAGCTGAATGGTGGATATGGGGGGGGGTGATTACCTGGTGCTAATTGTGTGCATATTTATAGAAAAGTGATGCTGTTAAGCAAAGAGTCTATGAAGTCATCCTTCTTTCCAAGAGTGAGCAGCATCCATATGATGATAATCATGATTATGACCCAAATAGCTGGCACTGATTGGCTACTTCCTGAAGATACAAAACCATGTTCTAAGCCTTCTGGGTAGGATGACTCACTTAATCACCACCACAGTTCTGTGCAGTTGCTACTAGGGTTAGCCTCATTTTACCTAGGAGTAGTTAGAGGTAAAAAATAAATAAATAAATAATGTTAATTAATTAACTTGTGACCATAACTTGGCTATAGTAAAGACAAAAATCTAGGATTTGGATTCTGACAGCCTTGCTTCAGAGCTTCTATTCTTTAAACACCCAGGAAATAAAAATATAAAATATGTATATGCATTTTAAAAAAGTATATGTGTGTTCAGATATGTAAAGAGATGTATACTCAAAACATTATTTTAGGGAAGAAAAATATAGATATGTTTTATTTCACTTCTCATTCTTATTTAAAATTGGGCCTACTGCTTAAAATCTATCCAATGGACCTCATAAATAGTCAATATCCCCTCAATCACCTAATTCCTCTGGCATACCTGATCACTTATTTCTTAAAGGTACCTATCCCAGAAATGAAGCTCCAATATTTCCTTACACGGAACTAGAGAACGCAAGCCAGGAATACCATACACATTTAGTACTGACCCAAACATTAAGCAGTCCATGCAGAAAATCCTGCAGAAATTTCTTCCCTACACATTTGAACAAATGTCACTGCATCAACAAAATTTGTACTGTCCTTGTGAGAGGACAGAGCATCATTTTTAAGTCAATTGCTGTATTTGATAGAGTAAAAAGTAAAACCCACTTAAAGATTTCTAAAAGAAAAGAACAAAAAAGAACTATTGGCAAAGGCATTCACCACAGAATGGGCAGGGCTCAAGACTCACCCCCTTTTCAACAAACCCCTCATGTTGCCATGTTATCTTCAACATTTGTGCTCCTTCAGTTTCTCCTGAATTTGTTTATCCGCAACTCCTAGCCATGGATTTGGCTCATTTTCCAGTGCAGAAAATCTGTTGAGCTTTTCAAATCAATCTCCTCCACGTCCGACCTTACCTTTGCCTGGACCACCCCAGGATGCACCCTCCTAGCTCGGGAAGTTTATGTCCTGTGCCTGCCCACTACTCTGATCTGACTGCAAGCAACAGGCTATAGGTCTACTGCCCCCAGTCAGACATCAGCTTGTTGGTCTGAAAGAATTCATGTGTGTAAGTTGGATAACTGGCTAAGTATGAGCCAATCATGACTCATTCAAGGCAAAGTTGAGCTGAAATACACGCCTCCCTTCCACCTCCCCTTGCCGCATGCTCTCAAGACAGCAGCAGGTATGAGAAGGTGGCAATTCTCTTGAGGTTAAACTCAGGAATTCTACATCTCAGCTGTCCTGGCTTGAAACAATTTAGTTAAATCCTTCCCACCCATTACAAATTACCAGAACTATTTCAAATAATGCAAGTCATTCAAAACGGTCATTAAACAAATTTACTGAAATGTTTGTTTCCTTCAGAGTGTTTAACTGAAAGGGAAGGAAACCTCCATCTTGCTCCCTGGTGTCACTGAAATGCTTAGCAGGTATTATATTTTTATTATGGATTGGTTGAATACCTCTTATATTTTTTTTTTTTTTACAAAAGTAGAAGTTGCGGCCTGGGAGATAGTTCGGTAGAATAAGTGCTTGCCTGGCAAGAACAAGGGCCTGAGTTCAATCTCCAGTTCTGGAAAAAAAAAGTAGAAGTTATTAAACATTTCCTTTGTTCTAATCATAAAATTTTCATCTAGGCTTAGTTTACTTTCCAAAGAAATACTTCTGTTTTCAGTTTCCAGTTAGAGATGTGAATCCAGCATATAAAATTACTTATGATAGATAAAATTAAATTTTAAAATATCACCTTTTTCATATTAAATGTCTTTACTCCTTCCAGGTGCAGAAAAGGACTAGTGAGAGTATGTACAGGTGGCACTAAGATTTACTTCATCCATGAAAAGTTCCTCTTGGCTGTGGACAATAGTGGGTTTGCTGTGAGAGGGTGTGTGTGTCCCTGGCAAAGCAGATAGATATCTCATCAGGAATATTACTGAAACTAGTCCCAAGAAATTGACAGGAGGTTAAATTAAGTGACCTTTATATCCCTTTTACCTATTGAGACTTTATGACTTTTTCCTTTAAAACTAACTGCTTTATAACACAGTAATATAAAAATGCAAAGGAGAGCACTAATTTTTAGGATTTAGGGAAATATAAAAAGTTAAGAGTGTATGTTTATGTCATTGTCAGCATTCCTTCCTTGGCCAAAAGGGGATTCTTAAATGGCACAACTGCTATTTTCCAGCTCTCAGAGCATAAAACATAATGCATCTTCTTTAGTCTTTACTAGCTATACATTTTAGAAATCTACCTTCCAATGTGTAACTCTTCATTCATGGTAGCACAGAAAAAGTGATAGCAGGTAGATGAAGTTGTAATTACTAGGATTTATTGTGCTACATCTATGACAAATAAATCTGTTATCTGAAAAATTAATTTAAAATTGAGAAATCTGCCATAATTTTCCTTTACCACACAGTTTAAATTTTACTTTCACAAATTCTTTGAAGTACTAAAATTGCTTTAAAATTCAAATGAAATAAACTGTCCGGCTGTTTACTTTCATTGCAGTGATTTCTGGTTGCTATTTTATTTATTTATTTATTTTGTGGCTGGCTCAGCCCACCATGGAGGCGGGGCTGGCACAGCATGTGGTGCCGGGGATGGAACCACAGTCCCTGCATGCTTGCTTAAACTTACCTAAGCAGGCGCTTTAGACTGCTGAGCTATTTTGCTGGGCCCTGGTTTGCATTTTATATGTGTCCTAGCATGTATATTTCATGTACATTCTGAGGATTTGTTTTAATCATGAAGAATTCATGTATTTCAGGTAGAAAATGTAGCATCCATGAAGAGTCTTACTTGGAAAGACAGAGGAAGTAAGGAAGGCCAGTGTGGCCAAGAGTTACAGAATGGCTAGTGCAGAAAGCACAGAAGCCAGGGCCCAATCTTTGGGAGGCCAGGCTGTGAGGGTGCAGCCCAGGACACTAAGAACCAGACTGTCATCCATGCCTCACTGTCTTGCAGAAATGACAGTTCTAGTCAGGTAAGTTCCCATGGCACCTTAGAGCTCTTTCAACCTTATGTGACCTGCTCACGCCCACGGTATGTTGAATTCCTACTGTGCTAGCATTATTACCAATCCAGTATTTTCTTGTTATTCATCCGCCCTCCATTAAACTGAAAACCCTTCAAGATTCTTCATTGTATTCTTGGCTATTGTATTCCCTGTACTTTGACTGGTGGCTGATATTTATTAGGTTCTCAAAGAACATGTGTAAAGTAAATCAATACATTTCTTAAAAGTACTTCAGGGTGAGATGAATTAGTGTCTCAGAATATTTTCATGCATTTAGCTTTCTTTTACAGAGAAATGTCAAGTTTATAAACATATCTGTCAAAGGATCATCTTAATGCTATGTTAGATATATTAATATAAATAAAATAGACTACTAAACTGATGTATTTGAAAATTTCAAAGTAAACTGTAATATGTATGTGTGACTGTGTACATATACACATAGTTATATAAGTACATCAGTACAAATATGTACATAGGCACACGTATCTGTTATATTTGGTCAACTGAGTAGTTATTCCATGTTTTAATTATTAATTTACTTTTTCAGGGTGGAAATTTTGAAACAGAGATTTGCTATATAATTCAGACTGGTCTTGAGCTCAGTATGTAGTTTAAGCTGGCTTCAAACTTGTGGCAATCATTCTGCCTCAGCCTCTTGGGAGCTGGGATCGCAGGGGTGCACCATCATGCCTAGCATCATTTTATTTTTAAATACTACCACTGGAATGTTTAGACAAAGAAATAGCAAGTTCATTATTCCAAACAATAAAAAGCATTTCATTGCTTATTTTTTTTTCTCTTTACATAGTATAATTTCACAAGAATATAAGCACCAGGTAAAACCTATAAGCTTTACTTTTACTTTTATTGCTTATTATATTCCTTTTAATCTACGAATTTTAAGATTAATAAATTGTAAGTTGCATAAATATTAAAGTACAACCTCATAATGACAATACTGGTGGGAAATTGGAGAACAATTAAAATGTTTATCCTTATTAGAAAATGCTTCCTATTTTAACAAACAAACCAAACATACATTTTTCCTATACTTACTTGAAAACACAAGAAACTCATATTGCCTTTTAGTGTTATTTTACATTAAACAAATTTAATTTGTAGCATAACAACCTAAAAAGGTAGAAGATATACTTGAAGATGTTATTTCTTTTTTTTTTTTTTTTTTGTATTTACATTGTTTTTAATGGAAGTAGGGAGTGAAGATGTTATTTCATTAAATAACACTTATTTTCATGACTTTAAATTTAATCCTGATTTGTTGAGAGACTTTCTATGGAACCAGGTTTACCCAGAAAGATGAATATATTTTTGTCTTTCAAGAGGTTCTACTGGAATTTTAGAGAAAATTGTGCAGCATCTCAGGCTGGGCAACAGCCTTTGGAACTGCTGGGAGGTTGTAGAACTTCTAAGTAGCATCTATGGGGGGACAGTAGGTTAGTGGAAGGGTGTGGCTGTGGAGATACTGTCCCCTCTTCTCAAGGCTGCCCTGAGGAAAGCACCTTTGCCCTACAACATACTCCCCACTACAATGTTCTGGCTCTCTGCAAGCCTAAAATGACAGGTTCAAGCTACTATGGATGGAAATCTCCCATATTGCGAGCCACCATAAAACTTGCCTCCTTATAAATTGATTATGTTAGAAATTTTGTCAATGATGGAATGACTGCTAATGCTAGTATGTCAACTTCATTGATTTAAAAAATCATGTAATAATTTAACAAAACACAATCCTGTGTATATCTAGGTGGGTCACGAAGAGTGATCTTGGATACTCTGTATGGTTCCTTTGCCCTCCTCTGTTACTCTTTCACTTCTCTGCTTCTTGGCTCCCATGAACTAAGCTCCACCACAACCTTTGGCCAAAGCATTTCTCCCTTGGAGCTTATCTACATATACTTAGTTGCCTGAACCCTAAACTCACCTAAATTTATCCTCCTTTAAATAGTAGGTGTCTGATGTGGGACTCACCGGAGGGAAAGCAAACTAATAAAAAGAATTTTGTCAGCAAAGTAGAATAGCTCTTATGACTGTAGCTGACCATGTGCTTTAGCAACCTTTGGAAAAGGTGTGTGGCAGGAGTTTAGAAAGTTGGGGGGGGGGCGAGCTAGAGAAGCACTGGAGTGTAGCAGAGGGAGCCCCCGTATGAACCTGATTAGATTTCAGAAGACAATGTTGATAAGAATGTGGACAGTTAAACTCAGGTTCACAATATTTCAGTTGAGAACAAGGACTCTACCATAGTTGGACTGGAGGTCATAAGTGTTACATTTTGGCACAAAGTTTGTCTATATTTTTTCCATGTTCTGAGACTTTGTAAGAGACAGATTAAGGATAAATATAAATTTTTATGGCAGAGGAAATTTCAAGATGGCCCAACAATCAGTCTGTGCCTTGGATACTTTTGGCTACATTTTTAGTTACATTTATAATGAGAATTAGAAGCAAAAAGGAAAACAAAACAATTAGAAAAAATGTAAATTTTGGCTAAGATAAAACCACATGTAAAATTGAAGCCAAAGGTAGTGCAGGAGCTAAAGGTATTAACAGCGTTGAAAAGAAACCAAATACTTCACTCAAGGAGGACAAGAAGGAAGATGCCTTAAGAGACATTGTCAAGGAATGAGTCAGCCCCCCCACTGCAGATGCAAGGGTATAAATGTCCAGACCTTTCCTCTGAGAAGAGAGTTTCCCCGTTTGAGCCTGGGCTTTTAGGGAACTGGTCCCCTGAGATTCATCTCATTGTGCTGAGCCGTACATGCACACAGAGGCTGCACAGCCATAGTTCAAGGGACCAAGCTACTGCAGAAGCTAGAAAACTTCCTTTATTTCTTCCATATAATGCTGATTTTATCAGCATGCATAATGCAAAAGTAGTGTGGCAGAAAGACTTCCACCCCAATTTCTTTCTTTCTTCTTTTATTTATTACAGGGTCTACAGGGACTCACTACATAGATTGGACTAGTAGTGATCCTCCTGTTTTCAGCTTCCCAAGTGCTGGAATTAGAGGCACGTGCCACCACACCCAGTCTTCCACCACAATTTCTAAAGAGGCTCTAAGAGACCATGTAAGGAATCCCTGACAGAGCAGCGCTTAATGAATGAAAGCAAAGGTGCAGCAGAGAGTCCTGATATTTATAAATTCCAGGAACAAGGAACATCTGCAGAGGACAGTTGTAGCCACCATAAGAAAGAGGCTGTGTGGACTGCAACTATTAAGGCCATAGGATGTGCTACTTATGTCCTCTGGAACTTGTATTTTTAACACTGTACATCCTGGATGTTATATGTGGAACTATAGGACTTAATGTTCATCCTGCTGGGTTTTACTTTTGTCTTTCCTATTCCTTATTCTCTTTTGGAATAAAAGTGTTTACCTTGTGGCAGTGTAACTTGGAATTATGCAACTTTTGGGGGGAGGTTCTTAGCCAAAAATGGTGCCTTCAGTCTGAGAAAAGATCTGGACTTTTGAAATATGGTGGAGTTATTGGGACTTTGGGGAAGAAATTATTACATTTCTGATGGTAGGTGGGATAATCATATTAAGTGGAATACTAGATTTGCCATTGTCTTTCTTTGGAGAATGAGTACAGAGTTTAAGGAGATATGTTTTAGTATCATGAGGTGGATGGTGGTAATTAATCTTCAAATATCAACTTAATTTTATTAAGAAATGCTGGCACATTTACAGAGCACAATTCTTCATGCATCTGGGTGGGCCAAGAGGAGTGGCTTTTGAGACTAAATGATCCTTCTCCCCTTCTTCTCTGGCACAATTCCTCTGCTCTGCTTCCTGTCCACCATGAACTAAGCAGTCTCCTTCCACCACAACCTCCTGCCTGTTTCTACCTTACAGCCTGCCTACACATTCTGAATGTCATCAGACTGAGTTGAACTAAACTCAGGTACTGATGCACATCTGACTAATATAAAACTATTATCAAAGTTTAACTCTCCTTTCATCTAAGACCTAGATATTTGACTGTTAGTATTTATAGTTCCCTATCATCTGTGTAGAGCTATCAATCACAAAAAGCCTTATGTATAAATATTCACTACAATATTTTCATCCTATTATTCTACAATTAACTGGAAGGAACAGTGAGGCCGGGCCCAAAGGAAGATCCAAAAATCCCAGAGATTATCATACTGTTTTCTAAGATATTGCATTAAGCAATCATTTTAGAATCTCCTTAATAATCACTATTGAAGAGTTTCTTATAGTTTGTGAAATATGCCTTTAGCCATTTTTTAAAGATTACAAATACATTAGTATGATTTCTCATTGATTAATTTGCTTGTGTCTAGGCTAGAAATTTCAGGTATCTGTTTCTCTATGTGAGAAAAATCTGTTTAAAATCTTAAATGTTTTCTTCTCATCTCTTCATCTATTTAAGGCTTTTATTTCATCTCCTAGTGACTACTTCACTATCATTGTTTTCTCTTTGAAAGACAATGAAAACAAATGTACATCTTATTATATTTCTTGGTATCTTCTTATATGCAGGGAAGATATAGTTAAAGAAAATGTGAAAAACTGTGGTTTTTTCTTTCCTTTTTTTTTTTTTTTTTTTTTTTTTGTATTTTTAGGAAAGGGTCTACAGGGTGTTCACAGTCTCACTACAAGATCGGACTTGTAGCGATCCGCCTATTTGCAGCCTCCCAAGAGCTAGGATTACAGGCATGTGACACTACACCCAATCTCAACTGCTGTCTCAGTGTACCCTGGGGACAGAGCTGGCACAGCCAGCCTGGGGATCCAACCCCCGGCCCCTGTGCCTGCTTGTAGGTGCTTTAATCTGTGGAGCTATCTGGCCTTCTCTAAAAAAGTGTTTGTTTTTTTCTTTTCAATTAATTACTTGAGTTAATTTTGAGTTTCTATTTTTATCACCTAAAAATATATAAAATAAAACAAAACCCAGTTTCTTAAAGCTTCAACTGCTATTGTCATTATTTCTCTTATGGATACAATTATCTTCACAATGCTAAGAAGAGCTTTGATTTGCTTGTTTTCTTCTTACATATATGTTCATAAAAATATCTCTTCACAATGGTTCCTATGATTCCCATCTGTTTTTCAGCTGTGACTGACACAAACAAAGTTTTCATTTGAAAGTTAGAAACCTGCCTAAGGTGAATTGTTTTGTTACCTCGTCTCACTCTACATTTAAATGTTCTCTATTCATAATAAGCTTCATTCTCAAATTTTTACCATAACTGTCAAAGAAGCCCAGCTCCTGAAATACACAACTTCCCTCTCCACTATTTTCACCAACTTCTGAGGATAAGAATGTGATATTCTAGATACAGTTAAAATCACAGTCTGCCTTGCAAGAGCGCACAAGCAGGGAGTGGTGTGGTGGTACAATAGTTCTAAACAGCATACACAATAAGTTAAGCAGAACTACTAGACAGAATTAGATAATAAAGGATGGGAGAAAACATACTGCATGGGCAGATAAGTTTAGAGTACAAATAGCGCATCCAAATTCAGAGGTCATTAGAGCCTGCTTGTCATGGAAAGGACAAAGCGAGGCTGAACATGCAAGCAACAGATGCATACTTGATTGTGGAGTCTTGACATACAAGGGGGAGAGCTGACTTACAAAACTAGCTAAATCCAATTGTTACAAAAATGAATGATGATACTCAGTGAGTCATTCTCTCTTTTGCTTCAAATTCACTAAAGACTTAGGACATCAGTGCTGCAATTGTTCCTCTTTCATATACTTTTTCCTTTTTCCCAGGATATCTATAATAGCATAGAGCTGTGCTGCACTATATCTCATGTAATGTAAAAGTAAAAGTTTCTTGGATGCAGCCTTTCTCTCCTACTACTGCTCCAGCTTTCCATTTCCTCTCTATGCTGTCATCTCATCTTTTTCCTATGATTTAATCTTGAGCCCACTCTAGTCAAATTTATTCCTATTCTTTTTCAGTACAACTACTTAGCGTTGATGTCCTTATTGCCACTTCTGAATTTTTTATTCAGGCATGATGGTGGTACATGCCTGTATTCCCATTATTCTGGAAGCTGAGGCAGGAGGATTGTCTTGAGTTTGAGGCCAGCCAGGGCTACCTAGTGAGTTCATGGCCAGCCTGAACTGCATAGCAAGTCACCATAAACAAAACAAAACAAAATTCTTCAACATCTACATTGTTGATTTATCAGTGGCCTTGACAGGTTGGTCATTTCTTCAGTTTCTAAACTTGTACTATATCTCCAGAAAACCATTGCATTTTTCCTCTAAAAATCTCTAGTGCCAACTTCTTCTTAGTTCTTTTATTGCTTTTCTTTGCTATCTAATGCTCTGAAGCTCAAGACATCGCTGGATAGAACAATGTATACAGGCTAGAGTAAAATGTCAGTAATGGTGATCCCTTTGAAATACAAATTTGGAGCCAAAAAATTTTGCTCTCCAAGAAAAATAACTTTTTTCTTAAAAACAAAAATTAATAAACAAATAAGAGGAAGTGAGAAAGGGGAGGAAGGATGAACAGAAAGAAGGAAAAAAGGAATAAACATTTGTAACCCTACTAAATCATAATGATTACCTGTTCTTTCTTTTGACTTCATAAACATGCCACTTAGCTTGCCAGAAATCACTGAGACCAATCTTTCTGTAATCAGCAGAAAGAGAACATAAGCCAAGAGATTTATCAAATAACAAAAACTCAGCATCAATTTGGCTTTACTGGTCTTCTCTTTTCTTCTTTTAGTAATTGGATCCCTGCCTTTTTACTAGAAAGTTTCTCCTCTAAGTGTAGCTCTGGCCCATTTTCTGCCAGAATCCATTCCATGTTGCATATTTTTGGTTTATCTTGGTCTATAGATCTTCTGATACCACTTTAGGCATTTTGTTTTGTAAAACCCAAAGCACACCTTGACTTTTCCTTCTCCGGGATTCTCACAGGTATTCTTGCATCACTTTCATTCGGAATTTCATTTATACCTGCCACTTCTAGTTCTTTATCAGTTGCCTACTGCCTAAACCAACTTCTTCTAACACAGGAACTATAAATTTGGACTCATAGTCCAATAAGTTCAAAACATTTAGATAATTTTGTCTGCAACACATTTTTCTTGGATCTCAAATTGTGAATAAACTCATTAAATGAGAAAAGATTCTGAACAAACCAAATTCTTCCATGAATAGATGTTACTGTCCTCACATACACATTGGCCATAAAGAACTGTACAGATAACTTGAAATCGAGTTTCAGGCTGGGTATGGTGAATCATGCCTGTACTCCAAGGCTTGGGGGGCTGAGGCAGGAGGATTTTTGTGATTTTGTGGCCAGAGTGAGTTACATATTGAGTTCAAGATCAGCCTTAACTACAGAATGAGACCCTATCCAAAAAAAGTTTCAATTATGGCTACAGTTGTCCAACTGATTCTTATAGGCTTTTTGCTGAACTACCTAATGAGTTCATATATATATATACATATATATATATCCCTTAGAAGAGTCATTGTTCATTGTGCCTTGGGACAAAAGCTAACAGGGTAATCTATTTAAAATTATAAATCTTTAAAAATATTATACACTTAAAAGCAAGAGAGACACTGATGCTGAGAATAACGATTCCCAATATTTACAGAGAATAATGATTACTAGTTATAGCTAGATTTAAAATCAAGAAATATAAGTAACAGACATTGTGAGGAAAGACACACAGCATTTAGAACTATATACAGTAATTAGAACCATCTGCCTCCAAATACAGGTACTACAGGACTACAAGACATGATTCAAAGACTAAATTAGACTCATTTGTTATTAGTAGTATGTATTTGCATTCCATTAATGTGCTAAAATCCTTGAAAAGTATGCTCTCTTAAGTGGGTTAAACATGCTCATTGTAATCTTGTTTATACTAATAATTGGCTTAGCAAATCTTTTCTCTATATCTAGTACAAAGGTAAACCTTATCAAGCCCAAGCTGAATTATCATAAATTCCATATTAGCAGAAACCAAATTAATGAGGTTTAATTGTACTAAGAAAATTGCTTTTGCCATTTGCTTAATTTTGTCTATCTATATGACAAAAACTTTAAGTGATAGAAAATTGGATGATATAGTATTTGCAAAAATATGAGCAGAAGCAAGGCAAACTTTCAGGAATTCCAATTTAGTGTTTTATTTATTTGTTTAGTTTCAGTGTGTAATACGATGTTAAGTATATTACTGTACCATGCTATTATGGAACAGATGTTAAATGCAAAGTAAAAATGTCAGGGGTAAATGATTGATGATCTCTTTGCCATTTCAAAGTAAACCATGATTATTTATATGCTCTGGACATTGCTTGAAAGCATCATATTAAATCTAAACAATTGATCCATTTTCAAGGGGTTTTATATAATATATTATTTATGTGGTTTTTATTCTTTTGTGAAAATGTCCCAGGATAAGAAAGTGTTTAGAGTCTCAGCGCTCCACCCAGCCCATATGGTAGATTTGTTCTCTGTGTAATACTTACCTTTCCCCCTAGGCCCATATGGCAGGTCCATAGGCTGCCCAGGCCACGCTGTCCTCTACAGGGGCCATATGGCAAATTCAGAGAGCACTCATTTACCCTGTATTAATATTTTATCTGCCTCAGACAGAGAAAGAGATCAGATTAAGTAAAGGCAGCCCCTGAAAATGGTTTAGCCATATAATCAATACGGAGTGTCAATGTGGCATGAGATATGGGTTCTGTTATTTCATTTATATTAAAAATAGCAAGTCCAGTTGCATAATTTATCAAATAATTTCATAAGCTCTTTTGATCACTTGATATACATTGACAGAATGCTGTTTAATTATGCTAATCATTTAGGGACATTAACACATGACAGCATAAGCTTATAGACTTTAGAACTAGCTTAAATATATAGGCTTTGATATATCAAAATAGATAAGATTGAATCTAAATTATAATATATATTGCCAAGTTATTGCTCAAAAATTAATGCATTGTTGTAACATTTGCAAAGATAGACTAAACATTTTCTGTCACTGTAATAAAATTTAAAACTTCTCAGCACATTACATTTGGAATTTATGTATGAATACCGAATAAATTAAAATAGTGTACTTTTCCATTTTCTGCTGCCGCTTCTAAGTCCATTTAAGGTTAACAAATGAACTTTGTGGAATAAATTGTTTTACCTCAAGTTCATTTAATTGATGAGATTATTATTTGCATAGCTTCATTAACGTTTGAGCTATAGAAACCATGTTCCCTTTAGCAACTCTTAATATTGAGATATATGTGGATAGGATTATAATCACAGAATCGTATAATCATTTCAATCACTTAGCTACTTTTCCACAATATATTGAAAAACACCATACACTTTCTACTAGACCCAGTTACCTAGTTGTATGTGTACATTTCTTTCATCTCCTCCAATACAAACAAGCATCTCATTGAAAAAGCTACTTTTTAATGCCTCAGATCAGTAATTCAAAGTGAACAAAACAGAAACTACACACTAGTAATTTATAGAAAAGAGAGTTCATAGTTTGATGAGTATTTCTTTTGATGACACATCTAAATTTTTTCTTTAGATATGTCTTAATTCATCAGTCCTCTCTCCACCAAGCAATTTTAAATCGCTCAGTTTTTCATTTGATTTTAAACAACATAAATACCTTTTTATCATATTTTACCTACATTTCTTTTGAGGCCCAGTATCTCTGGTTATACTTGTTACGATATGTTTCTAGGATCCTTTTAACAGGCTCATGCAAATTCTGCAACCACTGCCCCTAGGTGATATGGTGTAGATTCTGAAGTCACATGGAATTTTAAAATAATAATATTGAAATAGAAATGTTAATGTGTTTAAGTTTGTCACCTGGAAGTGCAAGTAAAGTCATAATTAAAATATAAAGACAACATCAAGGTCTTTGACAGCTTATTTTAGGCTTGTATATAGGGAAATATATTTTAATGAAAATATAAAAGTTTAATTTTATGCACTGAATATTTTCACGGAGTCAGCACTTTGTTATTTTGTGATAACATGTTAAAATTAATGGGATGCCTAACTAAGTTCTTTCTGCATATATACATATATAAAAGGGAAAGCTCTGAACCTGACTCCATAAATAACATTCTCTGTGATTTTGTTAAAGTTTCGATGTGCAGATTTGTATTTGAAATCCTTGGAAGGTTACAGGGTGCAACCCTCCAACAATATCTCTGAGTCTTCAGGGACAGAATCCCATTATGTGGAGTTCAGTGAAGGGGGTAAACACCACTATAAAAAAATACAAATTGCACATATTTCCCATTTAGCTCGTGTCACCAAAGTTCACCATTTAGAATTCTAGCCAGTGAGGACTCACTCTTGGAGGTCAAGTACCTTGTGAACCTTGTCATCTCGCTGATGACATCACTCCCATCCATCAGTTCTTTCAGGAGCTCACTCGCCATCTGCTCTGCACACATTATAATAACTTATTAGACACATTCATAGGGTAGCATTCTGCACAATGACACTGTTGTCTTAATGTCGGCATATACTGAGATAACAACCACAGGAGAACAACCACTGCTTCTCAGTCAGAACACGGTGCTTCTGCCCTCCAAATTAGGATAATGTTTAAATTTCTTCAAGCTTATGGAAAAAACAAGCATATTGGCAGAAGCATCTTTCTGCATTGGAGGATGAGAAATGAAACTTTTAGAAGGAGATGGACAGTGCCCATTCCTTCCAATGTGACCTTTAGGCTCAGAACTCACTAGCTGAGCACTTTTTTTCCCTACAAGAGGACCACATTTGCAAGCAGACACCTCAGTAGACAACAGTACTTACAACTAAATCTAATACCATTCCCTTCAACTTGTTAAAATAATGTAACTGAAATCATTTCCCTGTCTATTCCAGATGACTATAATGTCTTGCTTTTATTTTATTTTTCCCTACAGGCATTTAATTAACAGAAATGGGGTCTCAAACATCTAGCTGACATCGCATACCTGTAACTCTAATCAGTCCTCTGGAAAAACCAAGGACAGTGTCCAAGATCACACACTTTTATTTTAGCCACGTGTTTAACCTAGCAGCTGTGAAAGGCCTTATGACTTAATGAAGTCCAGCACAACTGTCTGCACCCTAGCTTAACAAAATTATGGTTTTAGAGAAGATGGTATTTTGCATTATATGGAATTCATCCTCTGTTCCTTCTTTTGGCTAGTCATTTATTCCAGCTTACACTGTGATCAACATTGTACTAAAATAAAGTCAAGTACAACAGCCGCTCCCTGCCCATCAAAACGCATAGACGTCTGCCAAGCACTTGTAACAGCTGGTGTTACATTAATTAGTTTAAACTATTTATTTCATCCATCTCCAGAGCAGATTGAGCAAAAACATTAGAGATTATTCTAGCATCTGTAAGTGCCCTGCAAACATTAACCAAGGAAAGTTAAAAT
>NW_004524589.1:27110979-27193950 GCF_000260255.1 Octodon degus | reverse complement strand
ATCTTTAGAAGTTAAAACAAACATTATAAATAAATGAGTTAAATCTCATTTGCCTTATTTAAGGGATGTTTTAACTCCCTTTAAAAATGTAAGTTTTCATCTTATATCCATCTTTTTCTTTTGTGTCTGCAAAGTTTCTGTCTTAAAAATTATCACTAGAAAGCAATAATAATTCCTGGCAGCATGGGCCATTAAACAATAGATGACAGGGAATGGGTGACTCAGTGGGTTAGTCACAGATTTTATGGCCTTTATTGGAATCCTGCCCTAACTACAGTGATCAAAACACTGTTATCAAATGGTTGTAAAAATCGCAATTAAAATTACTTCTATGGCCTCTGCTAGAATCTTAGTAAACTACATCCCATAACACAAATCTCCACGTTATTGACAAAATTAACTCAACTGCCACTTTTTGGCTTAAGAGAATTTAGAAATTAACTCTCTAAAGTAACTCTTCAAATAATAGCTGCAAACAGGGTCTTGATCATAAATATGGGTCCATTAAACACTTACCAATCTTTGTTTTTAATGACTTATAGATTGGTAGACTATATTACTACTTATATCTTTTCTAGAATCCAAATATATATGATTAAATTAATATTAAATGTGCTGCTTCCAAAGAAGAAATATTCTGAAATATCTGAAGACCAACAGTCTACAAGATAAATGTTAGAGAAACACCATGATTTTAAAATTTTTGTAGACTATAAAAACAGCATTATTTGAATTCCCACATGGTAGAGATTTTCCCCAAAGCAATCTGTTCTACTTCACCAAAAGCAATACCATGAATAAAATTTGACATATGACTTAATCAACTAAAGGCAAATAAAAAGGTCTACATGATAAATAGCAAACAAACATTGAGAAAATAAGTAGTCTGATAGTCAATGAATAAGAGGAATACGTATGAGGAGGCATTAGGGAAAAGAGCATGGTACATCATGGGCAGCTTCCTGTGTGAACTCAGCCAGCAATTCTGAAGCACTACTTGTTATTTGGAGAGTGGGAATCATTTGCCATTTTAACGGTACTCAGGTCAAAGATCAGTGCATAAAAAAACAAACTAGTTTTACTTCTTGGCACTTTATTTTCTATGTCATATGAGAAAAGAAAAACAAATTAGTACAACAAATGCTTGGTGGAATATAATCCTATTTAGACTTAGGTGAAAATAACTGAGATGTTTCAGTCGTCCAGCTAACTAAGGAAGCTATAAATGCACCCTCATCATAGCACTACCTATCCCTCATATTACAATCTATTTTGTCATATACAAGAGGATTTAGTTGAGTTACCTACTTCTGTGAATAGAAAATTTAACCTTTTATATGGGATAAGAAGGGACTGAGTTTTGTTCACCTCTGAAATTGTTGTGTTGAAGCCCTAACGTTCTGTTTGACTACATAAGGAGATACATCCTTTAAAGACAGAATTAAAGTAAAATGAGATCATACAGGCAGAACCCTAGTTCCACAGAATGGGTATCATTACATGGGGAAGACAGCAGTGGTGAATGCACACGAAGAAAGGCACACGGGAGACAGTGACAACACAGTTGTCCACAAACCAACAACTGAGACCACACCGAAAAATTAAAATTGTCACCACCTTAATGTTGAACTTCCAGATCTGTGAAAACAATAAATTTGTAGGGTAGGCCAACCCGTCCATGAAGCTTTGTTATGAGAGCTCATGTAAGTTAGTGGAGGAAGCTCCTCATGTCTCACAAGTCCGTAGTTCTTCCTAACTTATCACTACTTAGTACACCAATTCATTTGTTTCTTCCAGCAGTCCTGTGAGGAATGACACTATTTCCTCTGCCTTCAAAACGTGAAATCTGGGCTTCAGACTCAAGTTCCAAATTATCAACACTTTGTCCTACTCCAAGTGCCTGAGAGCTTTCTGCAAAAGTAATCTACTTTCAGGTTTTAGAATCTTTTAGATTCCTGAGAGATGATAGGTTGACAACAGTGACTGGAATCAAGCATCTAGGAAAAGAAGCTTAGAAAAGACAAGACCGTATTTCAAACAGGAGATAGGCAAACTATGAACCAGTGGCCAAAACCAGTGTGCTAGTTGGTGTTGTTTAGCCTGAGACCAAAGAATAGAGTTTGGGTTTTGAAATGATTGAAAAACAAAAAAGAAAGAAAGAAAAAGAACAATACAATTACCTGACACTTGAAAATAATATAAAATGCAAATTTCAATATCCATACAGTGCTTTTGGAGTAGAGCCACAGACCTTCATTTGTATACCAAATATAATAGTATTGTCATGTAACAGTAGAGAGGCTGTGACAGAAATTATATAAAGCAAAAAGCCTAAATTATTTACTATAGTGGTCTCTACAGAAAATAGTTGTTGATCCCCATTTGATACAATAGGATGAGTAGCATCTTTTATTATAATTGCTTTTAATGTGTGTTTCCACTTTGCTAGGGATCTTACTTAACTCTTAACATATGGGCTGATAATATTATTTTAACTAATGCTAACCTCTATTTACAATGTTACTGTATAAGAGGGTATTTAAATGTGGGAACAACTCACAAATGGGTTGTTGGAACATGACTTATTGGTCAATTTGTGACTAGTTTGTAGAGAGAATTGATGATGATGGAAGATAATAGGAACAAAAGGTACCTAAGTTTCTATGGTCAAATATTAGGAATTCTCCCTAAGGCAGGTTTATTCCCAACCTACCCCTCCCCCAATTATTCACATTTTTCACATTTGGAAAATAATAGCTAATGCAGCTTAGTAAATCTTGATAGCATCTTCACTATTCCATCGGGTCAAAGGTGGAACGCAAGAGTTCCAAGAATCTAGAACTCATACTTTCATCCATTATGCCCTATTATCTACTGTAATTTCATGTAGGTGAATATTAATACTACTGACTTTAATATACTAATTCATATAATAATTTACAGATAAGCACATAATGGGGTTTAGTTTTCTTTAAGAAAATTCAAGTATACTGAAGTTGATGAAACAAATATTATTGAGAAATATATGACACTTTCTCACTGTGTCAAATAAATTACTGGTTCAGTACTTGGGTTTGAACCAAAGTACGATGCACATACAGCCCCTCAATGCTCCAGAACAGGGATATAATCAGAGAAATGTGTCCATAGATGACACTGTCACTGTGTGAACATCCTACAGTACTCTTACACAAACCTAAATGTTTGGGTCAAGCACTGTGCTTGGCCTTTTAATGTAACCGAGAACACGGTAGCCTGAGCTACCGCCAGCTTCACGTGCACGACCTTTTAAAATAAACTTTTGTTTGCATGAATAGGAACATGTTTATCATGACTAGATCCAAAATGCTTGCATCAATTCTCCTGTGGTAGTCAAGGTGATTGAATTATGGAGGATCTATACTTTTCAGTGAATTCATCCAATAAAGTGTGCAGAACTGAATGTACTCTTATTGGTTGGGCCTGGACAAACAGACAGGTCACCAGGGGCAGAACCTTCTGCTCCAGCTCATGGTGTCACTCTGCTGTCTCGGCACCAGGACATAAGCAGCTTTTCTCCACCTGGCTCCTCCACTATTCCATTTCTTTTCTAGAGCTGACCAAACATTCAGGAACTGATACTTCTGAAACTGGTCCAAAATAAACCTCTTCTCCTTTACACTGTGGGTGTAAGGTATTTTCTACCAACAATGAAGAACATGACTAAGTCAATGCTCTAAAATAACAAAAAGTATAACATAGGAAATACATAATCAGGTAGCATAGGTGTTTTAATCATTATACAGAATTACATACTATGCACTTTACTTTCATAAGACTAACAATGCAGTGTGATTTTTATGCTAGAATTATCACAAACATGTGAGTAATAATGGCCTTGTGCTATGACCTCTTATATTTATGACAATAGTAAACAATAGAAAATTTTCAGCACCATTATAATCTCATGAGACAATCATTGTATATATAGTCCATTGTTAATGGAAATATTTTATGGCATGTGACTGATCACTAAATTCTAGGTGTATGTTTTGGTCTTAACCAAAATAGGGTACATACATGTATATTTCTAAGCCTCTGAACAGGAGTAGTCACACTATAAAAATAAACTTGTCTGATTAATATAGCACTCTTACTGATCTTTCCAACATCTCCCTATAGAGAAAGATTTTACCAGTTAATAAAAAGCGGAAGACCCAATACTATTATGGACTACTGAATTCTTTTAGAATATTTTGCTGAGTTTACACGCCTATAATATTCAAATAGCGGAACTTAACAAAAAAAGGGGATACAGATGAATGTCCATTTTGTATCTGTGCATTCAAGGTGGTTGGGATGGATATATGGTTGCGTTCTCTTGAGGAATAGAGGGATTTGTTCTAATGGTGTTTGTAAACAGGATATCATGTTCGCATTTTATACAGCAATTAACTACTAGGAAGAATGTATGCAATGTGTTAATTATTGAAACTGTCCTACAAATTTGGTTTGAAACTGTCTCATTGCTATTTGTTTCTCAATAAAATTATGGAAAAAAGAAATAAATAATAAAAATACTTCAAGTCAAAGCTAACGTGAAGTAAGGCAGTTTGAAGAAAAAATACACAAGAGGAATTCAAAGCAATTTCCTATTTTTCTCTTTATCCAACTCTGAATCTCAGTTTTGTACCTAATGCCTAGTTAGGTCCTTCAGCCTTAGAATGGAGCTGAAATGATTCTCTTCAGGACATTCTGGTAACATTATGCGTGATATGCTATGCTTTTCTTATCACAACACAGCCTTGTGGCTAAGCAGAAAATACCCAACCACAGGGCTTTTGAAAAATGACAACTGCAACTATTTCAGATGCCAAGGTAGAAGACAGAGTTAGCTAAAGCTTGCCCCTAAGACTCTACATAATAATTCAAGGAATGCGAAATTTAAAAAAACTAATCTGAGACAAATTAAATTAGGGTTTCTTATACAAATTTAAAGAAATAATAGGCTGCCAGAATTCTAGTATGAACACACAGAAAAGAACAGCGAATACATATATTAATACCAACTAATAAGTAGTTCAAATGTAGAAAGTACATTGATCTAATACACAACGTCTTATTACATTATATAAATTATGTACGAAATTAGGAATATCATCATGGAATAGTTCATTCAAGAAACACAGTCACACTCTAAGGGAATTGGGCTAATCGAAGATTTTTGTGTCTGACAGCAAAGGGTACATAAAAAAGTACAGACATTCCTGTATTTGGAAAAAGGAGTGAAATTCCATAACACTAACATAGCGTTACTTGCAGTAATGTCAAAGGATCACAGAATCCTCACAACTAGACGATAAGATAAGATATGGTGAGGCAGAAGCAAACACACAGGCCAAGAAGACTGCAGACCCATGGAACACATCTGACTTAATCATTCTGGAAAAAAAAAATGGCACTGCATTTAAGATGATACATTTTGGACCTAAACTACCGGAACTCAGTTCCTAGATCCACCTGCTACCTATGTGCCATACAATCTTGTTATAGTCATCCGTAAAATGGTAATGATAGCACTCTGGCTGCGCCCAAAGTTGCACTGAAAACTAAGTTGTTACATCACAAGTAGTTAGAATCATATCTGTCATATAGTGCACATTATACAACAGTTTTTCTATATTAATATATCACTTAACAGCAAACAGGTGGCATAGATTATACATTTGTTTTTATTCCTCCCATAACTGATTGTGTCTCTGCCATATTAAAATATATGGATATCAATGTAGAAAGAGTATAGATACAAATGTATGAACATGCAACAATATAATATAGATCTAAATTTCATTACAACTAGGATGGGAATTAAAACTTTCACACCCATTTTATGACACACTTTAAGCTATCATTTGAAGAGGGGTGTGACTGTAATGAGTTTTCATATACAAGCAAACTGTGTTTTATTTGCTGTCTCCTCACACAGACATTGTGAAGCTGTCATCTATCATGTCCAACTCTTCATGGTTGTGTCCTCATGTCCTATCTTCAACCAGAAAGTGAAGCAGTCACTGGATGCCAAAGAATCAGATAAAAATGCCAAGGTACAGCCAGGCTCGCCATGCCTCTCCAGCTTCCCATGGCCCGTGCTGCCCTCTGAGCCTCACCTACTAAGCACAGCTTTGTCTCTGCAGTTACCATGCTGCTCCAACCAATAGTCATAAACTCTGCTTAAAACTTAAAATTACATGCTATAGTTTCAACTTCAATGCTGCTTCAATTCCAGATTTTTCTCCTTGTTCAAAAGTCATTGTTTTTAAGTATTTATAGCACAATAGAATTTGTCATGTGATATTTCCAGGAAACTGTGAACTACAGCAGCCCAATCAGTTCCAAACAGCAACAGCTTGTTCTGGATGACTACTGGGATACAAAGAATATTCAGCAAAGAATTTTCAGAAATACATACAGTGTTCATAAACAGGCACCTTCAAGCTTAGTTAATATCAACTCATATATTTTATGGACAACACATTCTCTGTCTCAAGTGGAGTGAGGACACTCTATGGAATGCAAGGAAGTTTTCCAAACTATTCCGTCCACCCTGAGATTCAGATCTCAGAAGCACCTGGGCAACACACTCGAGGCCTGGGAATATGATTCCAAAAAGCCTTCAGGTTTTCCTCCAGCTTTACCCAATACCCTCCCAGTTTGAAAATCACTTTCTAATTATTTAGCTTAATGATAGCCCCCAAATAATCCATCCTACTTCTTTTAAAAGCCAAGGTCCAATGCAAGCACACTTATTTTCATAACTCACCAAATGAAACCTTGTTTATTGAACTAATTTCACTGAAATGTCCTTTGTATTAGATAGTGCCATTAAATTAGTAATACCTTTATTTTTATTATTTTGTTATTCTCCTATGGTACCATTTATTCAAGAGTGGCATCCAATCCCTTTGACACTCCCATAGATAAAAAGTTTGTCCCAAGTTTTGAATGCTTCATGGATTTCCTTCTTCTAAAAGTGTGTATTATCCCACTTTCTGATTAAATGAGTTTCTAGCATGCATTTTTTTTCCCTCTTACCAACAACTTCATTATTAAACTTTGCTAGAAAACCTTTTGTTCTTATTGAAGTCACTTTGCTTGTCTCTCCTACTGTAAGGACACCAGATCCTAAAAGCTGGCAAGAATGCATATGTTTATTTCACCATTGCACTGCAATTACTGAATGCCACTTAATTATAGCAACAGATGCTCGAGTGTAGGAACCAGAAAAATCAAACGCCTCATTTCCAGGTTATTTTTTTCCATTGCTTCTGCCAACAGCAGATGTGTGAGCCCCTTGTGCTCTGGCGTAAATACTTATCAAATCCTAACAGGTCACCTATGTCACAAACAACATTTCAGATGCAACTGTTTCACCTGATAATAGGCTCTGAAAATAAAACTGTGAGCTGTAAATACAATGTATTCAGAATGAAATGCCATAATGTGAAATTGCTTTTTCTCCAGCTACAACTGAAGTCCTTGACAGTTTTTGGCAGTGATAAATCACCCTCCCATTAATTGTCTTCTCTCTCATTGTGAGGTGAGCTGCTAAAAGGGGCAGTCAACAAAAATGACTTAAAGGACAAATTTTGGCAAAAAGACAATGAAGAAATCTGTCATTGCTCAGCCTCCAGTAAACTGTAGTGAAGCAATCAAAATATATGTAGCTGAAGTGTTTATGTCTTTGTTAGAAGATTATAGAATGATAAGTTCACTGTTAAAAGAGAGGAAGGACCCAGAGAAACTTAAATTGTGGGTCCTTGACACCCTCTTTGAAGTGATTTTTCTCCTATAAGGTGCATTCCTGTTTTAGACTTGAACGTTTTTCTCCTCCCTTCAGCTTTGCATTCTGACCTAGGATAAATGAAGAGCTCCCCAATGTACAATCACAAGTTATAAAATCTTATTAGCAGAATTTTGAAGTGAGTATAAACTTAATTTTTTAAAATTAATCTCATATTCTTGAATAACTTCTTTGTCATAATCAGGAAAAATAAATTATATTCTTTCTATCCCCAAAAGTGTGTTTGACATCAGGAGACATTTTCATATTACCATATGCAATATCAGAAAATTATATGTTACTACAGTTCATTTCAAATGCACCATTTACATTTTAGTTTATATTCAGCATTAGTAAATAAAAATGCATTAAAACTGGACCCAGTGTTGTTCTGAAATTAAAAATGTTCATATGTACTTTGCGTAATTAATGTATTGCTTAAATTGCTGAATCGTAAGCCTAATTGAACTGGAACCCCAAATTTAAATCATGCCCTTTCCTGGAAGGTACTGAGGCAATTCTTTTCAAACTTCAATAACATATTCAAAACAGACACAGAGGTAAACAAGAGCACCACAATGACCACATATGAAGAATAATTTAAATAAATGAAAACTATTAAAGGAAAAGCATGCTTTTTAGGAAGCTTAATGGAATATAATTTAATATCCTGAAGCATGATTGGTACCCGACTATGTCAACAGTTTTTCCAGGGGCATTTGAAATAATTTTTATAATAATTAATGGGTATTTCAGTTAATATGGTGAAATCACTAACTCTAAAAAAATAAGTCCATATATCAATGAAGCGGTCTTTTTAATATTGTAGATAGGTGTTTGGTTTGCCTTAAATGGAGCAGGGTGAAGTACTTTGGTACTTTGAATGTTTATGATTCAATAAAGATATCAAGTGAAATAAAGAAACTTAAAATTAACCCTAGTCCCATCTTGTAACTCAAGATGAAAGCTATCTGAATTTTTCTAAATATAGTTTTTAGACTATGACATTAAAACATCTTTTGAATGACAGAAATAAAAAAAAAAATTAAGGGATTGATTTTTTTTTTCTCCTCTGTTTTGGTGATCCGCCAGTTTGAGAGCTTACTGAGAGCATATGGAGATAGCATATTTGCAAGTCCATCTCTGGAGGATTGCAAAAGGCCCTTAGCTTGTGAAAAACAGCAATGTTATTTTTTTTAACGTTCCCTATATTTAGAGATTAAATCGCTCACTGCACAAACCCATTTGGAACAGGCGCGAAGGTGAAAAGGATAATCAGTACAGTCACTGGTCCGTGTTTCCTAAACGCTTTTGAAAACATTACTGTGCGCAGGCATAAAATTAGCGGCAGGACCTTAAAAAGGCTGGCATTTAGCATGACTTTTTGGAAAGTGACACCCTCATTTTTTTCTTGTAGGATATCATTAAATTTCAATCGCCCTATGGCAGTGCCTTTCCATTAATAACCAATTCACTGTGTCACTTTGGCTCTCCTTTGAAATAATGAGCCTTTGCTTCGCTTTAATAAATTTAAACATATTCTCAAGGCCAGAGAAGATAGGAAACCGCAGATGGGCTGAGAAAAACACGATTCATAAATCCTTAACTGCCTGAGATCGTTGAGAGCAAAACAAAGTAACACTCGTAAAATATTAAACAATCCCAGCTGTATGAGGGAAGCTTCATTAACAAAAATGGACTATTTACTGCCTTGCCCAGGGCCGGTGGGTGGAGAGAGGCAAGGAAAGCTTTTTGAAAATTCCCACTGCCATGTCTTCTTGTGATTCTTTAACCAACTAAAGGAACAATGAAATCATTATCTGGAAAGTCCAGTCACAGGGTGAGAAAGATGATTTAAAATGTTCCAATTATTTTCTCACTTATATAATCTAAACTTAACAAGTACAAGCATAACTTATTTTCTTGGGAATCTTTTCTGTAATTGTAAGAAAGTTACTGAGGACATGAGGGGTAGCTAAAGTGGTGAAAACCGAGCGGTGATGATAACCATTGTGAACATCCTTATTCAAATGATTTCTGAAGTATGTTTCAGAATGGAAATATTGAATGACTTTTGCTTTGGGATTGCTGTTTTCTTCTTCAGTTATTTTTCTCTTATTCTTCAGATGACAGAAAGCTACGATTCACAGTTTATTTGGTATATCATACTGAAGGGTGAGAAATTCAACTTTAAAACTCTAGTAGAATTGATGGAGATGATGGCAATGGACGCAATGTCATTATGAAGGCTAGCAGTTTTAGGCCCCTGCCTCAAAATTCAAGCCCAGCTTGCTGGTGGTCCACAAGTTGGGAGAACCAAGAGATCAATGTCACTCTGTTAAACGCTAAGAACTTAGATGCTCTAACCTCAAAGACAAGCTGACAATTTAATGGACAGAATGTCAATACTTCTAAACATTTCAAGGGCAAAAATATTGCTTTATACAATCTGTGTCACATATATTGCAAGAAAGGAATTTAGATTTTTCTTCTGTGTTCTGTCAGCACTTTTCTTTTTATTATAGAGAGGTAGATAATTAAGGGATCCAATATGGGATAATGTAGAAGCGGACTCTTGAACATTGTAGAAGGACACTGAGATACTACATGCTGAAGTACATGAGAAATGCAAATACAATCATCTTTTCTCCAACTCTGTCCTATCAGGTGCATCTTTATACAGCTAACAACTCAGAGTAGGCAAGAAAACAATTGAATCAATATGCGATATATTTTCTATCATATTTAGCCATTCCATGTTCCTATTATATTAAAATGGAAACAAATAACTGTTGACATGTGTCCCCAAATTATCCAACATTAAAAGGTGACATGGGATTTGGGTTAATCACACCAACATCTAATACAGCTGTTTTCCGTTCCTCTATTTCTTAATCTACAAAATGGGAAAATTGTATTTCCTAACTTTGAAGTTAATTTTGAACTAACAGAGTCAGTTCATATAATCTTTAGGACCTGGAACATAACAAGAACTGTATATAATTTTAAACACAGAATATGATTTAATTTTAAATAAAATCATTTCAATGGAAGGATTTTTTCTGTGATTGCAGAAGTACACATGATGACTATTAAAAGATGTTCAAATCAATATTTACTATTACATGATGACAGAATTGTTTGAGCTGGTATTGTAAAGCTATTTGTTGGCAATTCCTTTTAGATATCTCAGATTTACTTGAAATAAAATCATCTTTAAGTGAAATCTTGAGTCATCTCTTACAGGTTTTTTTTTTCCGTATTTTAGGGAAGGGCCCATAGGGTGTTCAGGGCCTCACTACTAGATCAGACTCCTAGTGATTCTCCTGTTTACAGCCTCCTAATTGAGGGGATTACAGGCACACTCCTCCACGCCCAGTCTCATTCACCACCTCAGTATGCCCAGGGGACAGGGCTGGCATGGCAGGTCTGGGGATCAAACCCCCCAGCGCCTGCGCCTGCTTGTAGGCACTGTAATCTGCTAAACTATTTAGCCAGTGCTTTCTTGCAGGTTTTGACTGTGCTTTAGGCTTGATTCTTCCATGGAAACCATAAATTTGTCTATTACCATCATCTGTTATTAAATCTATTAATATCTAATCTTTGTAAAGTTTTTTAAATATTCATTATACTTTTACATAGTAAAAAATTATTACATAATAAATGCACATGAGCATGTGGACTTAACAATATTGCTTTTTCCTTTTGAAAAGACAAATTGCTTACAAAAATGCTCATAAAATCTCTTTCAAATAGATTAACAAATGTTGACGATATCTTGCTTATAAATGAATGCATTATAAATGATTTGTGGAAAGAGGTTCAAACATCAAAACCTAATTACCTAAGTATATATATTTATAGTCTGTGCTGCTGATATGGCTTTTCACCCGTCCTTACCTATCTTATGGTCATGATTACCCAAACCAACTATTTTTTTTTCCTGCTCCACAACCTGAGAGTAACTTAAGAAGTCACAGATTATCTTTTCACAGAATTAGGGAAGGGAGATTGACAGGGCTCTGCTAACTTACATGGCAGGAGGATGCCACAGTTAACGCAAGGTGAAATAGCATCTTATTTGAGGCTAAGTAACTGGCCCCTGAAAAGTTGGTGCTTCCGTTCCTCACAGACCTCATCACAGAGCAGGCAAGCAATTACAACAAGAGCCATGTGAGCAGAGGCTCTGCCGCTGGGCCCTCATAAATCTTGCCAGTTCCCAGTGAACAACACCAAATATTTGCAGCTGAGGAACATTTGGTCTGGCTTAAATTAACATATCTCAGCAGTCAGAAGTCATTAAGCTTTGCCAATGATTTGAAACAATTTTTTCTATTTCAAAAGCATCACTGGCTTTTACTTATGTTTCTGGATGAGGAAGGTAGGAGAAACTGAAACAAACGACTTGAAACTAGAGCCTCTTATTGAAAAGAAAAATAAAAGACTTTGAACTTCCTGTGGAATATATGTCAGTATTTTCTTAATAAATATTCCTATAGCTCTTATGCATATAATCAAAGAATTCAAGAATATATATCCAAATTTTATGGTAAGCAACAATTTAAATATTATAATTTGTAATGCTGACAATATTTCAGAAGAAAGACTAATTCAAAATTTTCAAAGTTTTCATGGAGATTTAGCACAGAAAGAAATAAGCTGGTATGCTTCCTAAAGATCAATTTTGATACATAGTTCACCCAGACATAAGGTAGGAGCAAATTATTTAGAATATTTCAATGATTATAAGACAATTTTCATGCAAGAATCAAGTGAAGGGCTAAGGAACTAGTTCAGTGGTCTAAATGCCTGCCTGGAAAGCACAAGGACCCAAGTTCAATCCCCAGTATCATTGCCATGCAATCCTGGGTGAGCCCCGGGTGTGCTGTGCCTGTCACCAAAACTGAGCATAGTAGCTCATGCCTGTAATCCCAGCTCTGGGGAGTCTGAGACAGAAGGATCACTACTTAACTGCATAGGGAAACCCTGTATCAAATATTAGTAATCAAATGAAGAGATTATGTGAAGGAAATTATTTATTTCAAATTAATTCAGCCTCTTATCTATAAATTATTATCACCAACTATATACAATGTCCTTTCTTCAAGGAATAAGATTCTCAAGGAAGTGTAGGTTTTAGAAACAGCAAACTTGAATTCAACTCCACTTTCCCTATGGAATAATTATGTTAAGCCAAAGAAGTTGTTTAACTTCCCAAATACTTACCTTTAATATAAAGGTAAAATCTTTAGCCCCAGAAGTCATAATAAAGATGAGATAACTTATGAAGTATATCCTACACCCATAGGAAATACTTTGTAAATAGTAGCCATTCATGGCAATTTTAAAGTAGTCAAATTAGCATCATTACTGTCATCAATATAGTCTAGTTAATCTCATGCATCTAGTTAATCTCATTGACTGACAGCCATGGAAGTAAGACTCATGTAGAGATGAGTGAATACAGAAATGGATGTATCTACCAAAGCAAGACTAGAAAATGGAAATAGTAAAGAAAACAAAAAGAAAGTACTTATTATGAGCCAGAAATGGCGATTGTGTTCTTGTTGCATATATCATGCAGTCCATCAAGCAAGATGCAGTTGTGGGTGTGAGACCAAGGGTCCCCCGGGACATTCCCCCCGTCATGCCTGCTGTAGGAAAATGACTTTAGAAAGTATTTGCTAAAGACTTCAGAAAAATTTTTGGATGGATTATTTTGTGAGAGGGTTTACTCTAGCTACAAATGTGTAACACAGTTCCTTTTAAGTGCAAATTCAGCCAACCATCATTCCTTAACCAAGTTAATCTGGATTATGTTTCAAAGAGTCTGCATGCTGCTGATCATTAATATTTTATTATTTTCCAAAAGTAAGAGCTAAAGTCATCAATACTGTGGAAAGTCAAAAGTGGACAAATTATATTTTAGCAAAATGTCCATTATAAACAAAGACAATCAAATTGATAAGCTGTGATTATAAATACGTGAAGAAAAATAGTTCTCAGAAAGATCTTTTTGGTCAAGGTACTTCGTAGCAAAAAACAAGCAACATTCTCATTATGTTTATTTTTCCTCTTTTGAAAATTGTGAGAAGTATCTTAACTTGGAATTAAAGTATACTATATGAGATAAATAGAAAGCAATAAAACATTGCAGGTAGAAAAAATAGAGCCCTGCACATCTGAAAGAGCAAGACAATGCAGTCACTGAAGCCATCAATGCTTTGTGTATCTGTACACCTTGGGACCTTATGGAAAATTTAACATTATTTATTTTATTACTTAGAAATGGGCAGGGAACAACAAATGAAGCTCCTTGCCTCCCATACATCCAGTCTGAGTTCACGCTGCATATTGAGAAAGGAAAAGAAATGAAATTTCCATTATTGCTTCTGTGAGTACCCTTTGCTCTTTGTTCTATGGTCTTCTAAATTCCATGGTAATACTTTGTTGAAGACATATTATTTTCTTCTTTTTGTTTATGTTTACATTTTGTTTTCCTTGTTTGTTTGATATGGTCTCCTCCTGCCTCAGTTTCCTGAGTAACTGAGATCCAAGAATTCACCACTATGCCCAGCTGTCTTTGTTGTTAAAAGAAATTTACTCAATGTGATTTACACATCAACTAAAAAAGGAAATTATTCCTTAAATTAAAAAAAATAGGGTTACAATATTGTCTTTTTTAAGAAAGAAAATTGCTGGCAGAGGAGCCCTACAGTGGAGGGGAGCTTGAGGCTGGGTGCGCATCCTGCCTTCTGAGGTTCAATGGGAGATTGCCTCCCATCCCTCTGGCAATCTACAAGCTCCTGCAGTCCACTTCTTGTATCATAGTATGACAAAAATTTCATTCAATTGCTCGATATAGTGTGGGTAAATATTGAAAGGTAAAACCTTACCTATAGTCATCACTTCAACTTTATTTCATTCCCATTCAAATAAAAGCAAAAAGGCAGGCAGGCTACAGGAAGGAGAAGAGAAAGGAAGAGGAAACTAAAGAGTTTTAAAGACAGTTTCTAGGCTGGTTTTGGATTATGGTCACCAGGCTCTTTTCCTCCCTTTTCATGATCAACATGAGTAGGGAGAGTAGGTCCAGGTGGGAGATCTCAGAAAGTGAATTGCAACAAATACATACGATAACAACAAACATAAGGTAATTATGCTCTTGGAAAAGCTACAATTTAAGTATCTCTCTGTTGTTAAACAAAATGCAGGAGGCATACTGTAGACACCAACATTCCTCCACCTTCTTTAGGAGGGGAGCATGACTCATCTTGGGTTAACATCTCTTAGCATCTTAACAACTAGGTTTTACTTTGGTAAAAGTAAAACCTAGTTGTTTAAGTTGTCTTCTTAAATACAACTATATGCACATATAACAGAAGGTGACAAAATCATTCTATTTATGTACATAATTAAATTTCAAATACATTCTCTTTGCATACTTATTAAAGAACCTTTTAGGGTGATGTTTAAAACTATAAAACCAAAGTAAAGATTTTATCCTTAGAAAAACATGGAAAATTGAGTTCAATACCCTGTTCCACCAAATAAATAAATAAATAAATAAATAAATTAAATAAAATAGAAAAACATGGAAATTGAAGAAAAATTCAAGTGGTAAACAACTAAGAGTTGTAAAGCTATGGTTAAGCCTTCCAGAATGATTTCTGAAACTGTATAGTCTCAAATGAGATGCACAGAGCATAACTCTGGATATAAAGTTGAATTTGCCTAATAAGGTCACCGATAGTTGTTTTTTTAATGACCTTAGAAATAGGACTTCACCTGGCAACTGTTGAAATACTAAAATAAATATATATTTTTAAGAAAAACTGGCCCTATATGTTTAAAGAAAATTATAAAAAAACATGAGTTCAATTTCTAAGACCTCTGAGTGATTTTGTTATTAGCACTGACATTGTGTGTGTGTGTGTGTGTGTGTGTGTGTATTTGTTTTCAGGTTTATTGTGCTCAGTACAGGATGATTAAACTGGAAACCAGAGGCTCATGTATCAATGATCTCTTTAAAATTCTTTTTCTAGTGTAGATATTTTTGTTTTCATTCTTAAAGTAGCATTGTATTTTCATCAACTGCTTTGGGAGGGAGTAAATACATATACTTGGTGTAGAGAATGCACTCTAGCAATTCTTATGATTACAATAATGTTTGCTGTCTTTACTTTGGAACACAGAAAATAAACTGAAGAAATTACTATGTTACCTTTTAGTTTATAGGAAGAACTCTAATAACCAAACATTGATAATACCCTTAGTTTGATCGTTAAAATTTGTTAAACCTTTAGAGTTTTTTACTTTTGGAAATAGTTCTTCATATTTTTTCAATATATTTTATTATTAATAATGCAATAAAATATAATCTGCTAGAAAGTTTGAGAAAATGTCCAAATTCTCCTATTAAATATTTCTTTTAATTTTAGAAATACTGGGATGGGGAAGATAAAAAGAAACATAAACTTTGGATATTAGTTTAATATTTTAGATATTCTACTGTCACCTCTGGAGTTTACTATCATCATGCAAAACTGTTCCACTAAAAGAAAATGTAGAAAACCCTTCCCTCAAATCATCACAAGAGTAACTTCAACATCTTTACTAAAGTAAAAATGAATAAATCTATTACCCGAGGTAGTTAAGTACAAAAAGCTTGTGCTATTAATGAAGAAAGGGATAAGAAGAGAAAGAAAGATCTAATGGGCTCATATGTTCCTAGTACCTAGTAGGCATTTACTAAATATCCTTTAACTTCATCTCTCTGCTCATTATTGACTACATCAGTTACTTTCAAATATAATGGCTATCATTAAGAAGTCACATAGTAGCAAATGCTGTGGGAGAGATGGAATTCTTTTACATTGTTGAGGGGAATAATGACTAGTACAGCTATCACAGAATCAATATGGAAGTGCTCAGAAAACAAACTATAAATTCCACTTGACCCAAATACTCCTCTCTAGGTATCTTTCCCAAAGAGTTAGATATATCATTATACACAATCATATCCATGTTTACAGCAGCACAAATCCTAATAGCTAAATCTTGGAAGCAGCCTATATGGCCATCAGCACATAAATGGATAAAGAAAATGAGATCAGTAGTATGGAGAACAGCTTTGCCACAAAGAAGGAAAAAGTTAAAACATTTGTAGGCAAATGAATGCACCTTTAATCAATAATGTTAAGTGACCTAAATTAGACATAGAAGCTTAAGTGTCACATAGCTTCTTTTATATAAGAAATCCAAACTAAAAATAAAGAGTAAAATAAAAGTTTGATAACAGAAAGTAGGGAGATAGATCATTTACAAAAGGAAGGGGACCAAGAGATAGAGCGGATGAGGAAGGAGATGGAAAGGAGGTGAGAAATAATTCAAATGTTTCAGGTGCAATTCGCAACTTCACACAAAGAGTACAAACACGATATACTACAGATATGTACAAATGTGTACTAACTCCAATAATGTAGTGTCCTAAATGCAGGATGGACTATATTTTTAAAATAGTGACAATTGAATTTAGATACATATGGTAAATATTTATACCCTAACAGAAACAATTCTGGGTCTACCTATTTTTATCAATAAACCACCTTATTTTTACACTAACTGGTTTTAAAAGTTGTCTTGACATAGTTCTAAAAACATAAGGAATAATATCAATAATGGTAACATTCAATATTGTTAATGAAATGGAATTGAAATTGTAACTCACAGAAAATTTCTTCAAAGCAAATTTTCTTAGTTTTTTGCGGGGAGGTTATCTTCCATTCATTGCAGTTAGAAATGTGTGTCTTTTATTACTCCTATTAGATAATTTGGAAATCAATATTCAAGCATTTAAAAATAAAATGAAATAGATAGTTCATTTTATGTCAAATGTAAAAATTACCTTAAAATAAAGAAAAAATATGACAAAGAAATTCAAATCTATTAGGAGAACACTGTCTCTCTTTCTTTCCTCCTTCACCTTATACCCTAGTTCAGGGAAGGAGGGAACTATAGTTCAGACGGAGAAGGAGCAGAGAAAGGGAAAGGGACAGAGACAGAGACAGAAAGAGAAAGGGAAAGGGACAGAGACAGACAGAGAGGGAGAGAGAAAGAGAACAAGAGAAAGAGGGAGAGAGCAAGAGGGCGGAGGGACAGGGAGAGAGACTGATTCACACAACACATGAGAAACTTGGTCAGGAAATGAGACATCTTATCTTTGGGTTGGCTATAAATGAGGACCAATAACCTGGGTCTGCAACACTCTCTGCGATAACTGCCTTTACAAATGAAATTTTGACTTCTTCACAGCTTAGCGACATGAAGACACTATCAGTAGACCTGCATTTCTGTGCAATATGAAGGGTAGCAAAAGATTTCAACATCTGACATGGGAAAATGAACAACTGATAAATAATCTTTGAAATGTTCTCTCAACACAAGGCGACATTCTTGATGTTGATTTACATTTTTATTATTGTTTACTCTCCGCAGACTAAAAGTATTACTAAACACAGTAAACCAAAGTAAAAAGCCATCAATAACAAGGAAAAGTGTCTTTTTAAAATATCTGATTCTTTTAAAAATCAAATTATGCTTGTGAAATTAACTGTGTGCTTGTCAATAATTTGGAATCTTTGAGAAATATTTATAGCCTTAATAATATCTTCATAAATAATTAAGGAGAAGAAAAATGTCCTGATCATATTGAATGAAGATCTGCTTCTAAAATAAAACAAAATACCAATTCCAGCAACCTGAGTTTCTAAGAGTAAATAGCTGAATAATCCTCAAGTCTATGATTGCAGCTATGTGGCAAGAAAAGAAATGAAGAAACATCACTCAGATTATAAAATGAAATATAAAGTACCAATGTAAAATTAATTTTGTAGATTCAAAATAAAACTGATATAATACTTAAAATGAAAAAATGTATAAGTTCCTGCCATATATTATCATAAAAATGTTAACAGTGTACCTCATATTAATGTTACTGAAAATATAAAAGTTTAAATGTATCACTAAATGGAGCCATTAAAATTCAACCATACTATTTATGTTTAAATTTTTTCCAGTACAAATAAGGCTGTTGAAGTTATAGACATAGGTATTTAATGTGAAAAATTTGAGGAACTATGAAATAAAATTGCATAAATAAAGAGTGTCTAATTGTCTGATTCCTTAAATATCAGAACATTGGCCTAACAAATCTGAGTACTTCAAGGTTACTTACAATAACTGTAGTAAGCTATAATAAAACTGATAAAGTATACTAAATATTTTATGCAATAATATTAATTTCATAAAGTATAAAATGATATTTAGAAAATAACATATCATCATCAAGATATTAATAATTCATTATAACATACAGTCTATTGCATAACACTGATTAGAATTTGGTTAAGAAAACTTTTTAAGAAACATTACAATATGTATTTTTGCATCTTTAAGACAATAATGTGTACCTATGATATAAATTTTCTTTATAAATGGCATCCAGGGGTCTTAATTTGTGAATAATGTATTACTAAGATTTTCAATTAAAATTTGAAACACTTTCATTAATCATGCAATCAAAAATAAAGTGATAATAATTATCACATATTCTACTCATGAGATAATGAGAGAGACTTAGAAAACCTCACACAGAAAGTTCTACAGCAAATATGCCTACTGGACAAACATGATGAGCTCCTTCTGTGATTCTGTGGGCTACAGAAGATTAAAATGAAGTCACAGGAATAGCTTTTTTTTCTTCAAGAGAGTGCTTTGATGCTGATTTCACTTTCCACAGAGTATCTGAAATTAATACATATTACTTCGCTTATGTTTGCGTAGACTTCACTTAGCAAGCTCTTTCTCTTTTTGCTTTTGATAGTTTTCTGAGTCACACAAACTTCAAGAAATTTTATTATGACTATATATGTATAAATATTAATAAGCCTTCTTGAGGTATTTCTTAAAAGTAGTTTGAATAATCATTTTACACACATCTTTCAATTTACCAAACCAAGTATATTTTATTTTGTTAAAGAGTTCCTTTAGATAACAAGTGAAAGTTTTGAACCAAAATTCTGATAGAACATGGCTAACCATAGTCATTCATGTAATAAAATATCATTTTCTTCACATGATTAATGTTTATTTTATTTGATAAAGTTACTCACAGTTATGTCATTTTGAAAGAAAATGAATAAGACCAATGTATTGATTGGTTCCTTACTAACTTTGTGGTAGCTAAACATTTGAGAACTTTAGATCTAAATAAATTTATCTTCCCAGAAAATCAGAAATTATTGTGACATAAGTCTAAAAAATACATGAAAACATCAAGAGTCGGAACTTCTAAAACCTTAGATACAAAGGCATATAGATAATTAAAGTTATATAACTTATTCATAGTTGTATCAGAAGTAGTCTTTTTGCAGTATAAAGAACAAGGCAGACCTCCTTTGGTTAAATATTGAATCTATAGACTGCTTCAGTAGAAAGTTTTTTATGCATTCTTTACGCTCTGAATCCCCAGGCTTAATGAAGGTACTTGCATAACTAACCTATTGATAGTCTGCATTGTAATAGCAAGAAAAAGACTACCTTGATAACCACTTGTATTAACCTGTGTCCTGATTACCTTTACCTAGTTGCTATTACTTAAAATATTCTGTTTCTATGGCAATGATGAACCAATATTCTTTCCTCAAATAATTGTGGCATGCACACAAGTGTACCCAACAGACTTGAGGAGTGTTTCTCCTGTATGAGACACAAGTTGGATGCTGGACTAGAGGGGTAACACTAAGACACAAATCACTTAGCCCTCAATATCTGAATGACCTTGATCTCTGGTTTTCTATTAAATTTTCCCCCATTTCAAAATCTATCAGCAAATCCAGTTCCCACAACCTCCAACACCATTTTCCTTTCGTTTTCAACTTCCTAGTCTAGGTCACTATCATTTATCTCCTAGAGATTTTAAATAGCATCTTAACTACTTTCTTTAATTCCAGCTCCCACTGAAATTACATAGTTGCAACACACACACACACACACACACACACACACACACAATTAGAATCACATTACTCTGGTTAAAGTCTTCAATGAATACTTATACAAAGGTCTTATCACTTGCCTTCATTCACCACCCCCTTCTTTTTGAGGTACAGGATCTCAGGATAAATCCTGAGGGGATTTCACTGACCTTATCAGACCCCAAAGTTACAACTCTTGTTGCATAGGTCCTGCTTTACCTTGATCTTAACCATCCAGCAGAAAAGTATAAAAACGAAGTATAAGAAGAAAAGCCATGCTGTTATGTTGAGCTGTAGGGGACTCAGGTCAACAATTTCTGACATTGCCAGTGAAGTGGAAGATCCAATACTATTATGGTCTACTGAACTCTTTTAGAATATTTTGCTGAGTTTACACACCTATAGTATTTAAATGATGGAACTTAATAAAAAAAGGGGATACATATGAATGCCCATTTTGTATCTGTGTATTCAAAGTAGTTAGGATAGATATATAGTTACATTCTCTTAATTAATAGAGGGATTTGTTCTAATGGTCTTTGTAAATAGGATATCAAGTCCACATCTTGTACAGCAATTAACCACTAAGAAGAATGTATGCAATGTGTTAATTATTGATACTGTCCTACCAATTTGGTTTGAAACTGTCTCATTGTTATTTGTTTCTCAATAAAATTATAGGAAAAAAAGAAAATTTTTAAAAAAGAAAAGAAAAAATGCCTTATTTTCACACTACAAGGCATTCAAAAAGAAAACAGAAAAAAAGGTCTTATCAGCAAAATCAAAGGCACCCAGAATCTACTTTTTCCTCACCTCCCAGCTATAATATGAGCATGTAATCTGGATCAAATTTTATGGCTCAACCAATAGGTTGCAAGTCAATCTCACTGGGCTTCAGGGCACTGACATGCTGTTTCTTTTACCTAAACTAAGACTCAAAATCCCTTCCTCTGGGATCTGCCATGATTTCCATTGGTTCCCCATCAGGCCTGAGTTTGTGCTACTAATGCAGATTCTCGGGGTCGCTTTATGATGCCTCCCTATTTTCCTCTGTATTATTGAGTCTTGAACCAACCTTATAGTGTTGTACTAACGTTGTAAGTTAAATACAAATCAATATGCAATGTGTAGAAAAGGAAACCATCAAGACTGTGGTTGGAGGTGAATTTGAAGAGCCAAGCCCTAGAGTGGAGACAAGATAGTGCTATCTGTGACCCTTCTGAGATAAGTACCAGCTTGAATATATTGCAATTAGCACCAGCTGGTCCAGGGAGCCCAGCCAGGCATCAGATGCCTCTGTGGGTGATCAGGACATCTGGGCTCATTCTCTCATCCCTTTCTAGAATGTCCTTTTTATTTTTCCTTTAGAAGCTATAGATAAGCTAAAATGAATGTTGTTCACCATTTTCCCTTGAGGCATGCCTCTGTTCTTCGTTGGAGCAATATTAACCAAGAATTATAGTTGTGTAGCCAATTAGTCTGATTGCAATTGGACCCATAGTTACCCAAGCTGTGATACTGACATACAAATTACCCCTGACAAGATCTTTGGTGGTCTACCACTCAGGACACACTCTGGAAATCTACGAGCTATTTTTCTTATTATCATTTTCCATAAAAGTTTCCTAATTTCCTTCTTTGATTCATGACTTCATTCTTTGAGGTTGTGAGATCATGAACTCAGTACCCATGGCAACAAAACTACACTCATAAACAAAGTACCACCTAATATTTGCTGGCTTCTTTGTGTACTGTTTACTTCTTTATTGCTGGTATCTTTCCTAAGGGTATAAACGCCACAGTAGCAAGGAATTTAGCATGACAAACTTTAACTTTTAAGTTTAGAACTGTGTTCCCTGTTCCATATTGTATTTTAAATTATCTGTTTAATCTGGAATACTTGTTCAGCAATTTGCCAATTACTAGAGATATGTAAAAGGTAAATTAAATGTTAAAAACTGAGGCAGGTCTGGTGGTGCATGCCTAGAATCTCAAGAGTCTGGGAGGCTGAGACAGGAGAAGCTCAAGTTTGGGCACAGCCTGGGCAACTTACCACATAGCCAGATCATGCCTCAAAAAAACTTGTATGAAGGACTGAGTACATAGCTCAGTGCCAAGGCATTAAGTTAAATACCTAGGAGCTGTGGATTTGGCTCAATGGCAGAATGCTTGCCTAGAATGCTGGAAACCCTGGGTTTGGTCCTCTGCACCAAAAACAAACAAAAATAAATAAATAAATAAACAAACCTTTCCTAACTTCACCACCTAATATCAGGAAAAGAATAAAAGGTAATATTTATAATATTCATTTTCCATGAAGTTCTTTCTCCTGAAACCATAGATGCATAGGTCTAGTTTTCCCTCATGAGATTCAGTATGGTTTGAACAAAAGCCCAAAACTCATTTTATGCATCTGATATGTCAACTTCTGAATGTGCAATGAATGAACCTGTTCCTAATACATCACCAAACTGCACCTCACAGTACACTACTGTTTCTTGACTTTTCAAGCTACGTACCTGATCCAGACCACTGAGCTTTGAGATATTTGTTCTGGTTTGTACTTAGGTGTTCCCCAAAGCCTCATGCAGTCATGGGGCAGCTGCTAGAGTCTATGATTAAGTTAGAGTGTAATGCCAGGACTATGGGTGTGAGTGTTACACCTGGCCCGCGGCCAGCAGCCTGAATACAACGTAAGAGAGATGAACTTGCTCTCTGCTGCCATTGTTGCTGCTACTGCTCCCTTTTGCTCTTTGCCGCCACCATAAATAGTTGTTTTCTACCACATGCCACTCTGCCTTAGAGCCAACTGAGCATAGACTGAAACTGCCACTAGCCGTGAACTAAATAAACTTTTCTGTCCTTCATTTATGTGTCAGGTATTTGCAAGGAAAGAAGAATAACTGAGACAATATTCCACCCTGATTTTTCCTGAGAGATAGAGAATATAAGGAATTATAGTAATCCTAAAGTTAAAAATGTAATTATTATTATTTTAAATGTATTTAGTATAGGGCCTTACTACGTAGTTGGGACTCATAGTAATTCTCCTGTTTTCAGCCTCCCAAGCTCTGGGATTACAGGCAGGCCCTACCGTACCCATTCCCAATTGTCCTCTCAGTGTGCCCTGGAGGTGGGACTGGCACAGCACACCTGGGATCGAACCCAGGTCCCTGTGTCTGCCTAAGCAGGCACCTTAGTCCACTGAGCTATCTGGCTGGCCCTTAAAAATGTAATTATTTGAACTGTAGGAGAAAATGCTTAATTACATGATGTCATCTTCAGTTTTACCATTTCATTGTGAAGAACTGTAGTTCAATCATGTGAGTGCTGTTTGTAGTGTTTTGTTGTCCTCAAAGGAAAAGCAATTTGTTGAAGCACAAGTGATTTTGGTTTTAGTGTGCGAAGAAGAGAGCAGGAAAGGATATCTTTGAAGGTCTTTTGACCTATATAAGAATGCTGGGCAAGAAAAGAGAGCATAGAGAATCTGCTTACACAGTCCTGTCATTGTGATTTCTACAGTAAGTTATGTGTTTCTCAACTATATATCCATTTGAGGTGAACACAGAACTCTCTGGCGAAATTTGAAGGTCACAGATGATGCACTTTGCTTGCCTCTGGGATGTTACTTACAACAGTGCAATTCTATAAGGCCAAGTGACCAAGCTAAACCTGACAGTGGTAAAGGAGACCTTGTGTCCAGACATGGAGATGGCACCTGAAGACCTGTAAGGAGAGGAAGTGGCCCTGGGGATGTGTGTGAAGCAATGGGCCTGGGTGGCTTCCTTTGACAGTGAATCTGTGGAACCACAATGGATGAAAAAGATGAGGCATATAAAATATGAGGCATATAAAATATTTGAATCTTCATATGGCTTCCCTAGGTACCAAAGAACAAGGTCAACTTACTATTGGTTCTGGAGCAAATTGGTTCTCCAGCAATTTATATGTAAAAGAATGACAAAGATTTAATTATTTGGCAGCTTTTTTTCACTCACAGATGAAAACTGCATTTCTGCTGGTCTATGGAAAGAAGCACTTAATGTTTTAATTTGCTGTCACCTATTTGCAATGGTTTCTCCCTTTTGTCTTCTTAATTTTTTATACATTTCTTTCTTTTTTTCTTTCTTCTTCCAATTTTACATGCATATATCTGGTAATATGAATAACTTCCTGGAAGACAACACTATGTATTACAACAAATACTGTGAAATTCATATTACTTTTTTAAATGGAAAATCTATATTGCTTGTACTTTTTGTTTTAATTCTAATTTCTACTCTCTTCAATAAATAGAAAAAAAATAACTTAAAAGAACACAAGAAGATTCCAACGTCTGGTTAAATCATACGTTTGTTGTGTTTCAAACTATTTTTTTTTTTACTTTTAAAAAAGATGAACATGATCAACAGAGTAACTGAAGAATTTAAGTCATTTCATGCAATTACAGGTATTTATGTTTAATCACTACATTATAAATAATTGTTTACTCCTTAATGTTACATCTTCACTTGTACTATAATTTTAATATTTTGCATAACATTTAAATATTCAAAATCTATATATTCAATGTGCAGGTATAGATGAAGTTATGATACTGCTAGCCATATAAAGGCTCTATTCAGAGGAACAAAACAGTGAAAAAATCATTTTCTCATTCACCATTCCATAGAAATGTTCTCATACCAGGTCTCACTGTTATTATTTTTATGTCAACTCGTGGTCTGCTTCTGTCTTGTGAACCCACATGTTCTATGGCCCGTAGAGATATTCACTGATGGATGCGCTTTGTATTCAGAAAAATGCTTTTCTTTGCTTCTTTACTATAAAGTTCACAAATGACAACCCAAGATTATGTTTTGCACATGTTTTCAGTTATGGATGATAAGAAATATTTCTTTGAAAGACCTACTCTGAACAAAGAAAAATCTAGAAACATTGCTTCAAATTAACTGTTTGACTCACAGCAAGAAATATGTAAGACAACTGGCTAATTAAAACTTACAATTTGCAGTATATTTAAAAACTCCTTGAAAATATTAATAGTAACCACAATCAATAAAAGAATTTACAGTAACAGAATAATATGCACAAATTCTCCAAGTAGATTTAGTTTCTTAATAGACTTTATATTTATTCTCATTCTTTTAAGATTGTATTATATTTATGTTTTATTTTTTAGCGAAATTAAACTTGAGCAAAATAAATTATGAGAAGGTCTAGTGTTTTACTATTACTTCTCTATTCAAGGAGAACTAAAACTTTTATAAAAGCTTAACAGTCAGTCAATACTTTTATGCAACGAAGTATCATCTTCATTGAAAGAAGAGTTGGAAAAGGAAGGGTGATGAAAAGAACGTAGTCATGAAAGAACTGATTCTATCTAAATGTTCTCTTCTATTTTCTAGATTGTAACACATTCAAAACAGACATAATTTAAAAGATCATGTTTTTAACCACATCATAAAATATTAGAAAATTCTCTGCAGTATGAACAAAATAATCCACCATTGGTTTAAGGTAAGCTTCATGGATTTATTCTTCTCTGTAATTTATTACCTATTACATAATGTGGTTACTTATAAAACAAATTCTCAAGGTAATATAATTGGAAAATATTTGACCCTAAAATATTGTGGCCCTAAAATAGATGCATTTCTGCTAATATAAAAGTAGATCTGGCCCATTTTATCATGCATTAGAGATTTTAATCAGGTAATCTACACAGCATCTGGAAACCTGAGCAGAGGCAAAGTCTGCTATAACAAAGGCACTGTAACAGTTCACCTTCAGTGAAGAACAATAATGCATTATTAAATTCACTTTCCTGCTCAGTGGTTACACTTAGCTGACCACAGCAAATTTGCTCTCTGCCTGGTCCTCACAACTTGGCAGAAAAATAGATTCTGTCACATTTAACGGGTTTAGAAAATGACAGGATGCCTCTTTTGTTTTAACTATAAACCATAATCTTTCAGAAGTAAATATAATTACAAATGCCTTTGATCATGTCATTCTTAGAACAGATATTATATGTGGGTTATCACAGAAGTGTATATCACCATAACTATCATTAATAAATAGAAATGATACTACATATCAAAAAATCCACATTTCTTATGGAACTTTCATTTTATATAACATCATAACTCTTAGAGCTCAGTAAGGATCATTCCAAAATCCTATACAGCTATGACCATTACAATAACCTGTGGGTTTTATCTTAATTTATGTTATTCATTAATATTAGTATAATTGGCCTAGTATAACATCATGTTTAGCAAATTGAGCTTTGACTTCTAAAAACTTCCTGAATTAATAATGAAAGAAATTTTAAAGTTTTTGAGTGAATAATCACCAAAATGAAAGATTGTTTACAATCTATTATCCATGAAGTCCCCTTCTTTTATACTCAGATATGTCCTATTAAAATATCAATGGCAAAAGAAATTCTATTATCCTGATCTGAAATATGGTTAAAATTGATTATCATCTTGTCTAACATTTGTTATGCACTTGGAAGAAAGCAGTATTCTGTAATTATGAGGTGTCTCAGTTTCCTAGACTTATTTTTATGAATGACAAGAACTGTGGTAATTTCTTACAGATAATAATGTGCAATGATAATTTTATTTATAAAAACATGATATCTAATTGTTCCATAAATTTTTACTTTTTACCACATTGCCAAGGGCTTACATGGGAATGAAAGATTGCTTCCTTACTTGATAAAGAGTATCAGTTACATAGAGAAGTATTTTTATAGCTTCTTGTAATGTCTGTAGACTCTTAAACTTTATTTTATGCTTCAGTCATTTCCCTTAAGCATGATTAGGAAAAAGGCATGGCTTGCCTTAATATTTAATTATTTTAATAAACTATGAAACACTTTCAAGAAAAAGGTAAATTTTTGAAAATAATCAAGTAAAAGTGTATTAGCTAAGTAGGATCTGAATATATTTTTCCTTTGTAAGACACATACTGAGCTTTCAATTTTAAATGTTTTGTTCCATAAGTCACATTATCTATGTAGAATTTTATTTGTAATATTTTATATCATTGATTATGTATAAATCATTTGATATTTTAAGCATTCTTCCATAATTAAATTGAAACAATACAAAGACATTAAAAATTTGCATTTTAGTGACAATGTTACATAGTACTAAGAGGTAATATTTTTAGTTAAAAATATAGCCTCCGGAATTTGCTTTAAAATTGATTTCAGTTATGTTGGTACTAGGGGTTCTAATTATTGTTTCTGAAGAATTCTATGCAGCTTTTTAAACATTTAAGATATTCTAGCTTACTATTTTTTAAAAACTTACTAATACTCATGGAAAAATTACTGATCCTTTCCAAGTTCTTTGTTACAGCATTAAAAATCTCAAAATTGTAAATTAAGTATAAAATGTAATGCAGTAGAGAGATGAACTCTACTGTATTACAGATGATTAAATAAGCTACTCCACCTTTACTAAGGAAACCCAAGACTCAACCATCTGAAGGCAAGTGTACCCTACATGGACAATAAGAACACATGTTGAGAAGGTTAGCATCCTGGCTACTTGTGCAAGTGGCAGTTATTCAATGCCTTATGAATGGCCTTAGAAGAATAAAGACAGCACAATGAGATTCATAAAGCAAGGGAATTACTGGAAAGCCTTGAGGAATGGGAAGCAATGCCCAAAACGATTTGTCCCTAATGCATTTGGCACACACTTTTTCCTTCTGGTGACTTCTTAAACTGAAAACTGAATTTAAGTTGGGAAGCAACATGGAATGTGTCTATGATGTCTGAAGGATTTAGGTACACTACAAGAAATTTACAACCATCTTAAAAAAATTTCATGATAGTAATGTTAACTTTGAATCATGTCTGCATGATACCCTGGAATCAGTACATGTGCCTCATTGAAGTCTTTTACAGATTTGAAATCTAAGAACTTCTAATATTTATATTTTTATAGATAATATCAACATAAGAAACAAAATATAGGCTTGATAAATAAAATCTTTAAAAATCTGAAAAAAATTAATTCAGAAGAAAAACTACTTCTCAAACTTCAAATACATAATACCTCTATTTCCATGAATAAATAGGGACAATTAAATTTCTGACCTATTTTTCAGCAGATAAATGGAACCTATATGTTTGATCAAATGCCCTGATCCTAATACAGTCATGAATAACCCACAAAATAACTAATTTAAATTTTGTAAAGTATGTAGATATATTACTAGCCTTAAATTGTATAGCTGTATGCATTTGGATTTTCTTTTAGGTTAAAATAAAGAGAGGCAATGCTAATTTGGAGAATGTAGTGCTATGGATCAACAAAAATCTTTTCCTGGGCCAGCCTGATAGCTCAGCAGATTAAAGCATATGCTTAGGTGGATGCAGGTCCTGGGTTCAAGCCTCGGTGTGCTGTGCAGTCCCCATTCCTGGAGTGTGCTGAGACAGAGACTGAGTCTGAACAAGGTGGCACATGCCTGTAATTCCAACATTTAGAAGGCTGAAAACAGGAGGATCACTATAAGTACAATCTGTGTAGTGAGGCCCTGTAGATCCTGTACTAAATATATCTTAAAAAATCTTTTCCTGACTAAACTTCAGCACAGCTCTTGTATCCAGTCATCTGCTTACCTGTAAATGATACTAAACCTCTGAGGAGTATTTTATCCTTCACTATAGGTTATTACTTAGCAATAGTTCTCTAGAAAAAAATCATGCCTTCTGTCTTAACATGATACTGACTTCCTGAATATAGTTCCCCTAGAATTGTTCCAGTGTTACCCCTAAAATACACATTACCTATGTCAGTTCTCCAAAGAGCAATATGTATAGAACTACATGTGTTGGGTATACATGACGAAATAGAAATCCTCTTGTGAAATGTATCAACAATAAAATGTAAGAAAAAAATACATGCAACATATGCTGCTTTTGTAATAAAGACTGTAACAAAGATTAAAATTGTAATAAAGATTACAATTTAGACATATTTTTAAGAAAACCTGCATATGACTATGCCTTCATTGCTATCAATTTTATTTAAATACTTCTTAATAATGTGTCTTAAAAACACATCTCATGTCTTCCTTTAAGTCTATGAATTCTCAGTAAAATGTTTGCCCCATGGTAAGAAACAACATATTGATGAACAAATGAACAAATGAAGAGAAAACTGCTTACATTTGCATTCTGCGATTTTACAGAAGTATATGAAATTATGTCCATAGGGCTATCCTATACTGGTGCTCTGTGTTCTTTGAGGTGCTACCATTTGTGTCAAAGCTAACAGATCACATACATCTTCCAGTTCTTTATCTAACACATTAGGGTGCACCAGTCTTTGTGACAGGTATGAAAAATTCAGTTGTAAATGATACCAGCCCAATCGCATGTCCTTCCAATCTGCAGTCTACTGAGTTATGATTCTTTTCAGGCCTTTCCAGATTCACTGTCAGCCTCCTGCTCTTGCTCTATGATCTGTGTGTTTTCAAGAGGTGTCTGGGTCTTGTGTATGGATCCCTTAATTAAACACCTTAGCAAATTGCTCAGATAGAGCACCAGCATGTGACAGCTGGGCTTCTACCATACGGCAGAGTCGATCACTGTATTATCGCTCCTCGTGTCTTAAATTACCCTATTCCTATGCACGGTTTTCTGATGAGACTTGGATAAGATACGACATGTACAACATAAATTTATAAAGGTGCAACAGGTTTTCTACTTTGTAACATCATTTTGTTATTTTTTAAGTACTGTAAGTCCAATTTTTAAACACTTAGAATTTAAGGTTAAGATATTATATCCTTTAAGAATTTCAAAACTTTAAGCAGGACTTGAGCACACAGAAGTCTAATCCTAATACTTTCATCTCTACACCTGTGCTAGAGCACACCCATGAATAAACTTTTCTGAGATGAATATAAATTTATTTTGTAAATTCAAGCTTTTTCACAATATCCCAAGGAAACTTCTACCATGATAAGGTATATAATAATGATAGCAATAAATAATACTGATCAAAATGTAGCAAAATGATAGAAACTAAAATAATTATGTATTTTTCATGCTCCACCAATAGCTTTGATATTTAATAGTCATCCCAATTTTATAATTATTACAAAGATAACATTGTTATAAAATTGTATTTAAACCTCTCTATATACTTGAAATGTGGAAAGGAAATGGAAAGAGAAGGAAAAAGTGATGACTCTGAGAAATATACACCTTGTCAATAATCTCAATTTCTTCTCAAATTCTGTTTTCGTTGAAAAATTTTAATATAGACCAAAAATAGTTCAGTTTTGCCTTCATTCAAGTGATAAACCATAGAGATAAATATAAATTTAAAGCTCATGGTCATCCTTATTTTTTAAGATATGGTATCTTGACTTTAACATATTACAATTAAGAAGATGTTTCTTGCATGAACTAGATAAAATATTATTCCCTGATTTTCTACAGCAAGATGCTCTGCTTTGAAACAGAGGCAGAAAAACATGCCAGGGTTTCTAAACCTAGACAAAGAGAGAAAAATGGCTAAAATTTCTTATACCTTCATCCATGTTAGGTGCTTCTCATAGATACTTGATTAGTGGAGGAATTTGCTTAAAGACTGATTCATAATGATGTTGGAAATAATATATTATTTAGTTTCAAAGTAATTTGGGAGCACATGGAAAATATGGATGTTTTTCTTAAATTCCCATCATGTGCTATAAAATTAAAAAAGACAATCTTACCAACTTTCTCCTCAAATCATGGTTTAGTCAAAGTTCACAAGATAGCTTGATTTACTTGTACAAAAGTATAAAATTCTCAAGCAACAGTAAGCAAAATTACTCTCTTACAAGAGAGACATGCAAAGAATAATACAGTTGGTTTTGCAGTGAGTTTGTGAGTTACACTTAAAAATCTGCATTGAGTATAAGTGATCACTTTTAGTATTTTTTAATAAATTTTTCTGTTAATCCAGAAGCCTAGCAATAGCAAAATCTTATTACAAATTAGAGATAAGCTGATGGAACACTAGTGTCTTTCTGTACCTAGTTAAGACAAAAGCAAAAAAAGTTGCTTTTAAGAATTTAGAAACATATTGAGCATTCATTCCTAAAGTTTAATCACCACTTAGGTAGACCTACATGCAATTACTTTTAAAAAGCATCTCTATACACAATATATTGCATATAATCAATTCAATGAACTATCAAGGCTATAAAGATTAAATAAGAAGGAGAAATATCATTAAAAAGCTCAGCTATGGTCTAAAAGTTAACTAAGCAAAGTGATCTAGTGAACAATCCTAATTAAAATGCCTGGTACAAACAAAGCTTAGGCAAAAAGCACTAAAAACAATTGAATACTTACTTTATTAATCTAATGAATCATGTATCATATCATTACAACTTTGTATATATCATTAATTTCATTCCTTTCACTTAAGCCTTTTATTGGGATTACTTCAGTTATTAGTTGGTCTAATGTATTGGTTACCTCTAAATCTCGCTCTACAATCTCTTCTTATCTTGTTGCATAAACCCTTGCGTGTTATTCAAATTGCTTCATTTATTATGATAGCTTCCCCGTGTAAATTGTGCTGACTGCTCGCCCTTGCACAGTCCTCATTAGACTAATGAAAACCTTCAAACGAAAAAACTAAACAACCTGCCAAATAAAGGTCTGAGGTTATTATGAAAATTACAACTCTGGGAGCTGGAAGAAGCTCTGTTCATTAATTCATGCTCAGCAAATTGCTAACTAATTTAGTTGCACTCCTCGGCATTAATGGATTATTTTATAAAAATGTTTTCCACAGCCCAAGACCTTTGGTGCATGCTTTTGAGAGGCTTGAATTCTAATCAACCTTAACAGTAAATTAGGAATGTAATATCTAAATAATAATTGGGATGGCATATGGAGGAAAATAGTGTTTAAAATCCCATGAAAGGTGCTTTTGGTTTTCGGCTTCATCTGTCAATTTCACAGTAGTTAAAACAATTGTACTTGTTTAATATTCTGAAACTGTAGCGTAAGATACTAGCAGTGACGGTAATGTAAAATTTTAAAGAAAATGTAAAATACAGCTTCTGCTGGAACAGAAGTAATTATGACATACAGAAATTGTTACATAAATCTCTGAGAACAGTTTGTCAAAAGGATAAGATTAAGTGGCACTAAGCATAGAAAAGTCAAAGGAAAACATTGTACTCCATTCTCAAAAATAGGTAGGCAATTATCTGTTTTAAAATATTCTCAAAATACCATCAGGTTATACTGTCTTTAAATATAATTGCCACTAGGTTCCACATCAACTTTTGATCTAAGGTGTCACATAAAACTCCTTCAAATTAGTTCCAGTATCTTTAGAATTTATCTAAGCTTTGCTATCATTTAATACATCCAGCAAACGAGGATGAATGAATGTGTTAAATCATCCCATCAATTTGATGGAGGAATTCAAACTGCTCCAAGCACAAGAGACAACAAGGCTATTACTCTGCTTCTTAACCCATAATGTAGCATTCAAAGTAAGATCACTCCATCATCTACCAAGTGAAAGTCGAGTTGTGTGCGTTGATGCTTATAGAAGGCACACCTGTGCACACAGGCTATTATAACACAGGCTGCAATGGAAGCAGGATGCAAAAATCGGGCAAACTGGAAAAGATATGTTACAGTGGCATTCCTTTAGCTTTCTCAAAATTGAAATATTTAGAGATTATTTCAGAACATGTTATTCATAGACAATGCTGTGGGTTTTTTAAGGTGAACAGCTTCATTTGTTTCTAGGAAAGTCAATATGAAGTTCTAAAATACATGCCACGCTGTAATTTAAATTTCAAACTGGAAAACTTATGAAGTAACCAGTTATAATGTATGCAATTATAACTGCTTTGTCATTTTAGTCTATAGAAACAGTATCATACACACTAAGTGAATATTTGCAGTCACAGCATTTTGAGTTTGTTATTCTTTTTGGTTACCAACAATAGCAAAGTTCTAATATGCTGAGTTGCTAAGGGTCATTTTCACAAACTTCTAAAAATCTAACCAGGGACTAGTAGACAACATTTTCATGTTCTTTGAGAAAAAAACATTAGCTTAAAACATTAAAATATACAAAACAAAAATAGTAGCAGCTCTAGTAAAAGCATTGGATTGAATGATAGTTTTTCAAAAGGAAGTCCTGATTAGTGTATATACAGCCAAATAGATGTATTGACTAATTTTCATATCATCTTTGATTTCCATACCAGACTATGTAAAATTTTAATGAGAAACTACCAAAATAAAGATAATTTCATGGTTAGAACACATGTTAATAAATTTCAGAATTAAAAAAATGAAAAAATTAACTACTTAATTCAAAGAATAAGTTGTCTAGTAAACATCCCACAGGACAGTTTTGTTTGAACGCTGAGAAAGATACTTCCATGACTACCAAAGGGGATAAAGAAAATAAATCTTATCAAACCAAAAATTCAAAATTTTCAAATAAAATTTTCCCAGGAGGAAAATACATTTTATCTGACCATGAGTAAAACCATAAAAATTATCAGTAAACGTTAAAATCATTTGATTTCCCAACTATCAAAAAATGTTCTAAAGGCCGGGGAGATGACTCAGTAGAATAAGTACTTGCCTGGCAAGTGCAAGGGCTTGAGTTCAATCCCTGGTTCCGCCAAAAAAAAAAAAAAAAATGTTCTAAAACTTAGAGAAGGCAGTTGGAAGATTAATTCAGGTAATCTATGTCAACTAATAATTCTATTTGTCAAATATATTCAGATTAACTATATGAAAATACACTGATGAAACATATAAAATTGAAATGTAGCTCACTTTACAAATATCACCTATGCCTGTTACACAGTATCTATACACATCAGAGAGATTGCCATTGCTTCTGACCTATTCCGCTGTAGCTCATTTTGTCTAATACCTGATTTACACAAACAAATACATTTGTTAATCCTTAAAGCATGCCTTATACAAATTTAGGCTTAATAAAATTACATTAACTAAATTAAAACTATTTTTAATAATTAAAAATTTAATGAAGCAATTACTTTCACAACTACTGATACACAAAATAACCAATTAATGCAGTTACTTTAGTAATTTTTTCACCCAAACTGGCACTTAACAATCTTGTGATAAACATACTCTTTACTATGATGGTTTCTAATTTCCCTCTTGAGATCTAGCATAAATCACGACATCTGCAATATTATGAATTATAAATAGATAATATGCTAAATCAGTGGTTTACACTATGTAACATATCCATAGCTAATTTGACAGTATTAATGGCTTCCACTGAATATTTATATGGGTCAAGCACTCCAGACATATAGGATCGCATTTAAAGATGAAAAGATAGCTATTGGATCCAGTAATGATGAACCCTGTGGTAGGTATGCAAAGAAAGGAGGAGACAAGGTGTGGTGGTGCATGCCTATAATCTTAGCACTTAAGAGTGGGAGGGAAGGCATAGGTGCAAGTTCAGGTATATATTTACTTCAAGGTCAACCGGTACCACACAGATTTTTTTTTGTCCCAAAAATCTCTGAATAAGGAACCAGCAAGATAACTCAGTGATCTAAAGCACCTGCTTAGGCACGCTTAGGCAACCGCAGGGATGGCAGTTGGTCTCCAGCACCACCTGCTGCACCAGCCCCACCCCCAGGGCAGGCTGAGCTGGCAATAAATAAATAAAGACAAAAGTTATAAGTTTTTTCCCGAAGGGTAGCTTTGGGCCAAATGCTTATTGGTAAGAGGCATACACTGCACATCTTAGTAGAGAGAAAAATAAAAGGAGGCCATTTTGAAAAGGACAGAGAATGTTCAAGAAACATGAAAGTTCAGTATGGCAGCACAGTCATCAAAATGCACTGGATTTTAAAAAGTAAGCATTAAAGAAAATTGCCCATAATTTATGAGCTGTTATACAACTTGTACAGTGAATATTTTCTTAAATTATGAATAAAATATTGCTACATGCTCTTTTCAAAGTTATGGTGCACATTATAATAATGCAGCAATATCTTAAGAAAGTCTCCCAAGAGCTATGGTATTACAAATGAAGATCACCAACTACTCTGGAGAGAGTTCTGAAGCCAAAAATGTGTTGCTGCCCCGTGTGATGCATCACAGAGCTTAAAGTATTGGCTGTAAGTTCAACACCTTTATTTCCCAATGCTCAAAACTGATGAGGCTTTAAAGTTACATATTTAGCTGATACATAGAAAGAATATTTCATAAGACGTTTCAAGATAAGCAGAGAAAATTTTATTTAAAAGATGTAACTAAAAAAGAAGCTAGATGTTAGAGAATTCTAAAACAAAATAATAATGGCCCTAAAACTAATGTTAGTATTATCAAGGCGCTTCACTTTATCAAAACACTTAAAACTAATGACAACTGACTTTCAGGCTATGTGCATCTTTGTAGTCACATGAAATGCCAGTGAGTCCAGAGATATTTGTATGTAATATTTATTATTAATTAGTGCAATGTTTAGAATTTTTAAGAAGCCATTCGTGAAGACTTAATTCTACTTTGAATGAAGTGAAAATTATTATGCTGTTATTGTTATGTACTGGTGAAGTACTAGGGATTGAAATCCAGACTTTCCTCTCTCCATCTCTTCACTGCTCTCCTTCTCCCTTCAATTCTGAGACAGGCTTTCACTAAGTCCTTAGACTTCTCAGGTTAAATTCCAACTTGCAATCCTCCTGCCTCAGCCTCCCAGTGTGCTGGTGTTACAGTCATGCACCAACGCAGTCATTTAGAATTTTAATAAAGGGAAGTATATGAAGAAAATATTCCAAAAGACTTTTCCACATACTTGAGAAGACTGATGAAATTGTTACCTTTTTTTTAAAAAAAATGCTTCAAAGTGTGGATTCTAAGAATGAATTATTAACAAAAGAGGAAAATCCAAAATGGCCCATTTGTTATCTACGTTACTACTTCTAGCGCTCTGTCTTCCACTTTAGTGCACCAAAATAAAAATAATTTATAGAAGGCTGTCAGACTTTGCAAATCCTGAACAATGCTCAACAAGCAGAAATGTTTTATGGCCTGAAGAAATCCCTTGAATTTCCTGCCTCTTCTCAAATTAGTCTGCTTCTAAACTTGTATCCTTTAGGACTGATCTTATTTCTTAAAAAAACAAAGAAAGGAAAAAGGCTTAAGTATGAAGTAACTTAAGCTACATATTTTAAAAATCTGTACAATTATACCAAAGAAAGAGGAGAAAATATTTTTCTACTTCATTTGCTTTCTTTCATATAACTAGATTTCAATGAATTTTTACTCATCAATTGTATCACTTTGTTTCGTTCCACTAAGACTAAACACATGGCTTTCTACTGAACTACGTGCCCAATCTCTTTTACATATTTGGCTTGATACATGGTCTTATTAATTTGCTAAAGCACGACTAGAACTTGAAATCCTCTTACCTTGATCTTCTAGATTACTAAGATTACAGGTATGCATTGCCATACCCATCTGAAATACTGAACCTTAAATTGAAAGACACTACTATATTTTAACTATTTAATTGTTAGTCTCAATAATAAATGTCTATCTTCTACAATAAGGAGAATGTGATATAAACTTATCTCTATTATACATTTAATTTTTCATGATTTAAAAATTAGATAAATCCTGTAATTAACAGATGTCCATGTTAAATTATAAGCAAGTTAAAAAATATGCACCAAAACATGTGGACAGTGGCAACAACTTGAAGAAAACTAAAAACTTATTATGCAGGAGAGAGTAACACTATAAATTAACATCACTGGATAAATATGTGTGGAGTAAACAGGGAGGTACAGCTTCAAGAAATTGTGAGCCCATTAATATAATTCAAATGACTATTATTACTCCCTATTTCATTATATTTAGACTGAAGGAAAACATTAGCAATGTTTTTAATTCCAGAAACCTCTAGAGAACCCAGGAAGTTTACCAAAAAATGGAAAACATTAAGATCATTTTTAAAAGAAATGATATGTGCCTTACCGAAGTTATTCTCAGCACACATCTGTGACAATCTTCTGATTGCAATTGAAGTTTATAACCTTAGAAACATTTCTGTTTACCTTGGGACAATAGAATTATGTGTCTATACTTGATAATAAACTAACATACTTTTCATTTTAAATTTGAATGTATTTTAGTTAAAATCCCCTTAGGCTCAAAAGCTTACTATGATTGTTCACTTTAGAATGAAGGCATTTTCTCAGCAGTTAGTATTTCCAAACTCTAAGGCCAATAAAGCCACTGGTCTTTAAGCTAGCAGTGATATATATATATATTATATATATATAATGGAATTGATAGGAATTGATAGCTATTGATAGGAATTGATAGCTATTTAATAATGAGAAAAACATAAAATGTTTAAAACCTACTGATGTTTAAGATTCCAGATCACAATGTTTTTCATCACATAAATGAATTTTATATCTATTTTTAGTATCAATGATTTCTTAAGAATTGCTGCCCATTGAATAATTTAGTTGGTAGGCAGCAAATTGTATACAAGAAGTTCAAGCATTAAATGCCATAAACATATAATTAATTTCTCTACAAATGTTTCTAAGTAAAGCTACTTGTTTAATACAGATATGAGTAGTGAGAAAGTTACAGGGCTATTATGAGGGACATGATAAATGCAGTCATGAATAAAAACAATTTTTAATTTAGTAGACTATCAATCTAGAAAACCCATGAATATTTACTCTTAATTCACTAACCTGAAAAGTAGATAAACACTTCATATAAGAGAAAGAGCATCATACAAAAGACACTAGAATGGTATCGAAACCTATTAAAATGTTCATGATTACATATTGACATTTAAAATTGATGACAGTTTTACACTTCTAAGTAGAATATTAATGAGTTATTTTCCTTTATTAAATATATATTAAAATGTTGGGAAATAACTGAACTCTGGTTAAGGCCCTTGTTCTGACAGTGAAATCCTTTACAAAATCTTGACATAATAAAGGATGCTACCATTATTATATCTTATACACATCTGCCTCCTGGTCAGAACGTTGTGCTACTTCCTATAAATATATTATATTCAACGTCAAATAATTCCACTAATTGCCTTGCTATTTGTCTGTAAATAATGTAATCTTCATATATTCTAAATCTTCTGTGAGAACCTTTCAGTAATTCAACTCTGACTGATATGCACCCCTAGAGTACTGTTTAGAATAAATGCAATACTTCATTGACTGCAAATTCAGTCTACTGGTGTATGTTCAAGAATGAAGGAACAATTACAGAAGAATTAGACAGAGGCTGTAGTAGAACTCTGTGTACAGGGACAAAAGAAAAACAAAAAGGAGGTCACTAGATCGAGCTGGTACTTCATTTTTTTAAAATGAAAATTTATGATAACAAACATATGACAAGTTAGATAATTAAATTTATGATCCATGAAAAAGTAATAGTTATAAAGATTATAGAGCAACTCAACCTTGAGTGTATGGTTGTTCCAAGTACTGCACCAAACTGTTTTTTCTTTAATGTATTTAGTACAAGGTCTACAGGGTCTCATTACACAGTTGGGACTCACAGTGATCCTCCTGTTCTCAGCGTCCCAAGCTCTGGGATTATAGGCATGTGCCACCATGCCCAGCCTCAGTCGCTGTCTCAGGGCATCCCTGGGGGCAGGGCCAGCAAGGCCCTCTGGGGATTGAACCCCAGTCCTAGTATCTCCCTAAGCAGGCACTTTAGTCTACTGAGCTATCTGGCCAACTCTCCTGCACCAAAAATTTTAATGAGATTCATTGTTCTACTGATGGTGTTGGTTGCATCTGAGGTATCCTCTCCACTATTTCTTAACTTATTTTTCATTCCCAGCCCTTCTCCATCAAAGTTTTAAAAAATAACTAAACCCTAATATTCTGACATCATTTGTATATCACAATTCATTTCCCTCACATGTAAATCATGCTTAACTGGAAAAATCAACATCCACAAAAACATTCAGAAAAAAAATGAGTCATAATTTTCTGTAGGGACCTAATTCTCTCCCTGACCCCTTTAGGGAACCACTGATTAACACATAGAGTCAAGTCTTATACTTAAATATTACTTAAAACTTTACCTCCTACAATACTTTATCACTGCTCATTTTCATTTTCACCCACTGCTATGTAAGGATTTTTAATAAATATAGAATGTGTAACTTTTTTGATGTTGAAAGGAGAGCTCATGAAAACATTACAATGAGATGTTTAGAGCCCAGCTGGGTAATAACATAATACCAAAACTTAAGTAATTAAGGAAGTTCTTTAATGCTGTTAATTCTCTACTATGTCTACATTTTAACCCATTAATACTGAGGGAGGATTGTTATTTTGTACCTGACATTCCATAAAGCAAATAATGTAATTTGTAGAAGCGCAGTATTTTCTCCCCAAGGGATTTGGCAAAGCTAGTGTCATATTGAATAAAACATGCTTTGCGTGCGCATTTTTTACTTTTTGTACATAGCTTTTCCTGGGGAATGATTATTCTTCTTTAGTCTCTCTTAAAGCACTTCTTCCTATTGAATAATTATTCAAATACCCAATCTTTAAATGTGTTTTGACAGTTGGTTAGTTGTGTTCTTTGTAGAACCATGGTCTCAAACATGTTTTTGTCGTTTACAGTGCTGGGCGTTGAACCCAGGCCTACTCAGGCAAGTGTTATCCCAACAAAGCTGTACCCCAGTCCCAAAAAACATAATTCTTCTTTTCATTATAATTATTTGAGATTTATATTCAAAAGGACAATTTTCATTTATAATGTTTGTAATAATTATTTTAAAATAAAAAGGTAGAGAGACTTCTATAGTCACAATTGAATACCTATAATTCCAAAATACACATTTATGTCTTTTAGTATAAATTTCAAGTATACATACTAAAATAATAGCAAAATTTCTTCCTAATGTTATTTCAAAAAATAAATGGTGAAAATATACATAAAATATATTGTTAGGTTTTGGGAAAAGGTTAAGTTGACACAGAAAAAATAGCGCATAAGTAGGAAACATAGATTCGCACAATCTGGGCTTTGCCATTTGTTGCATATACTTTTAAAAGAATTACTGGCCCACTCACTAATAAGACTGATTTATACTTCTTTATGGATTTAATAAAAATGTATCATTGAATCCAAAAAGACTGATAATAATCTTTCATATATTGTTCTCCTATCATTCAAAGTACAAGGATAGTGGCCTCGAAGGCACTAAGAAAGACAAAATGAAAATCTTCTGAAACTCAGAGATAAGAATTAAGACAAACATTTCTTTCTAAAGCATACTGAGAATCAGTTCTCACCTACCTTTTTATAAGAGAAAAGCCAAAATGCAGGAAGTTTTCATTCAAGCTTTTTATACGTTGAGCAGACTTACTTATTCATACCTAACACATTTTTAAAATGTTTTTGTGATATTATTTTTCATGATGCAGAACTATACTTTATTCTATAATCATGATCTAGTTCATATACTGAGCAGTAAGGAAAGGCCATGTAATATAAATTACCTTTTTCAATGTGCATCCTCTTGGACTCATGTGCCATGTCGTGACCAGCCACATCTCCCTCCTTTGGTCCAGGAAGTACGTTTGGTGATAACCCCATTAGCATCTGGTTCATGGACAGCCCATTCTGATGGACAGCTGCGCACGCCAAAGTGAAAGAGCGAGGGCCAAAACACCGCAACAGGAAAGATGCAGACAGTTCAAACTCTTTTAGACTCACAAGTAAATAAGATACAAATGATCTAAGTTCAAAATTGTGTCCTTCAATAGTAATTTATCCTTGAAATTATAATTATCCTATAATCAGTGACAACTGTGCTAATATTAAGGAGAAGCAGAAATATTGAAAACACTACCATTTTACTTTTTGTGTCACACAATAAAATATTTAATGGTTAGAATAGTTACAAATAAACATATTACTAGAACTATTACCAATGAAATAATCTTTTAATTTGGAGCATGAAATTCTCTCCTCAGGAAATAACTCCATAATTCTATTACAGCTACAATCTTATCATTAGAGTGCTATTTTGATGAGGTTTAAATTTAATAAATATATTGTAGTGCCCTGCAAGGGAAAATAAGAGTTTTCTACTAGTTAAGGCATTGCAAAATGGTCTCAATATACTTACATTCTTATTACATTGTGTTCTAATCAATAGAACACAAAGTGTAACAGGTATCAAAACATTTCTCTAAAAATGCTTTTCAACTCAATCTTGAAAATAAAAGTAATCAATGAATTACTATTGACTAGCTGGATAAACAAAAACAGTAATCTTTTTCCTGAACTGTTAACAGTAATGTTACTTTTGAAATGGTAAAACAACAGTGCTACTGAAATAATTAAATATTTGTAATTTTATAATTTCATTAAGAAATTCACTTAATGAAATGCAGATGAAACTCTTGGTTTTGTGCAAAAATTTAGAAGGAACGATATTTATGTAAACCTTACTTTCCTTGGGAAGTAAATATTTTTTAAGCGTTATGAATTTTCATTTAGCAACCAGAATTAGTAATAACTACTTCAAGAATCAATGATAATTTTTAACTGTATAGGTAGAAGTTTGATGAATGGAATAACAGAATACATACATCATCTTAAAATATTTCCTCACACAATGTATAGTGTCTTCAAAAGTAACACGGTAGGTACTGGCATGACAGCTCAGCTGTCGAAAGCACCTGCTTAGGCAGAACGCAAAAGCCAGTGTTTGATCCCCAGTGTGCCGTGCTGGCCCCGCCCCCAGGGCGCATGGAGATGATGCTTGAGACTGGGCGTGACAGCACGCGCCTGTAATCCCAACGCTTGGGAGGCTGAAAACAGAAGAACCACTGAGTCTGATCTATGTAGAGAGACCCTGTAGACTCTATCCTAAAACAAAAAAGTAACACTATAGTAAAGAAACCTGGTAGTCATCACCTTAACAGAATGATAAATGTATCATCAGTAATATAAAGATCATGTTTCCTGAAATGATTCACTGGGAAGATACCATATTGTGGCTGTGTGACCCCTGTCAGAAATGCATAAGCCAAAACTAATCATGAGAACTACAAAAAAAGTCCTGCTTAGGAACATACGTAATAAATGCCCACTTGGATGAAATTCCAGCACTGAAGAGGCTAAAAGAGGAGGATCACTACAAATCCAAGCCACGTAGTGAGACCTTGGATGAAACACATTACGAATTAAATAAATGCCTACACCCATCAAAATTACTAAGGTACTTAAAATAAAAGACTTAGGAATTATTCTGATTTCTTTAAAAGAAATTAAGGGAATATGACAGGTAATTGCAGTGTGTATGATAAATTAGCTCTGGAAATAGAACAAAAATCATCTTGTAGCTCAAAATATTAATGTGAAAACTGGTGAAGTTTGAACTGTCTAAAGTTTAGATAACAATATTATAATGATGTTTCTCTTTAAATTTTAATCAGTGGGGCTGGGGAGACAGCTCAGTAGAATAAGCGCTTGCTTAACAAGCACAAGGGCCTGAGTGCAATCCCCAGTTCCGCTAAATAAATAAATAAATAAATAAATAAATAAATAAATAAATAAAGTTTGATCATTTGTGGTTATAGAAAACAAATATTCTGCTATTAGAATATAAACAGGGAAATATTTGTAGCAAAGCTCTATGTCCAATAGCAATTTTATCAGATACTAACTGACTGATTGATTGACTGACTGATTGGGTGACTCTGAGTGGCAAGTATGTAGGAATTGCATTGTTAAAGTTGCATGAATAGATAACAAATGTGTTGCAAATTTTCCCCAATATATCCCTAGTGTGACTTACTTCCTTTCATCACATCATGAATGCATGTAGATAGTAATTCTTGGAAAGTTTCTGAAGTAGTGGGAGCTGAATACCATCAATCGAGAAAGTTACTGATGGTTTGGGAGTAGTTACCAAATGACACATTTTTATTGATAATTAATTACCATGCTGTCATTAAATTAAGAAATTAAGTAAATATAAATCAAGTATTATGCTTAGGATTATGTATAGTTATACAATTGCTAATAATTATAATTGGCCTTTTATTTACAATTTTAGCATACATAATTCTTCACACTTTATACTGTCACTCAGTACAATCCAGATTAAGGAGTTTTGCATTTTGCAAACATTCCTTTACAACCTAATAATACACTTTGAAAAAACATTTTCTGTTAGGGAGATATTTTCAAGAAATAATAAAATTCAATAAATTTGTGCAAATAGCTAAAATTTATACTATAAATCTGATTTTGTAAGATAATAAATATACTATAAAATAACATAATGCGTATCTTTTTTTCTACCAAGCTCGTCATTTTATTTTTTTATGCTCATCATTTTAAATGAATCCATTTTATTGAAAAGAGTTCAATTCTTACACAAACAACTATTATATAGCTTCTTACTTTACTCAATTTTTTAATCTATAGGGACCAAAATAAATACAAATCGGTGATGAAATAAGTTTTTAGTAACATATAATATAGTAGTTTTGACCAAATTCTAAACCTAGCCAAAGTTTTTCAATTCGTTGATCATCTGAATATATCTCTATCTATATATCTATATATCTATATAACATATCTATATCTACCTATTCATTGTTTTAATCAACTATCTTGAATTTAATTTTTCCTACTTCTTCTTGTGGAAATATTTATTGCTGCAATGATGAATTTTTAAAGTTGGTGAATTAGAAGAGTAAAGAAATGGGAATGAAGGTATAAAGTTAAATAATAGATAAATGATACCCTCGCCAGATTTCTGAGAAGAGGCTCTTTACTTCAGAAAGTAATCTAGAAGGTGACTTGCGTTTTCTGTTTCATAGCTCAACTCTTTATGTCTAGCATCAAAGAGAGAAAGCTCCTATCAGAACCTGTTAATGTCATATCATACTTCACCATATTCCAAACTGGAAAACATAATTTTGAGAGATGGCTTTTGCTACAGAGCTTCAGAACACGATATAGCCGAGAGATCTATTTGGAACGAGGGCATTTTGATTAGAAAAGCCCGCGGCACCTAATACAGTGTAAAACGGTGACAAGGAGAAGTATGAGACCTACGGATTCTGTCCGAAGAGCTCTCGGTCCGTGCTGGGGAGCTGGACACGCTGCTGCTGCGGTGTGAGGACGGGTGACTGCCAGGCCTTCGACCCTCCTCCAGGGAGGGCGCGGGGGAGGGGCTATCAGGAACTCGCTCCTACACCACCAGGGGAAGAGAGGAAGGAAAGCAAAAGCTGAGTTAAGTAGATCACGACTAATCACCTCTTAGTTTTTCTTAAATACAGTAAGAAACGTGGAGAGAAAGAAACATTTTGCTAGCAATGAACCATACTAATTTTTTAATTTTGAGCAAAGCCTAAACTTCAACTAATTTGATATTCTTCAAAGCATTGATCAGATGGAAGACTAAAATTTTGTTAGCACAGTAGGGTGGGAATGCATCTGAATCTACTTTCTACAGCTAAGTTCACTGTGCTTATGGTGGAGGTCAACCTACAGTCTGGAGAAAAAGTGTCCCTGAAGAAGACAACCAAAAACATCCATGAAGAAAATTTAAAATTTGGTTTGCTGTTTCAGCGAGCATCTGAAGAGCACAACACATAATCTTTCAGTGTGACAGACACATCATATATCCACATGCAATACACAGACTAGCAACAGTAATACCAGACACCTTGACAGCTATTTCCTTATGACATACGGAGACAGTCACAATTTGAGGCATCACACAAAGCGAATATTATTTAAAGTTGCAATTTTCATTGATTCAAATAATTTCCAGAGCACTTCTGACCCCTATTCTCCATTTGAACCAAACAAATAGATTAAGGGAAAAGACATGTCATGGGAATTAGTTGTGTTTAGGGAAAAATTGAGATCATATTTCCTGTACTATTGTATGTAAACACACATCCAGACTAAACTTCCTCCAACTAAGTTCAGTATCTTTGAAATAAAAGTTACACACAGGTACAGTGTATACATGCCTCCAATAAGCTATTACAAATGCAGGTATGGAGTTAGAATTAACAACTAACATATGAATTTATTAGCATGATGTACTTTGAGCAAAAAGATATGTATGTTTTCAATTATTAAGCACATAGACCTTGATCAGTTGTCTTTATAACAATATATATATATATATATATATATATATATATATATCAACTAATATATATATTAAGTATAGAGGCAAGGCTCCATATGTATTGTAATAAGCACATTATTATTTAAAAGGGTAAAATACAAATATTAAAAATTGAAAAAGACAACAAATTTTAAAATATAATTGACTTGCAGGGTTTAATGTTTCCAAAATAAAAATGGTTTATTAATATGGAAAGAGGAAACTCAAGGTTTTGTCCAGCCAATAAGCAAGGAGATGATGCTTATCTTTGGCCACAGCAGGTCCAGTTAATGATGCTCCACCATTCTCATGCACCACAGCGGGTCACCTGCAAGTTCTTAAACATGCCAGTGCCTGGGCTTTCCACTCAGAGATCTGTTTCATGAGTATCACTGCCAAATTCTGTCCCCAGAATAGACATGTTACAGTCCTAATCCCACGGATTCTTTTCCATAAGATTTTAGCTACTAAATCATGTAAACATTAAGGCAAATATTGGCGCTGTGCAGCTGCCAGCCAAGGAGGTCAGGGATGGCCAGCCCACACCAGGAAGAAGGAGAGGCAAGGAAGGATTCCATGTAGCATCTCAGAACGAGTATGGTCTTCCTGACCTCATCACTTTGGACTTTCAGATTGCAGAAATGTGACACGGGTATATTTTTATTGCTTTCACCCACGCAGGCTATGGTTCTGTGTCACAGTAGACTTAGAAAATAAAATAGTACTAGGTGTCAAGTGGTGCCCACACTTTCTAAAGGTTCTGCAGGTGATGGATGTCTAATAAAAATCAAGTACCACTGAAAACATAATCTGTAACTTTGTCACTGCTGAATATTGTCTTCAAAATTCTCTAAAAGATATCTAGAGACTTCATCTCTGTGCAGCATGACAAAAAAAATAAGCAAACAGGTCAAGCCCTCTTCCAAAATCCATGTTGTAAAATGATTTTTCAATACAATAAAAAATAGTTCCATAAGAAATCATGACAAAAGACTTCTATTATCCAACAATAATGTAAAGAAAAAAAGTTCTCTGGAAAGGTACAATGCATATGGAGTTAGAATGATCACTTTCTGAAATTTAGGAGATTTTAGACTGGTCTAAACTAAAGAATTGTGTTCTTAAAGGATAATAAAAGATTCCCAAAGTACAGATGTGTTATCAATTTTTTACATAGACCCACCACTTTACTTTGATTGATAAAATGTTGAGTTAATAACTCCTTTTTCTACAAGTAGCAAAATTGAGTAATATTTAAATAAATATAAAAAACATATACTTTTCAGTGCAATTTCTGTGAAATTTTCATTTGAATATTGAAGTGATCATTGACTAGGGGAAGAATAATAAAAAAATGGGAGGAGACATCACACTCATACACAAAACTTTACAATTTAACAAGCTTAAGAATATTTATGGTATGTCACGTATTTCATAGAGTATAGTATATTAAGGAAAAATATCAGGCAACAATAAAATTTGTAGATTAAACTGCTTTGAAATCTCTACAATCACTTCACTAACCTGATTATTTTCCTGTCATAATAGGTTTCTTGCAGTGTTAATGAGAATCAAGAGAATGTTTTATTTCTGAAATACTTAATTCACAGAACTTAAACATTTATTTGTAAGACTCAGCAACAATGGTTCTGCCATTATAAAGAATTCTTTATCTTAACATTTCCCAGATAGGTATAGAAGAGGTTATATTAGTCAATTTATTTAATTGTGAAAGTTTCCTGTGGTGATTCCTTTAATTTATGAATTATTTACTCATTCCTTTCTACATTCAAAATGCTGTGAAGATCACATAATAAACTAAATAAAAATAGATTAAATCATAGTGTAAAATATATTTTAAAAGCAGTTTAACACTTAGAAAATAATGGTACAATTGTAGTATTAGTCTTAGCTTACCTTTAATTGTAGTTATATAATTAAGAACAAAGAACACAAAAACAATACATAACGCTTTTATTTAAAGAAAATGTTTTAATTTATGCAAATTTCATGATTTAAAAGCTTAATTATTCAATTGAAACTTTCTATAAATTGAGACAACATATTCAGTCATTTCATTTAATGCACAATTTCAATCTTTGAAACATGATGTATTGTTCTTTGAAGAATTTCATTAAAGTAAAATCCATTGAGCAAGTAAGATTTGAATACATTCTTGCAGAATAAATTAATTTATTTTAACAGCTTAATTCTTTTATCATATTTATATGCTTGCCTTTCCAGAGTATTCTATAAGATGGAGAATAATGGAGACAGTAAAGAATTGCTTAGGAGAGAATCTCGTAATTATTAGTGAAACAAAATAGATAATGAGTTTTATTCAGACATAATAACAAAGAACTAGTTCCATGTCCATAGGGAAACTACGTAAACTGGATTTATCATTTCATTTGTGTAATGCCCTTTAACCTCCAAGATAGGTCTGAAGTAGAACACAGAGGAAGAATATTTAATTTAATACTTCAACACACTGCTTTATAGTCCTGCATCAACTCCACCAATCAATAAAACACAATCTTTTGCAATGTTCCATCTTTATAAAACTCGCCACAATAATAAATGAAAATTTAAGAGGAGTTCTCTTGCACTGAAAAAAGGTCATACTAATAAACTAATGGTACCAGAATAACAATAAAGGGAAAGCCATCTTTATTGACACTGGGAGGAACAAAAAGTATTGATTCCTAGGATGATTCAGAACCAAAGGTAGAATTTTAAAAAATGTACTCTAAAATTAAAAGAAAAAACCTACAAACTATTCAGAATCACACATTTGTGATTAAACACCTCAAAACTGCATCATCTCACCTTCCTATTACAAAAATTTGTATTGTACTTTATCAATGCAATATATCTTCCTCAAGTAAACATGATCAGAATTCATTGCTAAAAGATAATTTTATTTAGCTCTAAATTATCTTACTGTTTCATTTTAGTTCTCCTCAATGTTATCAGTATTTCAGTTAGAGATTCCCTCAATGAATAGGAGAATAGAAGCATAAAAACTGATAATTCTAGTGTTAAATAAGTTATCTTGATATTACTCTTTAATTCGCAAAGTTGAAGCTGGGCAGTACTTTTATTTATATATAATCAAAACTCCTGTGCTTTAGGACAACTCAGATTTGAATTCATTTATTCAATAAATATTTACTGAACACCTACAATCTGCCAGGCAAGATTCCATGCTCTGTTTATAGGTAAGTAAAATAAGTGTGACAAAAATTATTTTCTTCTAGGAGCACATATCATAGAATGGAAAATATCAATGAAGTGTAGAATTCTTCCTACTGAAACACTGTTACACTCAATTTCCCTTGCTCTGGGAAAAATGAAGACATTAATAGCTGAACTGGCATTTGGGATTCAGGAAAATGCGAGGAGATATTTTTAAGAAACATAATGAATGACACCTATGTACATATACCTAATTCAGAGCAGGTGGCCACCATAATAAAACACCATTATTTGAAATCCTAATCTAAGGTTTCAAGGAACATTTCAATGCTTTTTAAATTTGTCTTGATGTTTAAACTCAAGAAACATTGCTTTACTAAATGTAAAATTAGTAGACTCCAGGAACATAATATTAAATAACAACATTATTCTTCCCTTGTCTTTCTGAATGTGTTCAGTGGTGCAAAGGGACGACATTCCTTCATTTTTTGTATGATAATCCAGGGTGGCTTATAACATTTCAAGACACCATGTGGTAAGGTAAAGCTGCCTTTAGCATCAAAACATAATCTTGACTCAGGAGTTAAATTCAATGATATGCAATAATAATAATTACTAGTATGTTAGTAGGTGGGACTGCTTTCTTTCCTACAACCAAAAGAAGGTGGAGGAATACATGAAAGGAGGAGAAGCTGAGCTCACACATGGCTAAGTCTCTCTGCATGGCAAGTATGTCCATCCAATTGGTCCTCAGGGAAGACCGAGTGTAAGTTCTTCAGAGCTCACTAGGAACCTATCAGCGGCAGTTCCTTTGGGTTAATTCATTTCTATATACATCTGTTCCTAGAATTTTTTGCAGAGTTAGATCTGGAGCCTAGAAACTAGCTGAATTTGGAGCAAGACTGCCTCATAGGTGGTGACATATGCTTTAGCCAGGAGCATATCTTGCCTGCTTGGTTGCCTCTATGATTGCAGTCCCCATTTATAATCATAGCCTATATTCATCATTTCATTGAGTCTTACAATATGGTAACATTCCTTACTGACTTACTTGTCAGATTTTGAGGACTATAGTATTTCTGTACTGAGGTTCTCAGTTATCCTAAAATAGTTCATATGGAAAAGGCAGGAAGAATATTTGTTCTCCTTCATTTACTTATCCTTTACTTCAACTTTATTGGTCTTCCAAATAATCAATTCCTTATTCTCCAAAAATGAAGAATGTGTTTCTTGCTTAGCATTACTATACACTCATGGCTTTAAACATACATAATACATTTCAATATATTAATGTATTCATAGTGGTGGTTTGGCTATAATATTTTCTTTTTCTTGTTGCAGACTATTTATAATTTATGTTATTGTCCAAATAAACATAAGATTCATTTAATCATTTTAATCTAAGTAAAAACTACTATAATATTTTTCTGAAATTTATATTAAAAATGTGTACATCTGAAGTATTCAGTATTTGTCCAAAGTATAAAGTACTCTGTGCCTAAAAACAAACATTAGTTGTGTGATGTCACAGTGCCCTAAGATTTTAATCTATTTTGAGAATTTAGGAAATCTGGCTCTATAGTTGTAGTTGCTATTTACAATTTAAACCTCATTACAAGTGATGCATACCAAGTATTACCCAAAATGTTTTTAAAAATTGCTATAAAGTATAAAAGAATGGAAAAATGTACATTCTTTACTACATTTTTAAATGTATTTAGTTTTTTAAGAATTACATAAATGTCTGTCTCTATCTCTCTTGTCATACATACACACACTATGTTAGCAAAGAAAATCAATGAATTTAAGTCACCTTCTCATTTAAAGAAGTCTAGTGTGGCATGGAGGGGAAGACATTTTTTCAACCATAATATAAATTCAATGGTGCCAAGTTTTTCAAATATTACTCTACATTACTCTTGTGGAAAAAGTGAAATCTAAAAATATGGTTTGAAAAATTTGCTGTCATGGGTATGGTGACACACACCTGTAATCCCATCACTCAAGAGATTGAGGCAAAAGTCTCTCTCTCTGAGTCTGACTATATCCTGGACTACAGAGTGAGTTCAAGTCAATCTGGAGTTACATGGTGAGACTTTGAATCTAAAAAATAGCAAAAGGAAAGAATGAGAAAGAAGAAAGAAAGAAAGAAAGAAAGAAAGAAAGAAAGAAAGAAAGAAAGAAAGAAAGAAAGAAAGAAAGGAAAGAACAAGACTCTTTTGCACATTGTACACTACAGATTCCCAAAGTCCTAGATTAAAAGAAAGCAAAATACAACATTTTTGTTAGGTGAGCCAATCTGACCAAGAAAAAAAATAAGTGAGAAAGATCGCCTTGTATACGTAAAATTGACAGGGATGTCTGCAAAGTTCTAAAACAGATGATTGCAGATATAATAAAACTAGTGATAAACTAAACACAATGGTGGTGCACAAAGGATTTAAAGGAACTTACACACTGTGATTTAATTATTTTAATTTCCTAGTGATTTTGCATTCTTAATACCTCTGTCATACAGCAAAGAAAATGATTAAGGATATTGACCATGGTCATGTTTTTGGGAGATGGTAGAGTTGGCCTAATAACCAAAGAGATCTTGATTTTAATTTTAATTCTATTTCAACAGAAATCTTTTCCATAAAATTGTTATGACAGCATTGCAAATATATTAAAAAGTGATAAAATATTGATTCATTCAGAGAGATTTGGGATTACTTGATAAATGGTTCACAAAGAGAATCAATTAATAAAATATTTCAACCCATTAAGGAATTCTCTGACAGGATAAATTGATCATTTGATTTATATAGCTTATTTTACATAATAATTTAAGTTAGTAGGGGAAAACATTATTTTAAAACTTGGAAATGATACCTACAGAAGTTAAATCAAGGGCTTGGAATCTTTTAAACAATGTGGATGAATACAAAATCCGAAGACAAGCAAGTGATGAAGAAAAGGTGTATTAATAGAATTTTACAATAAATAAGCTGAGTCATATTCAACCACCAAAAACAACTTATGAGTTACAGCTACATTTAAAACTTAATCCTTATTTAAGACTACATTTAAGAATGTAATCCTTAAATATCACATTTAAGGATTATTATCCAAATTAAGGTTTATGTTAGTTCCAGTGTTTACTGGTCAGTTCACTTATAAAGTATCATCCTATGAAGAAGCAGGTACCCTTATTAAAGAAAAAGTCACCTAAAAAGCTTGATGAAGAATGGTCACAAAAATTATAATATTTGTCTGCAGAAAAATTTCCTACAGCATTATAAATGAAGACTTAGCTGGGGAGATAGCTCAGCGGCACAAGCACCTGCCTGGCAAGCTCAAGGTCCTGAGTTCCATCCCTGGTACAAAAAATAAATAAATAAATAAATAAACAAACAAATAAATAAATGGCTTCTATCTTTAACTGACTAGAAAGTAGAAGAATTGTAGGCATTTTTTTCTCCTAACAAAATATTTAAAAGATAAGTTGAACTGAAGTTTTAATTTGCTTAATGACTACGTTTCTTGTTCTTATATTTGCTGAAAATATTACAGGCACCCAACCATGCCTTAAAAATATAAAAGTGGAAAGGGACTACATAATAGTGATTTATCCATCTTGAGAGAGGCTAGGTTACATGACACAGCATCTCAAGTCTCTGTTTTTACCTGTAGGGTGAATGTAAATAGTAAAATACTTGGGCCTCCTAGACAAAATAGACTAAAACATTCTAAAATAATTTGATATGTCCCAAGATATTTAGATAGTAGAGATTTAAGTTAAAATTATTATTGATTAAATAGTATATGGCTATTTTCCTCAAAATTATCCTACAAAACAATTTCCAGCAATATAATACCATCACCCATAGAATGTCTAAATTCAGTGCTTTGCATATTTCTTGTATTCAAAACGAATAACATGTGACAGAGATACAGGTAGCTAAATTAGGTAGAAATTAGTAGGCAGTCAAGTGGGAACAGCTCTTCGAGGAAGTCAGTGCAGAAGATGAGAACACATTACAACTGTGACTAGAGGCGCATCTGAAAAAGACAAGGCCTTGAGATTAAAGTCACAATCACCAGACTTGCATACTTCTCTCAGAGATGAATGAAATTTGATGTCATAGTGTAACTGATGCCACCATGTTCATTAATTCTAAATATGTATGTGGATGGGTGATCACAGTACCTGGACCCAATCCTTTCCCAAAACGTTCCTGTTTTAGGGATCATAGATAAGTCAAGCTTAATGCTATCAGCTGTACACCCTTGTTACATTCCCCTCATCCTTTTCGGATCAATACTAGCTAAGTAGTTGTATGTGTTATAACCTTACGTCAGTTAACAGTTTAACTCATTGTGTACTCACATTGTTACTTGGCTTTGTATATTTCTTCTGATAAATGGCCTTGGAGCCAACTCAATGGGGAGCCCTCCTGTCTCTCAGCAGCTATTCCTTTTCCCCCAAAACACCTTTCCCACTCTTAAATTCCTTTGTTGTTTGGAATTCATTCTTCAATTTCAGGGGACATGAACTCTGCACATCTGATGTCTCACAGGTTGGAAGTTACACTTCTCCTATATCAGTACAATAGCAATGTCATAATAATATAGTCATCATCTACCTAATTTGCTTTACCTTGGAGTATTTAATTTTTAATACTAAAATCTAAATGTTTCATTTGTTTTCTATCTGGATTAATAGTTTTTGAGAGTTGGCTTGAGATGCCTTAGTTATGCAGAATCTAAGATTCACATGGATTGTAACTGATCAGAAGTCTAATGCACTGACCAACAAATTCCTCCGCAGAGGAAGAGATGAAAATATTTGACTCTGTTCTGTTTCAATATATGCAAGTAGCCATAAAATACGTAAATTTTTATGTTAAAAAAGGGTTTATGGGTTTAACATTTGAATGTCATATGATTTCATGTGTCAGGAAATACTCTTCTCATTTTTTTCAATCATTTAAAAATATGAAGCTATTTATAATTCATGAGCCATACAAACAATGGTGGTAGACTGGATTTCACCCAAAGGAAGCATCTTTTAAGCCAAAACCCTGTTGGATTTCGTGTGATGTTGTGAATATGTTCATGAAAATTATGGGAGTTTTTTATCACACAGAAACAGATTACAAAAACCATATTTTTAGAATACGTATCTCTGAGTTATGTTTTGGCTTCTCTTTTGCCCTACATATTTTTTATTGCCTTTCTTAGTTAAGTTGAGTTGTACTCTTTTTAGGAAAGGTAAATGGTGTATTCTAGCACATGGAATATCCTTCACATTTTAATTTTCACTCTAGAAGCTATTTTTGTTGTTGTTGTTACTGGCTCAAGCCCTCTTGGGTATTTAACATTTCACTTTCAATTGTATTTCACATTTAGTAGTTCTCAGGCAGGCAATATTCTAACTGCCCATATGGGTTGAAAACTGTTCAATGTCACATAGCAATTAAGCATTTTATTTAAGGAAAGTGAAAACTTTTCCAACATTGTGTACAATTAGTGTATACCACATAGGTTTCCTTAACTCTGCTTGTGCTATGAGGTCTACTAATAAAAACAAGTTGGGTGGGTTGATTTATTGACTTGTTTTCCTAAATGTTTGAAGCATCACTGAGAACCTATTCATCGTCCTTATTTTCTAATGCTAATCCCCTGATTTTTCTCAGGCGTTGTAGATGTTTCAAACATCTAGAACTTTTTAAACTGTCATATGAATATGGTGGAATGTGTTTATTTTCTGTACTCTTTATTGTCTGTGTTAAGCATGGCACTACAAGGACACCCTGTCTCATAAGGAAGAGAACTGGGATGAAAATAGGTCTTTAGAAGGGCTGGCCAAATAGCTCAGTGGATTAAAGCATCTGCAAGTCAGCAAAGGGGTCGAGGGTTCCATCCCCAGGCCTGCCATGCCAGCCCCCACCCCTAGGGTGCGCTGAGCCTGCAATTGACACTGGATATGGTGGTGCATGCCTGTATTCCAAGCCTTGGGAGGCTGTAAACAGGTGGCACACTATGAGTCTGATTTACTAGTGAGACCGTGAACACCCTGTAGACCCTTCCCTAAAAGTACAAAAAGTTAAAAAAAAAAAAAAAAGAAAATGGATTTTTAATGTTTCCCTAATAGTCACCTAACTTCACTTTCATGAAGATAATAGAAACTATCAACATTTCCAATGTGGGCAATTGTTTCCTATTCAGCTGCTACTATTGTCAGCAACACTCCAACTACATGCCAAACCTAGAACTTCTTCAGTCCGTCTGCATCCAAATTTCTGACAATTTTTATCCTAAGAAAATACAAAGGGGAGTCTGTAGGGAGATGTTCCTGGCAGAATTACTTTGGCATCCTGGTCTTTGCCCTTTGAAAGTTGTATTTCCTCCTTAAACCTTTCACAAGGTTTACTTCTGTGAATCTCCCATTTGCTCATCATTCTTGGGAAGCCCCAGCCACATGGTGAAGACGTCAACCACTAAATAATCATTTTTACAGAAACAGAATACCTAGTGAATGCCCTTCTATAGTCTTTAGTTCTGCTCCTTAACTAACACAAACATGTAAGCTGCTATGAAATTTCACATGCAGAAAACTAATAGGTCTGATTAAACCAAAATATAGGAGCGAGGTGGAGGCCCATTGTGATGTTACAGAGAATAAAGCAGAAGGCACCTCCCTGGATGACATAGAGCGTGCTCAACCCAAACCTTCCCTTTCTGCTCCTCTATTCCCTCCTTATTAAAGAAACCATTGAACCCCCAAATGCCCCAACGTGGATGGATGTCCTGGAAAAATGGCACCTTCATTTCCTTCAGGACCCACTCTTGAGCAAGCTTGATTCTTTCCTACCAGTTCTGGTCACCTATATTTTAGCCTATGAGTACCAAGCAGTGTCGATCTTATTTAGGTAATGAGAAGAGCAAGTGGAATATCACTAGTACTTATTAGGAGCAAGGACACATTTTCAGACTCAAAGCCCCCTTACTTTCTTATTCTCTTTGCTACATTTCTTCCTTTTCCCATTTCTTTCTAAACTTTCTCTGTTCCATTCCTAAATTTAATCTGAGAAACTATAAAAATATTGTTGACTTTTTGAAACTCCATCTGGGATGATTTTTCTAAAGACCCTGCTAGAGGAGAATCAACTTCCTTTACTTACCTAAATGTAGCCAACCTAGGATTTATTAAAAGGAACTTTGCTATTTATTTTACTGTAATATAAACACTTTATAATACATGTATATTGAAAAATAAAATAAACTGTCCTAGTGTACCTGGGGGTTTTGAATCCAGGAGCATGGGAGTCATCATTTTATGGCCAAACTAGTTAGGGGTCACACTCCGACACCCTTTATGATTTTAAACTACTAAAATTCTGCTTGGTGTTGTATGTTTGCTTTGTCTCTTAATGTAAAGCTTATCTAAATTTAAAATTACAACAACAAAGTTGTGGGAGTGAAACTTATGCAACATTATGAGATCGTTCTATGTCATAATTATTAGCAATTTTTAAATGTAAATAAGCACAATTTTGATTATTACTTAGTACTTGTCAAAATGTTAAAATTTTGTTAAAGTACTGATTAACTACAGTGACAGGAAGAGTTAGGATTTTTTTTCCCTCAAATGAAATCTGCTTCTAGTTCACTTCAATGAGTGAGGTAGATAAGAATGTTTAATTCTCAGGAATAATAATTACTAAAAATTATCATAAATTGAATAATATAATGATACCTTGAATAACAAATCATCTGGTAACAATGGAACCCTCCTATAGTCATTCAGAATGCAAAAGAGTTCTAAAATTTTTCTTTATCAGTTGTTTGGCTGATAACAACGTGGCACTCACAGGCATTCTCCCAGGTAGAGAGGTCCTTTAGCAATGGATCTTAGTGTTCTGCGCTGTGCTTTGTTGCTTTCTCCTCTGATAATTATACTTCAGAAAGTGATACAAAAGTGATGCATTGTCTTTGTTTACAGAGCCATTATTATAAAAGAAATCCGTGTTTGTGCGTGTGTGTGTGTGTGTGTGTGTACTTGCATTCCTAGAACTTACATACAAGACATGCTCTAGTCACTAACCTCCGTTCACGGGTATTATATCCAGAAAAAGTAGATGATGACATGGACCAGAGTGCTGAGTTTTATAAGGTTCAGAAAAGACGGTTGGAAAAAATCTTGACTTTAGTTAATTTATCTCAATAAGAGCCCACCAGAACTCCAAAAAAAAAAAAAAAAGAAAGAAAGAAAAATCTGACTGATTTTTCTTAATTATTCTTAATGATCTTTTTGTCATATCTTATTCCTCAACCTGATGATGGTAGTTAAAAATGACTTAAATAAACATTATAAAATAAAATGATTATACATAGTACATACATATTAAGTGTATACATAGGAGAGAGATGGAGGGAGAGAAAGGAGGGAAAATGGTGTATATGCAGATATATTTATATATATACATATATACATATATAGAAACATTTCGTTCTGACAAATATATATTCACATATGACATATGTATAGCAATAATGTTACTTTTCATTTATAATATATTTCTAAATTTGTGGAACCTCAATCTTACTACTTTATATAGGTTCTATATCCACAAAATATTATCCATTTTTCAGAAGTTATATACAATTTAAAAACTTAAGTTATATGCCTACAGTGCCACAACTCATAATTTCAAAATTTATCTGTTACTATTGTCTGATTTTTCATACCCAAAGTCTTACAACACCACACAGAGAAACATACATATACACATATATGTACATAAATTACACATGGGAACAGAAACAATTTTAGTTATGCCCTTTAATGTTCTATGTTATTTCTTTTGTGAGAACTTGAGGTAACCTTGGCCAATCTAAATATTACCTCTGGGGCTACATACTTTAGGTTAAATTTTCATAACCTATTTACCATCATTTACATTTTAGAATTGAGGCTTATTTACAGAATAAGAAAAATAGATTCTCATACTGTGAGAAACAATCACCTTAATAACAGATGTCTCAACTCTGGAAGGAGGAGTCTGAACTTGTGCTGCCGCCGCCATGTTGGCAATGGTGCTGAGGTGGTTCATCTGGCTCATTGCCATGGTGACAGATGCTGGAGGTAGGCTGACAGGAATTAGAGGGTGGGGCATCATCATAAAAGGAAGTTCCAATCCTATAAAAAATACACAGAAAGCATCATTATTCTGTGCCAAGTGAAACCACAAAATATGGTGTATCTCATTTATTAAATTTATGGACATAATCATTAAAAATTTAAACAATAAAAATACTTAAATAATGGCAATCCAAAAGTATTCTTCCTCTTTGTAAGTAATAACACCCACTCACCACTAAGGGAAATTAAACCTAGAGCTAACTAGCAGGGCGCATGGTTTATCACACCCCCACTCTGCGTGTTTTTAAACCATATGATCAATTCTTCACTAGATCATTCTTCTACTTAGTCTAAATTCTGGTTTAAAACACTAGAGTTTTATTTAACTTATCATGATTAGTTGTCTCAATGTAGTACATCCACGTATTAGGTTCTATTTTACTGTGTGACAATAAAAAATTAAGTTTTGAATACTATCATTTTTAGTGCTAAAAAAATGCCATCGTACCATTTGGCAGCAGGTGCCTGTGCCGGAGATGGTTGAGAGGATGACTAACAGGAAGGCTATGCGCTCCGGGCATGCGGGGGTGGGCAACAGTGGCCTGAGGCCCCTGAGCTGGGGCAGAGGGCAGTGTTTCCTTATCCCAGGAACCATCACTGCTGCCTGTGGGAATGAATATAAATTACTTGGATACAGTATTATCCCAAATTTTCCAATGACTACCTTGAAATGAGGTTTGAAAAAGTAGATCACATTTGGATATTGACAAACAGATTTCTAGGGAAGTGAGATGAAGGAGGCAAATTTCCCCTCAACTGCATTTTCTTTCTGTTTACTTCTTCAACAAGAACTAGAGAGTTTGACAAAGAATATTCTGTAACATTTAACCGACTTGTGGAGTCCACTTATGTTTGACTCCCAGCTTAACGTTAGATGGGCTCTGTTACATAAGCAGATAATGACTTCGTGGAACTAAAATACACTGATGGTTATAAAATGCAAAGTTACCCTTGTGGCTAGTGCTATGCTACTCACAGCTTCAAGTGATTAACCTAATTCTACCACAAATGTTAAAAGTAGAATCATTAATTGCCTAATTTGGCCAGACACTGTACAAAGAACAAAAAAGATCACTTTATGAAATATAATGTCAAAGCAAAATATGTAATGTGTATAAATTAATGTATGCATTTCCATATAAAGAGAAACAGATTTATTATTATGACAAAATCACTGCCAAATTCAAAACCATCCATTTGTAGGCTTATATGTCTCTCTCTATATTTTTTAATATTGGTGGCAATGTCTTGGAATTTACTAGGTCTTCAAAGACTTTAGTAAGATACTTCTGAGAAACTGTTTAGAGACTATTGCAATTTAAATATGTCCTCAAATTAAGTTAAACCAACATTAAATTATTCTGTGACAATCTGTTTAATCTACAAATTATTCTCTTAAACAGTTCTATAATACTTGTGTTAGTTTCTACTTTCCTTTTTTTTGTAAGAATGAGAAGGGAAATGAGGGGGAAGAGGAGAAGAAGAAGGAGAAGGAAAAAGAAGAAACCATATTTTTATAGAACTTCCATGGAAATAGCAAAGTTGGTAAAACTCCAATTTAATGCTTTAGCTCCACTAAAAGCCTCATTGTAAAATGCTTGCAACATAGTTTTTAATGAAGAATACTTAGGTACTGCCATGATTTCTTCCCATTTACTTCATGAAGACAGTTAAGGCTCAATATAAATTCAAACTCATTAGCTCAATACTGTCTGGATCTTAGAGTAAATTGTTCAGAAGTGGGTAATGAAAACTCAATTCAAATTCTTCAGCAATCAAACAAAGCAATTTTATTAAACAATGAAAAAATCAATTAAAGTGGATATCTTTATTATCTTTATTATTTTATAAGAAACCATGATGGCTTTTAGGTAAAAAAAAGTTTATAGCTTCATACAGAAGTGACTACATAAAAGAAATTTCTCTAGTCTGCTCCTATACTGTGATAATAATTTACTAATTTTATAAACTTCACTTCTCTACTCATAATTTTTGTAACTACTATAGCAAATATCCAGAAACTATACATATGTTAATTTTTCAAATGCATACCATCTAAATAATATTATGATAAATAATTTTAGACATCACTTTACACTGCCTTTATCAAAGTATGTGCAAACATTTTTACATATTTCATTTATAAAATAAGTGAAATTTGACTTATAAATTTAAGACATAAAACATGATGCTGAAACTCTAATAACATTGAAAAAAGATGACAAGGGAAGATGCTACTTCTCTCATTTTTCTTTTGCGTGGAGGTCTGTATTATATATGTGGTTAAATATTAATGCCCTACATGTGAATTTTCCACAGCAAGTTTCTAACACTAGATTAGACTTCACTATATTAAAAAGCTCCTAGACATCTCTACTGATCATTACTTGTTAAATACTAATGATATTAGCTCATTTGGGTAACAAATAGAGCAAACAATTAAGAAATTGTGTGATGAAAAACATACAATATATAACCAAGTCAGCTGTAAGTGATTTTTGCATTATTTATTATATCCTTCTTCACTATTAGCATGAATAATCAAGAAATGAAAATAGACAATTCAGCAAAAGACATACCCTGTTAAATGCATAATTCTAAGTTCTTTGTTTTAAATCTATCTCTATCCCTTTAAAATTGTTTACTATTATGACCGCAGCATTGTAAGGCACAGCAGCAGTCTCAATAAATAACAAAATTTCCAATATTTGCTACAGTAACTTGAAAAAGAACAAATAAATGTATCCTCTTCAATTCTTGGAGCCCCACATAGTTTCTTCATTTAACATTATAGCCGAATAAAGAGATAAATTTGAGAAGGAGCTAATCTTCTGAAAGAATGTGTACTATAATAGAGGGTTGAAGCAGGGATATCAAACTGAAATGATGATGAAATAATAAAATGGTAGAGGGTCAAAGAAAATAGTCATGAGTTCTTGGAAAGACACAATGTCCCAAGTCTCCAATGATGTAGGATGTATGATTGTATTTTAATGCTAGGAAGTGTGACTGTGGGCCTCAGACTTAGTCCCTGATCAGGGAGTAAAGAACTGGCCTGAGAAGCACATTGGTGTGAAGTTCTGGACTGTGAACAGAAGAACCCACAGGTCATTTAACGACAGCCAAAATTATCCGCAGAGACAAACAAAGGTGTAAAAGATACAGTGCAACAAATTCAAGCATAAAGACTATTGCAGACTCTTTTAGTCTCTCCGCTTTCCAATAATAAAAGAACTACAGATTCTTTATAAAACCAACAGACTGATGCATTATCTTACTCTTTTGGAGGGCTGATACTGTTTTCTCTGGCTTGCCATCATTTCATATTTTCACCGTATTTTATAAAACATTGTTTGCTGTGGTACAGGGTCACAGGATAAATCCTGATGGTATATGACTGACCTTATCAGATACAAAAGTTATATTTCTTGTTATGTAGGTCTTGCTTTATTTTGGTCTTAACCATCCAGTAGAAAAGTATAAAAATGAGGTATATGAAGTAAAGTCATATTAATGTGCTGAGCTGTGAAAGGCTCAAGTCCACAACTTCTGCGGATAACCTACTACTATTGTGGACTGCTGGAGTGTGTTGGATTGTTTTCTGAATTCACGCACCTATGATATTTAGAGGCCATTGGAGTACTCATCTCTAGCAGGCCTAAATTCAATGAATTTAGGATATCCTCTCCGTATCTTGTACTATGGATAACCACTAAAAATATAACAATGTACAATGTATTAATTATTAAAACTGTCCAATTAATCAGTTTTGAAACTGTCTCATTGCTATTTGTTTCTCAATAAAATAAAAAAGAATGTTATTATTATGTATTACACATGCATTAATAAAAAATAAAAAAATCCTAAAAACATAAAATATAGCTTGCAATGATCCATGGTTATAGTTTATTTTTTTATTTTTATTTTTTATTTTGATTGATGCAGGGTCTCACTATGCATTCAGAATCACAGTAATCTTTCTATTTCTGCCTCCCCAGTGCTGGAATAGCAGGCATGTGCACCAGCACATCCAGTTTTGGACAGCATGGCATGTGGTATTGGTGATCAAACTTAGGTCCTCCCTGCCAGGTAGGTGCTTTGAACTCCGAACTATCTCCCCAACCCTGCGATGAATCAGGTACTAAACAGAAAAACGTAGTACTAAATTTTGAGACTCATCCCTACGGTAATAGCAACCAAATTCTGAATAGCCAGAAATAATGGGTTACAAATCTGGTAATATGAATAACTGATTGGAAGGCAACACTATGTTTACAACAAATGCTGTGAAATTCATATTACTTTGTTAAGCGAAATGTTTTTTCTGTATTTAGGGCAGGGTCTACAGGGTCTACAGAGACTCACTACATAGATCAGACTCATAGTGATTCTCCTGTTTTCAGCCTCCCAAGTTCTGGGATTATAAGCATACACCACCACGCCCAGTCTCAATCACCATCTCAGCCCTGGAACGGCAAAATTTTGTATTACTTGTAATTTTTTCTGTTTTAATTATAATTTGTACTTTCTTAAACAATGTAAAATGTCTCCATTTTTTCCTCTAATTACTGTCCTCAATCTTTGTCAAATTACCCTCGCTGAACTCTCGAGAGCACATTCTGAGTATAGCAAATCCAGTACAGTTAACACACATCACTGTTTCCCCATGCCATCAATACTGTTCATTTCTCTAGCCATACAAATGGGCTTGTTCACTTTCTCATCCAAATTGTCTTCTTCCTCTTTGTCCTATAATGGGATGACAACTGTATGCCCAACCCATTCTTTCTTATATTTTCTCTGCACTCCAGCTTCTGCAGTAATGCCTAACAGGTCACTAGCATCTTGTACAGAGCAAGCACTGAAATGCTAAGCATCATTTTGGAAGCACTTACTGGTCCTTTAAGGAGGACCCTAGAGATTAATCTCTAAGTGCCCAATTCTCTGACAATGAAAATCTCCAGATCAAACGCTTCCAAACTCTCACCTCCCACCTCTCCTCTATGCTAGGCCCTTTCTCTGGCATCACAGATCCTCTTGATGTGAGGATTTCTTTCTCCACCCTGCTACTTCTCCCCAATTTTTGTTAGCTGAAGCGCTGTTAATAGCTACCAAATTTTTAATTTTTTTCTGTAAACTAAAGCGTATCTGGTAGTTTTGTTTTTGTCACAAAGAAGAAATTCTATCTACTGTTTTTCTACATAGTCACATTTAATAGCACCTACAAGAAACATGGCTACGCTATACATCACATTTTAGTAATTACTTCTTACAAATGAACTGAAACGAGTGGAAGGAAATGTGAATGTTCAACATTCAAAATCTCATTTCACAAATTAACTGAAACTTCAACATAAAAATTTTAAAGAGAAAAAACAAGCAAAAGCAGAATTTCAGAACAAGATAAAAATTTAAATTATTGATTAAGACAAAGTTAAAAGAAGATATTTCAAGAATGAAGGGATCAATGATTTAATGTGAGAATAATGGCAAGAGGAAGGAAGATGAAAACACTTGCAATATCTTTTGGTAGTAAAGAAAATTAAAAATGTTTGGGGGAAAGAATATTGCTAGTGTTGCTTCAAAGGAAATGAAGAAAATTTTTGAATTTTGTGTATGTGAGTAGTAGCAATTCTAATCCCACCTCAAATAATTACATTTATTATTTAATTCATTCTTATTCCTAATTAAACCCAATAAGGCAAAGATCCCAAAAGATACAGCTATATCTATTTAATGAGCTGTAAATAGTAGGAATGCAAAATAATCACATAAAAAATTAGAATAACGGGCAAAAATTTTCTTTTAAATCATCATGTATTAAAATGGCAAAAGTATATTTAAATATTATTATCCTTTACGTCTGGGTGGCGTGTAGTTAGTTGTTATGATTTTCTCACAGGCTGACCCTGATGAAGGAGGCAAATCTCAAAGGGACTAACGGTCACACCACTATTTAGTGAGTGACACTGATAGATTGTGACAGGAACCTGACATTGTCAAGATTTGTTTACAATGAAAATGATGGCAAGAGCAGACACTCCATACCATTGGAGACCACTTAGAAGGATGTCAACCCCCTCTCAGCAATAAGAAACAGGTCTACTAAGTAAAAGCAAAGACTAGGTACAGGTGCGACAGACATGCAGCTGTTACTTCAGAGACAGAAGTTATCCTTAATAGAGTGCTTTCAATTACTAAAGCTATTACAAAAGTAATAAATAATGCTAACATTTTACATAAATATTAGAAACAAGCCTTTCACAAATTATAAGATGTAGTTTTTAACTTTGTTTAGTTTCTGGGTTCGAACCACAGCAGCTTGAGCTTTTTAGTGCTTCCTGGGCCCAACTGGGATGCTTTCATATATTTTGTTGAAAACTATGAAGTTTTAGATCTCTGTAGTGAAATTGCTTTTATTCAATGTGAATAGAAGAAATGTTTTAAGTTTTAAAACTTACTTCAAATAATTATCTTCTATATATTTCTGTTCATCTTATTTTTTCCTTTGTCCCTAGAATATAACTTAAGGCATTGCCACTGAGTTATACCCCAGCAAAATTGGACAATTTTTAATTGTGCAACTAATAAAGTACAGTATTTTAGCAAAGGAAACACTACAGCTGCCTCTTAATTGGTATTGTAAAGCCTTGCTTACAGAGTAGGCAATTTCCAAAATCTAAAATTTTTATTTGTACACATACCGTGTTTCATTTGAAAGTACTGATGGAAAACATAACCACTTGGCTGTCATGTACCAAGAACCACTTCCCTTACCTTTTGATAGCATTGTTTCATCTTTTTTCTCAGAATAGTACTATGAATTCTAAATACTCCATTCCCAACAAATATATCATTTAGGAAGGTACATTACTATCTAGAAATAATTGGATATATTTTCTTTGGCTGTCTTTCATTAATTAAACCTTACAATGTTATTTGAACATCAGGTATTTTTAACTAAGAAAGTGAGTTCATTCTATACCAGAGAATCTCTATTTTACTGATGATGTTTCCTTTTAAATTCAGAGTGCTGGTGATAAGATGAGTGCTACTAGTGTTCTTATACTCATCCGAATGCTGCTAATTCTAAATTTCTTCATTTACAGGTGACATTTCTATTGCCTTACCTACTACTTGATGTTGTTAAAAGTAGTAGTAAGTTAACATGCTACACAAAGAGACACCTGAAATAATGGAAACTAGAACTGCTTATTTTAAACTTTTGTTTTAGCATTCTTTATCATAGCTAATGATCACTGAACTAAAAAAGAAAAAAAAAAACTAGAGAAATATCAAATTGTAAAATCAGGCCAACATTCAAGTTACTTATGCCAGATAACATATATTAAACAGGTACTTAAAGACACTATACTAATACATTGGCAGACATTAATATAAAGCAATTAATGTTGTATCCTAAGACTCTTAGGAGAATTATTGAAAAGAAGAACAGCATTAGGAAAACAAAATAAAAAACAGTTTCAACTTTAAATAGTTTGAAGTTATAAAAACCATTAGAATAAATCACCTTATACAGAATATAGAGGTTTATGGACTTTCCCTTATTTCATACCAAATTTCAAAAGTTTTGATGCAATTTAAAGGAAGAAAATCCACAAGTATAAAGATAAAAGGTCAAATACTACATATGCAGAAGAAAGAGATAATTATATCAGAAACCACTTTACTTTTTGATGTTGTAGACGTCTTCGGACTCATTAGCACCATATTTTAAGTGTTAACCAGGCAAAATAGAGCCCCAAAACAGAACAAAAGAAATACATGCAGGCTCAGGCTCGATTTAAAAAAAAAGTTGTATAGGATTCAACACAGGAGGGAAATGATATCCAGGTTGACTTGCATTGACTAAATATTTAAAGGTCATATTAATATAGTACATAAATTCTAGGAAAGAGCCAACTAGTTTTTATTTAATGAAGATGATACTGAAAACAGGTTGGTAAATTTTCACAGCTAAAATATACTTGTACTACAGAAAATGGACAATACAGAAATGAGCACACGAGGTACATACAAGGATTTACAACTTAAAATATAATTGTGCAGTTATTCAGAATTAGGTGCTTTATTTCCTTTCTCATTACCAATGTCAATTATTTCTAACTTTTACATTTAACCATAGATCATTCTTCATAAGCAAAAAATAAATTAAAAACATTCTATCTCAAAATTTTGTAATTTTCTCACAGACTTGGACTTAGAGAAATTTTCATGGTATGTTTTCTACATCATTAGTAATAAATGTAGACTCATACAAAATTAATAATTTCATTTTTCTGTGTAAGTTTTAACCATGGAAAGTCAAAATCAATTGTAATTTTAATTTACAAAATGTTTTTAAGTTTTCAATTATTTATGTTGAAATTGAAAAATTTTCTTCCCACAAGAGGTAGAATTGGCATTAAATTTTCCAAAAGATATAAAATTCTCATACGTGGGATGGTACATGATCATAGGAATTATCTAAATATTTCTCATCTCCTATGTGTTAGACTGTCCCTGCTAGAGTCTGGTTATCCTCAAAGAATAATGTTATCTGGTAGTTGGAAAAGCTAATAGAATTCTTAACTCCTTCTTTCTTCCTGTGTCTCACTAATTTCCAATTCTTTTACACATCTTATTGATTTCATCTACATAATTTATTTCTACTCGACTTCTGTTGTGGCTATTGTAGTTTGTGTGAAAGACCATCATTATTTTAAAGTATAATCCTATACTATTGTCCCCCTCTTTAGAGTCTTCTACAGTTTCTGACTGCTATTAAGAGGAAAGGTTGAAAATCTTTGTCTCCATGTGGTTAGATGTCTGTCTCTCTTGTTGTCGCTGTACCTCTGGCATGTAACAAGACAAAACTCTCAGTCCTCGAGCTAAACACTACAAACTACAGATCATTTTCTACATACACTTGTGGTAAAAACAGCATGGATTCAAATATAATTTTTAGGTTTAGTTGCTGAGCAGCTCATGTTATAGTAAAAGAAACACTAAATGGAACATGTGTTTGCATTATTTTTACTCCATGAGGGGAATTAAAGATGTAAAAGATGAATAGGATGTATATTTGACATTTTGGAAATAAATTTGATAAAACTTGGTAATCATTGTGAGGCAAATGGAGATATAATGAGTAAACTATTAAAAATGACTTGGGCATGTAGATTAACAGTCAAGTAGCAGGGCATGGTTGTGCACTCCTGTAACCCCAGCATTCAGGAGCCTGAGGCACAATGATTGCTCTGAGTTCAAGGTCAACCTGGGCTACATATGAGTTCAAAGCCAGCCTGAGCTACATAGCAAGACCCTGTCTCAAAAAATAAATAAGTATGAACACCTGGGCATACATTGGGGCTTCACTAATGAAGCAATGACACTGACATGGCTGATGACCATACTTACATGTATCATGGGCTCCCAATGGGTCAGACCTCATGTGAAATGTTTGTGTGCACTATCTCAATAAATCTTGAAAATCTCACTAGGACCACATTTGCATTAATTCTATAACTTGACTTTTTCTAGGATTTGAGTCACAGAATTCTGAACTTACCAACTAGATATCTGTATAAAGTTCAGATTTTAGAATAACTCAAAAATCAGTTCAATTTTTGACCAGTTCAATATGAGTTAAGTAGAAATTGAAAACTCCTATTAGAAATATGTGATTAACGGGGCTGAGGAGATAGTTCAGTGGTCTGAGTACCTGCCTGCAAAGCACAAGGACCCTGTTTTGAATCCTAGTATCACATGTGTGCATGTCCCAGAATCCAGGGTATGCCACACCAGCCACTGAAACCAGATGTAGTGGTGCACACTTGTGATACAAGCACTGGGGAGGTTGAGACAGGAGGATCACTAGAGTCCAAGCTCAGTAGCAAAATCTTGTACCACAAAATTAAAATAAGAATAAATTAAATTTAAAAAATAAACTAAATATGTGACTAAAAATTGGAGAAAAAGAAGAGGCCAACAGGGAAGATTTGAAAACCATTACTCAATAGATTTAGGCATGAATTAAGAAGGTATGAAAATATGGCCCACATAATAAGTCTAAAAAATCTGAACTAAATAATTTTACTTTGCTAACCTGGGCACATTGGTCAAGAATAAGCAAATGTTGGTATCTGACCACTACAATTTATTATAAACATCAAATAAATTATTAATAAAAAGGGTTATATTAATCCATTTAATATATCTCAACTTCTTTTAAGTTAAAATACTTTTAATCAGATAATCAATATAAATACATGAATGTCTGACATATCTTGAGCCTGCAATTAATGCTAAATGAATTAATGCATAATGGATTAAATTTAAAGGTGTAGCAATTCTAACTACTCCTTAAGGTAGAACACAAACAGAGACAAAATGAAAATATACACAATTTAACATAATTTGAAAAGGTGTCATTAATTTAACTTGTAAGAGGACACTTGGTTTTAATACGCAGAGTAATTATATGTCTCCTTTTAGAACATCATGGAAAATGGCGGTTTTAAATGGAAGGATTATCCTGAACAGAGGGGCTCTCAGCGCACTGCAAGGACCACTGAAATAATATTACATTATAGTGTAGATTACATGGAGATGACAGACTTGGTGAAAGCCACTGTTTATACAAAACCAAATCATGCTTTCTGTGACTTTCGCTGCGCATAGTGAAGACATTCTATGGAAGCGCTTTTCATCAGTTTTTCATAGGCAGGCAAAGAAGGAGGTTGTCAAGGTCAAAATGACCAATAAAACTCTGGTTGCTGGCAAGAAAAAAAACACTTAGGAAGATTAGGAGCAATCTGGATAATTCTATTTTTACCTATATATTCCAATTTGAAAATTAACTACAAGCACTCATTTTAGCCTAAGATGAATGACTTCAGTATTCCTTTATAGGGAGCTATTATAATGGGAATTAAATTAAGAAAAAGGTTAATAAATATTCTTAAGATATAAACATAGATACCTTTACTGTATCTATGTTTATACAGTATCCACATAGGCTGGGATAAAGCAAAATTTAAATGTTGTTCTTTTTATTTTAAAAATCGTCTAGAGTAATTTTTGTAATCATGATGTGACCGATGAATAACATAAGGAATTCCATATCTTACCTAAGGTTATGCAATGAATTGTTGTCAAAATAAGTGTTAATCATTGGTTTTAAACTCATAAAAGAAACAAATGACTCTTCAAGTGAGCCGGGCACTGTGGCACGTGCCTGCACATTCCTGAGCTCTGAGGCTGTGGCAGGAAATCACCAGTTCAGGGCCAACTAAACCACCCAGAGAGCTTGAGGCCTGTCTGGCTTGCAAGTGAAACTCTATCTCAGAGAGAGAGAGAGAGAGAGAGAGAGAGAGAGACACACACACACACACACACACACACACACCCCAAAACAACACAAAACACAGCAAAACTACAAGGAGAAAAAATTCTTTTTAAGGTAGTATTTGACTAACTCAGTCACATGTATTCTTCTCAAGCAGGTTTTTTTTTTCTTTTTTTTTTTCTGTATTTAGGATAGGTGTACAGAGTGTACAGGGTCTCACTACGTAGATCGGACTCATAGCGATTCTCCTGTTTTCAGCCTTGCAAGCACTGGGATTACAGGCACATGCCACCATGTCTAGTCTCAATCACAGTTACAGTGCATCCCACAGGTGGGGCCAGGGATCAAACTCAGGCTGCTGTGCTCTGCCTAAGCAGGCGCCATAGTCCATTGAGCTATCAGGCTGGCCCTCAAGCAGGATTTTTTTAATTTATTAGTTTTTTTTATTAATGTAACAAATGTCCCTTAGTAACATTACATGCTGCCAAGAGGAGAAATGATTCAAGGCTTGTGATAACTCCTACACTCTCTTTATAGTGTTTCTCCAACAGTTTTTCCAGGCATTCATATTTAAAAGGTTGGTGAAAATATCCATGATGAACAATGAAATGGTCATCTGTTCTAAAGTGGTCAAACTCAAAAACAGGATTTTGCTTAAAAGTACAACTTAAAAAATAGCATCCATGAATTTACATTTTTTCCAGTACTAGTCATCATAAAGCTATTATAGTTTAAGCATTTTTGATATAAAAAGAAATCTACCTATTAAACGTATTTATTTTCTAGGAAAGTTCTTTACTATTGAACTCTAAAAAGACATTGATTGACCCCATAATCATACTCCTTGATAAATCCTATGACCTGTTATCTTTCTCTTGTGATCACAAAATCTGTCATCAATGCTTTCAACGCTTCATCAATATTAAAATATTGTACTTTTACCTTTGGCCTCCTCGCTTATCCCTACTCCTTCACACTGTTGCGTCTGGACCTACTCAGATATGAGCATCTGAGTGATCCTGGGCTAGCACCAGCAGTCTCCTGCACAGACACATCTTAGCCATTTTATTAAAAACATTAGTCTTAATTAAAATAACTTATGCACAGAACTTTCCAGCCACGACACTAAACTTTTTTTTTCTTTTTTAATTTTTTAAGATAAAGTCTTGCAGGGCTGGTGAGATAGTTTAGTACACTAAGCGCCTGCTTAGGCAAGTGAAAGTACCAGGTTTGATCCCCTGGACAACATGCTGAGATGTGGTAGTGTAATCCTATTGCTGGGGAGGCCTAAAACAGGAGGATCACTATGAATCTGAGCTGCATAGTGAGACCCTGTACCAAATACATAAAAAAAATAAAAGATAAGGTCTTGCTATGTAGTTCCAGCTAGGCTTATACTCCACTACATACAGCAAGCTGGCCACAGGACCTCTTGAACATTCTCCTGCCTAAGCAAGCTGAGTGCTGGGGTCGCATGTGTGTGCCACCATGCCCAGCAACATCTGTTTTTCAAAGCAAAAGAGGTAAAAACTTTCTTCCTAAGTGTAGATGATCTGCATGGAAATTGACTTCTTCTAGTAAAGCTTGAAATTTTGCTCTATGGTTTCCTTGTGAAAAGCTGCTTTTGAAAAATACTTGAGGGGCCAGGGAGATGGCTCAGTAGAATAAGTGCTTCCCTGGCAAGCACAATGGTCTGAGTTCAATCCCTGGTTCCGCCAAAAAAAAAGATAAAAAAAAATACTTGGAATCATTTTCCATGTTATTATAAATATATTTGAAGCATTTCAAAAGCAACTATAATCTTGTTATAAACTCAACACCAAACAATAATGTAAAAATTATTTATTTTTACTGGCTGTATGTGAAAACTATTATGGTGATATTTTCCTATAGCTTTTATTTTAAATCCAATTCACAAAATTATTATCTGTAGTAATGGATGAAGGATCTTTTTTTCTTTCTTTTTGTAGTGCTGGGGTTTGAACCTAGTGCCTCACACACACTGCGTGAGTTCTAGATGTTACCATTGAATTCCATCCTCAGATTGCAAGGCTAGAGTTTTGAATTATATCTATCTTCTGAACTGTAAGAGTAACTTCCAAATCATTTTATTGTGTGCATGTGTTAATGTTAATATATTTTTAATTCTTAATGAGAAGTAGAATGACTTTGAAAGATATTCATGTTCCTAATTATTCCATTGTTAAACTGTTACTACATATTGTAAATTTGGGTGGGAAGAAGAAAAATATAGCAGACAAGTATATTATATAGTCTTATGAAACAGAAAAGTAAAAAAGCAAAAAACACAATTTTTTAAAAATAGCAGAACTAGACACAAGGAATGCTAGGATGAAAAAGCCCAGGAGGGCCTCAGTGGACAGAAGGCTGTGGTTGTAGATATTACCTGACATAGTTTTCTACTGGAAGTGAATTTTGCTGAATACTTTTCTCTGTGAACCAAATTGCAAACAGAAGCATTCATGAACAAAGGAATAAGTGTATTTTGTGCACTACACAGGTGTTGTGACTCTACAACATATAATTTATTTTTATTTTTCTGTAAATATTTGAATCAAGAATTATGGCACAAAATCTACTTTGAAATCATACCTGTTATTAATTCTGTTGATATATATTGAGCACTTATGTGTCAGGTATTATAAAGAAAGAAATGGCAGTGAAAAAGCAGATTAAAGTTTATATCCTCATGTTGCTTATATTTCATCTGAGAAGTGGCTGGAAACACAGTGATGAAATAAATAAATAAAGTAACAGGGTTAAGTAATTGAGGTACTAAGCAAGGAAAGATGAGGAATTTTGCACGTACGAAATGTATACAAAATGCAAACAGGTGTCCCAGGTTAAGTTTACAATAATAAAGTAAGAGAAGACTGCTGAACAGACGGCACCACAAAGTACAAGCCCCTCATTCTGAACAGTAGTGAAAAGTGAGGTTCAGAATAATTAAGTTGTTGAGGTGACAAGACTCTTTAAGAAAAGATCAGGCTCTGGCACATGTCTGCCTCAACTTTGGTCTTCAATCCTTTCCACCACCCAGCACAGAAGACCCGGTTCAGAGCGGTGCCTAAGTCACGCCACAGGACAAAGACATACACAAATGACCCGTGTAGATTACAGCCACAGAGACTCAATTGACTGGAGAGCAAACACACTACTTTAGGAGATGATTAGGAGTCAGAATGAGGTAGGTGAGAGTGAGGGCCAGCTTATGAAAGTTCTCAGATGTCAGGATGATGAGTTTGGTCATCATCTTAGGCAGAGGAGAGATATGATTAAAGTGATGTATCAGATAGTCAGGCCAAGGAGAAGGAACTCATCATCGGGAATAATCATCCTCAGCTCTGTCATCTACCACATTGACATTGATATGACCAGGGCATGAATCCTGATTCTCATATTTCATGACACTAGAAAATTGATAAAATAGCAGGAAAAATCTTGTGTTCTGTATCATTAATGTTTTTTAAGAAGACAACTGAAGAACCAATTAGTTTCTAGAGCTGGACATGACAAAATTATGTGGGTGGTTCCTGCACAATCTGCACTGTGTCTGAATTCAGTGCTTTTAAAGTTACTTTCAAGAATGCAATCCAATTTTGTTTTTGTTTTGTGTTTTTCCTTAAATAAAAGAAGTTAGCATAACTTATTTGGAAACTGTTGGATAATTACAGTTTGCCTTACCTTGACAGAAGGCAACAGCGTTCAGTGATCATGAGTCGACAATCTAAAGTCCTTATTGGAAAAGTAAGAAGACACTGTTCTAGCTTCAGTGTACTTACAAAGTACAGACACTCCCTGAATAACACAGCATGGGTTGGTAAGTAGGGTACACACTTTGAAAATTCAAGATTTAATAATAAAGCCTTGAAACATAACATGATTTGCTTTAATCTTTTTATAGCAAAATTAAACCTGAGAATGTGTTGTAATACTGCTATTTATATTCAGTGCAGAGTATATATTGCTGTTCCATAGCACTTCAATAACTATTATCATACAGAATATTATACCCATCAGCAGAGAGCAAAAGAGCAGTTACTACCCTGATACTAGAAAATATGAAACAGCAAAATACACATCTCAGACTTATGATCTACTTCGTTCTCTATTACTAGTCTTCTTTACTCATAATTCTGTATTCACTAGAATTCCCCAATATTGAAATATATATATACATATATATGTATATATGTATAAACATATGTATAAATATATATATCATATATCATATATCAGGTAAGCAATAGTTTCTAAGTGATGGCACAATAATTTTATTTTCAGTAACATCCAATTATAGTTCCACATAGAAATAGAGTCACACAGAAAGTACTTATTTTCTTCAGCTTAATAGAATCATAGAGCACGATGAATCTTCATTCTTTCCAGGAAAGATTTTTTTCCTTTCTTAGCATAATCATAAAATGACCATATTATTATAAAATGATTACATGTAAAATATATGACATAAGTTTTTAAATGTATATAAGATAACTCTATATATACCACTTACTTAAATGACTTTTGTTTTCATGGTCCAAAGTTTGTAGGTTAACTTCTATTTTTATATGGGGGTGTTAAGAGTCCTACAATTTAATGTGCTAAAATAAATTTTCAAGCAGTTTACTATGCATAGACTGCTTTTAAAAATTCAAAACAGCCCCAACAGCAAATGTCATTTCTTTCATAGTTACAAAATGCAAGCTCCAAGTGTTTTATCCTAATGAATAAATGAGTTTGTCCTTTATGTATAAAATATAGTTTGTGTTTGTTGCACAAGTTTTTAATAATAGATGAATTTTAGGTTTGCTCCAACATATTCAATAAAGTGTGATTAATTTGGTTTTTCAAAAATGCAAACTAGACATTACTATATTACTTTGCAAAATGCACAGCTTGCAACATTATTGTCTCAGTGGGATCTTAAATTGAATTGTAAAATGTGTCTTATTTCCAGTTTGATTTATGTAAGAGATAGCAGTGGATAATGCCCCTTTTGAAGTTTCATTGCTTTGTGTGAGCAAACAGCAGAAACCTAAAATTCATCTAAGAGTTTGTGTAAACCCAAAGGAAACTTTCGGGATATCTAATCCGTGACTAATGAAAACGCATGATGAGCGAAGAGTATCACATATTCAGGAAAAAAACTTTTGGAAATTTTCAGTGATGTTGGGTCATGCAACACATTTCTGACATTTTCTATGATTTTTATTATGATATTTTACGTAATTACCAAATCATGTTTTCCCTGCAAAAGCTTTCCTGTGCCCTGAGAATTAATCTATGATACCATTTAACTTGGCTTTTTGAAGTAAATATCACGAGATAAAAGCCAGCTGGATCTGAATAATAGGATTCTTGAATGAATGTATTAGTGTTTGAAAAAGAGAGTACAAATCTTCTAAAAAGATTAATTTCCATAAAAAAGATAGCTCCCTGATCTACAAAAGAATAAATTCAAAAACATAATAAACTCTCAGAAAGCAAGGTAGATTAAAGTAAAAGCTGCAGCACCTTGCTCCCGCAGCTGTTGTTCAGTAACAATTCTGTATCAATTACATTTGGTTGGTCCTGTAGGGCTCTTCAAAGCTACGCATGAAAAGCCTGAATGTGGAATATGTGTGACACTGTAAGTAATAACTTCAGCGATTAATTTTAATTCAACCCCACATTCATTCTCATCAGTTTGAGAGAAGCTACAAAGGTTTGGGTGGGAGCATATGAATCTATCAGCGACACTTTTTTCTTCTTCATTTATTAAAGATGTGGATATGAATTTTTCTTTGTCATGAAAACATTGTGGCTTTATCACACTACACAGTTGCTGACATCATCATGTCAAAAGACGAGAGCTGACCAATGGACTTTATTTTCAATATCCTGCTTCAAGTCATGCTCCTTGAAAAAGGCTGTGAATTCTGTTCACACAACTTCTCTATTTTAGTTGGTAAGATTACTAATAAAACAAAGTTGGACCATGCACAAAGTCTTCTGGGAGGTAGAGTGTATTCTTCCATCCTGAATGAGTTCTATGCTATTATTACTCTTAATCCAAAGGCAGACATAAATGTGGGGATGAATTGATTTTTATGCCTTGTTCAAACCCTAGGAAAATGCAGATCTGCTTAAAAGAATAAACATGAAAAGATTCACATAGACAATTCAAATGCAATGAAGATTACACTCAAAAGGAAAACATAAATACTACAGTGCCTGTATTTCAACACTGAAGGCACTTTTTATAAGAAGCAGTCCAAAACAGTGAACCCAACCAAAAAGAACATACTAGTCAAAAATAACATTAACAATAGAAAAACAAAGTAGGTGAAATTAGTAAATCACATTGCTGATCACTTTGTGGCAATGATTTTACTATATTGAATAAATAAGATGCTACTTCCTCTCATTCTTGTCCTTCCTATTATTTTCCTAGATTTACCTACCAAAAGCAAACCCTAGTAATTGAAAATATGTTCATTTAATCTTAGCAAGTTTCATAGAGAGAGAAACACTTAAGTAATAAGGCAGTGTCATCCTAATGAAGCCATAAAAACATGTTATTATTAGCCAAACAGCCCTGCGCATGACATACTAGGGTGTTTATCCAGTTCTCGAAAGGGCAGGCTGCTTTCTCTACATTCATTGTAACTACTAAATGATAGTGACAATTTTTAATAGTAACTCAGAATTTCTGTTTCATACTTCTTCAAGAAAGCTGCTTTAGTTAAAACATAAAAATGGTAGTTACAAGGTTTTTGCAACCATAACTGCCATTCCATTTAGGAAATGGTGCAGCAAACAGTAAATAGTGGCCTCGAGGGAAATGTAAGGATTGATTTTATTACTGTGGTGGTTGGTTGGTATTTGCAATTGTCAACTCCAATTTTGGACTATGCTTTAAGTATCCTTAAAACTGCTAAAGGAAAAGAGAAATATTAATTGTAAAGCATTGGTAATAATTGCTTTTAAGATATTAATATTATGAGATTGTATCTTTTCATAGCTTGCATTTCTAAAATAAGAAATTTAAACTTTGTTGTATGTGTAAAATGAATGCCCAAATCATTTTCACTAAGTCAAGTTACATGCTCATTTTATACACTACAAATCAGTAGTTTACTCCAGGAATGAAGTTAATCACCATGAAAAGTGTAAACAATCTTTTACATACTTGTTTAATTTAGGTAGGAAATTTAGTTTTGAATTCATTGATATTGAAGTATTGATTCACCTGAAAAGAACTTAAATGACTATGAAGCTAATTACAAGTCTACAAATTATACCACAATTGAAATAAACTTCAACTAATGGCCTCATTAAGCATAAATCATCAAATGCTAAAAAATAACAAAATTTGCCAACTTAATATAATTAATATGTTTTACATTATCATCATCATTATCTTCATCATCGATTTACTTTTTTACATTTCAGTAAATGGCACTTGCACATTTATGCTAAAGGTGTAATTAAGAACACAGATCATTTTCTAAAGCCATGCCAGAGAGCAACTCTGGTTAATATGTAAATTTTCAACTATACCTATGGGGCTGTAAATATAGTCGGTGTTAAATTTCTACAATTAACTAAAAGAAGTGTTTATGCTACACATAAATTTTAGAAATGTCCTCTGTGGAAATCTAAAGAGGTGGAAGTTAATATAAAGAAAACATTACAAATGCTGATCAGATGAAAAAAGATGAAGTATCAGTGGGTTCAAAAGCCACACAGTACACTAGAAATGTCTCATGCAAAGCAAAGAGAACAAAAACCTATTAAACACACACACCTCCATGTAGTATTTCATGTTTCAGTAAATGTCAAGTCTCCATATCATACATCTAAGAAAAGGAACAAAAGGAAATTGTTGTCATAGTTTTAGCATAAAACCAGATAGTTGAGATGTCCTAATAAGGTACAACCTCCTTGACTAGAAAAATATGAATTGTTTGCATTCTACATGTAAAGTATGTTTTTATTAAACTAAATTCCTCAGCCCCATGGAATTTAATAATGTTAGATGAGCATATATACTATTTTCCGTTGAGTCTGAACTCTGCGGGGCAGCACCCAGTTTGAATGGAAGTTGGAAAGAGTATTTTTCACTCACTTTTAAATTCACCGTAGACTAGAATGGCCTCCTTGCATGGTGACTGCCTTTTCTAAATGTTAGTTAAATCAATAAGATGCCTTGAGAAAGTATAACACAGACATTTGCTGGGATTGAGGTTTCAGCTCGAAAAGAGAAGGAAAAATTTAGATGCAATTTAATAGTAATAATGGTTTAAAAACCAACAGAGTGTTTGAAGATAACACTTCATTTCTCTTCACTTCCTATCATGCTCATGTCCTCACATTCTCAAGTGTTCGGGGTTTTCAAATTTTTCCTTTGAAATGATTTCCTATACTTTTTCTTATGACCAACAATTATAACAATTTTAGACAAAACCCTGGAATAAAATTGCACTGTAAATAAATGAGGAATTAAATATGGAGTCTAAAAATTGAGTTTGATTTAGAATCTAAAATTTTATCTGTCAGTGATTTTCAAACATTTTGGTTTCAAGACTTCTTTACACACATGGATTATGTTTATTAACATTTTCCAAATTAAAAATGAAAGCTTGAGAATTAAAAATATTTATCTAGAAATAGCTATAAATTCATTAACTATTAGCATAAATGTTATGTTTTATGGAAAATATGTATATTTCAAAAAATCTAAAGACAACCAAAGCAATTATTTTATATATTTGCAAAACTTATTAATGGTTGTGCTGAAAAAAAAATTGGTTTCTGTTATTCACCTTTGTATTTAGCCTGCTGTGAAGCACAAATCATGTAGCTTATAACATACTTCACTATCTACTCATGAAAGAATGCAAGATTTTGAAATATAAGTCTTAGAAATATTCTGGAAAGACACACAGTGTCTTCATTTTCTTGAATGTGTTTTAAGGACTCTGTTCTATGGGTCCTTAGAAACACTTTGACAGATGCTGTAAGTACTGATAACACTCTAGGATATTTAAGGTATTCAATTATATATTAATTTAGTAAACCAAACATTACCCTCATATGACTTCTGACAAGAACAAGACTAGAAAATTTGCTGTTGTGCATCATAAAGAAAGCTCATTACCTACATGCCAACCAATTGATAAAACAAATGTTTACCTCACAAGGAATATTATTCAGTGTGAAGTGACAAATCTTAGGAGTTGAAAGAAGGTAAGTGTAATCTTAAATATTACTTTTGCAATCTCAAGCTTAAAGCCTCTCTTTCTGCTGCAAACATCTCATGTGAAAAATGTTTTGTTACTTTCTAGATTCTAGAAAATTCATCAGATCAGCTGATTGTTTTTCTAACATTTTATGATCATCCAAAAGCTTTTGTAGACAATGGATCTAAATTTTCTATTATATGACAGAAAGAATAGATGTCAACCCATTTCCAGATGGATTGGCTAATACGTTTTAATTTGTAAATGAAAGCCACACATTCTGGGTAATCAATGATATTCCCAGTTGAATTTTTATTTCTATCAAAATTTCATTTCTAAGTTCCCAGATGCATTCAAGGCAAGCATGAAAATTTAATTTTTAGATTGCAAAATGTCAAATGAATGTTACCCATTTTAAAATTCAAGAAAATGATGTTGAGTGGGAATATGTAGAAGAAAAAGAAAATAGCAAGATTATGTGTGCTTTGAGATGAGAGCATTTATAATCTGTATTTTAAAAGATTTTAAAGGTCAATAATAATGCAACATTCCCATTTTTCTCCACCATTCCCCATTTGAATGGTAAGTAAAATATCTTAAATGACTACAAATAACGATAACAAAGTGGTGAAGTTTGGGTTCACACTGAATTTGATTAACAAATGTTTTTAAAATCTGAAATTCTATATTTTCCTATGAAAAATAAAATCTTAACTATTTTTGTTGATTACTTGATTGCTATAAGAAGAGATTAACAACATAATTTCTATTTAAAAACAACTTGGTCATTTAAAAATAATGATTAATGGAAAATATAAAAAAATTGAAATATCTCATCTTAATTCTAGAAGTATAAATGAAACCCAACTGATAATGATGCAAATATTGAACATAATATAAAAATTATATATTAAAATAATCTGCTGAATTAAGGATATTTCTATACAAGGATATTTTTAGAAAATCTTAGCGTTCTACCTGTACATATGTTACTTTGGTAGTTCTTAAAGACAAAATATCTTATTGAATTATAAGTTTTTATGTAAGAAATTAAAGGGTATGTCATTGGTTCTTGTCTTAAAAAAGTTATTTAAGTTACTAAATATTCATTCTCAAAATGCATTCATTTATAATTGCATGTTCAGAGATTTAGAGAGATATAACTACCTACAAGCCAACGCCATTTTGCTTTTATAGATATTTTATTACATCAATGGAAATTTCTCTGTATCCTTCTATGAGTACACTCATAAGCTATAACATAAAAATTACTATCAACAATGTAGGCCAGCCATAAAATTCAATTAAAAATCTCTACATTTTAAGCAGTTATAGTAACATAATGTGTAAACATGAGCTCAAGTGATGTGCAGCCTCTAGAGCATGTCACATTTAAACAATAAATGTTTTAACTGCTTCATGGTCATTTCCAAGTGAAAAGAATCTGCTGTGCCTCTTTTCTGCTTAGGTTTCCCCAGGAATCTTAATGCTTTCATCAAAATTGCTTGCAGGTTTTCTTTTCTTACATAAGTCTATTGAGTAATAGTATCTTTATGTCTTGTCCACAAAGTATCCACATCTTCATTCTTCCATCAGACAATAATGGCAGGTACCATTCTAAGGGTATTGGGATTAGAAATGAGCAACTACATGGCTGATGTTGCAAAGTCACATATTTTTTATGGTAGTACCCTGTTATTTCATGGTTTTGCTCTCATGGACTCATGGTTTTGCAGATTTTTGAAAATCATTAATCAAGATTCACTGCAAATATTTTGCTACACTTTGGGATTTTGAAGTACCAAACAGTACACATAGATTGTTAAAATTAAGTAGGTTTAAGAGTTTAGAAAATGCTTAAGAACATTAGAAGTGTTTTTAAAAGTGTGAGAAAGGTTCACAAGAGTGTGGGAAGGGCTTGTGAAGCTATATATATATATATATATATATATATATATATCCTACTTCACTAATTTTCACTCCCATAGTGAGGTTTTCTGGAGTGTAACCTTTGTGATAAGCAAGGAACCACTGTATGTAGATAAGGTACAAGGTGTGTCAGACTATGCCAAATACTATGAAAAAGTAAAACAGGAAAGGAAGAAAGAGTATATTAAAACATCAAGAAAGAGGGTTATCGTATTAAAAAGTTCTTAACAGCCTTAACGTTTAAAGGAGATGAGAGATCAAGACACACGGATCGCTGGGCAAGGAAAATCCTAAGAGGAGGATAGAACAATTCTAAGGCCCCAAGGCAGCAGCTTTTATTTTAGAATATTTGAGAAATGAGGATGAGGCAAGTGTGGCTATGGCCAGTGAAAAAAGGTGAAAGTGGGTGGAGAAGAGCCGGAAAAGGCCAGGAACCTGAACATGGGGAGAATTATCGGCTACCGACTAGACTTAATTCTTTCGCTCTGAATGAAATGGAATGGCGTGGGATGATTATATACTTAGGGATGGTTTGGTTCAGTGTGTGAATGGACAGCTCTAACTACTGTAGAGTAGGAAACATGAAGCATCACAATCACCCCAGCAAGAGAGAATGAAAGAGGTACTTGATGGGTAAATCAGGGGGTTACGTCAATGTGGGTACCAGAGAGGGCTCTCAGATTTTGAGGTGAGCAAGCACTGAAGTACAGAAGTCCAAGGTAAGTGTGCCACTTCGGCAAGAGTATGTTCAAGGCCTTCTTTGCAACCACAGACCCATCTATCCTCATGCAGTGAAGAGTGAGCTAGCTCTTCAGACTTTCTTTAAATCAAGTCACTAATCTCATTAAGTAGAGCCCCAACCCCATAACATAATTACATTCCAAAGAAACGATGTCAAATATTAATACATGAACTTTTAAGTTTCAATATCCTAATTTTCAGGACACTAACCTGCTGTCCACAACAGCAAGTATGAGGAAAAAGGGAGTTACCTATGGATGAGAGAAGAAGACTGAAAAATGAACAGATTTGGAAAAAGTTCAAGAATTCTTTCCAGAAATTTTAAGCTTGAAAAGTCCCAAATTTAACTCCTAGAAAAGTCACCACTTAGAGAGGTGGTGGAGTCCATAAGTAGAGATTCTGACACCAATATATAAGTAATTGTTGTCCACTCTGGAATAATCAAATGACTGTTAAGTGAGCAGTCTCATTTAGGAACACATTTCATACCCTTTGTAGAGGGTTTCACTGGAAAGAACCTATCTTAAAGGTACAAAATAACTTATTTAATATTCTTCTATATCCAGAATTCTCATTTTAAATTTATTTCTACATTCAACTCATTCACTAAGCGGACATAGCACACAGCTCCACCCACACCTTGGGTGTATAAAAGAGGCATGGTTTTGTCCACAAGGTGTTTCAAACTAGCAGAGAGAAAAAGATATCAATATATTTCTACACTTTGTGAAGTTTTAAAACAAAGTGAGAAGTCAGTGTGTGTGTGTGTGTGTGTGTGTGTGTGTGTGTGTGTGTGTATCTGTACTATAAATGCATGTGTTTTATAGAAAGCATGCAAAAATGTTGTTGCTACAGAAGACTACTGCTGGTTTATAAAACTCAAGATAGTGTTATCATGAAGCCTAAATGACAGGCTTTGGCATCAATTTGGCAGAGAAAAGACCAGGTCCCAATTTCCAGAATCATTAAAAAAATGGATAAAGGAGATTTTTAAAATAGGCAGATAATTAGGGGTTAACAGAGAAGTAAGGACATCATAGCAAACACATAGGCTAAGCAGAGTACAGCTCATAAGTTAAGATCTATAAATTCAGTAGGCATTGCACTTAAATTTGGTTTTATCTTTCAGTTATCTTTGAGGAATTTCAGACCCCTCCTTGGGTATCCAAATTCACAAATGCTTGGGAACTAAAATAGCATAGAATTTGCATGCAATTAGTACTCACATACTAA